>NC_133389.1:4675530-4978560 GCF_047511655.1 Castor canadensis
TAAGGGGAACGGTTTCAGTTGTTCTCCATTTAGTATGATGTTGGCTCTAGGTTTGTCATATAAAGCCTTTTATGCTGAGGAAAATTCCTTCAATTCCTAGTTTCTTCAGAGCTTTTATCACGAAAGGGTGTTGCATTTTGTCAAAGGCTTTTTCTGCATCTATTGAGAGGATCATGTGGTTTTTGTCCTTGCATTTGTTTATGTACTGTATTACGTTTATGGATTTAAGTATGTTGAGCCATCCTTGTATCCCTGGAATGAAACCAACTTACTCATGGTGTATGATCTTTTTGTTGTGTTGTTGAATTCTGTTTGCCAGTATTTTGTTGAGAACCTTTGCATCTATATTCATTAAAGATAACGGTCTATAATTCTATTTTCTGGTTATGTCTTTATTAGGTTTCGGAATGACTGTAACGCTGGCTTTATAGAATAAGTTTGGTAGTAAAAGTCCTTTAAATATCTTCTGTAGTACTGGCTTGGTGGTTGCAAATTCCTTTAGTTTTTCTTTGTTGTGGAAGGTTTTAATTTCTTCTTCAATTAGAAAGGATAATTTTGCTGGGTAGACTAGTCTGGGTTGACAATTGCTTTTTTTCAAGGCCTGGATTATGTCTTTCCATGACCTTTTTTTGTTTAGAGTTTGAGTTGAGAATTCTGCTGTTATTCTAATGGGTTTGCCTTTATATGTGACCTGTCTTTTCTCTTTTGCAGCTTTCTGAATTCTTCTCTTTGCTTTGATTATGATGTTTCTGGGGGTGTTCCTCTTTTGGTCCTGATGGTTTGGTGTTCTGTAAGCTGCCTTCACCTGGGTGACTCTTTCTTGAGGTTAGGGAAGTTTTCTGCAATTATTCTATTGAATAGGTTGTCATTGACTTTAGTTTGTATCTCCTCTTCCTCTTCTATACCCATGATTCATAGGTTTGGTCTTTTCATGGTGTCCCAAATACCTTGCTTGTTCCATTCATATTGTCTTAGCATTTTTTTAAACAATCTTTTACTATTTGATCTAATTCCTCTACTCTCTTCATTTCCTGATATTTTATTTTCAGCTTGCTCCACTTTGTTTGCCAAACTTTTGGTTGGGATATTGAGTTGTTTATTTTAGATTGATTATTTTTCAGAGTTTCCAATCTTTATTGATTTCCTCTTTCATATCCTGGACAGTCTGCTTAATTTCATTCATCTGTTTGTATTTTCTTTGGGGTCATTTTTTTTTTTTTTGCATTCTGTTTGAGATCAAATACTAACTTTTGTATTTTTTCTTTGAGGTAATTAGTTTTACTATTGTTTTTTGTAACTAATTATTTGATAGCTCTTCCTCTATACAGGTGTTCAGATCCTTAGTGGTGGAATTAGCTTTGATGGAGAGCGGTTGTCTTGCTGTTTCATTCTGTGTTGAGATTTACACATGTGGAGTTGGTTTTGGTTATGGTTTTAATCTCTCAAGCCCCTATAGTTGTTGTTTTGAGTTTTTTTCATCCTGGAGCTCTAGCAGTGTTCCTCAGAGAGGGGTATGCTGGAAAATTATCCCTTCCAGGGTTCTTATTGTGGTGCCACTTGCTTCTTTTTTCCCCTCAGTGAGGGGGCTGGAGTTCCCATTCTTTCATGGAGGCACAGTAGCTCTCCTGCAGTCACAGTGGGGGTCACTGGGTCTCTGCACTGTGGGGGGCAGGCCTCCCAGCATCAGCAAGGTTGTGGATTGCCACTTGGTGGAGGAGGTGGGATTCCAGTGCTTGGATAGGAGAGATGTGACTCTTCTGCAGGGAGGTGCAGTGTGAAGTGCTGGGCTTCTGTGGCCTTGGAGGAACAGGGCTTCTAGTGCTGCCTGCAGAGTAGCAGGTTTTAGCTTTCCTCCCCTCAGTGGGGAATCTGGTGTTCTTGCTCTTTAATGGGGAAATAAAAGGCTCTCTTGCTGTCAGGGACAGAGGGGAAGTCCCGGGCCTCCACGCTCTGTAGGGAGGGAAGTCTCCTGGTGCCAGCAGATTAGCAAGGCTTGAAGCCTAGGCTTCACTTGGGTGTGTAATGGCAGGCTCCTGGCACTGTGTAGCAAGTTGAGGGTACCCATGGGGTGGCAAGGCCATTGGGCTTGTCTGGTGCCCACCAGGCAGTGGTGACCCTGGGGTCTACTTGCGTTGGGGCATGGGCTTCCAGGAGCTATGGCAGCTGCTGCTGACTTAGGAGGACAGAACCTGCAGGCAGCAGGCATTCCAGGGCCTTATTTTCTGAACAGGCCTCACCGGAGCGCCATTCTGTGGGACTGCTGAATGCTTGGGAGAACCTAGCCAGCAGGCAGTGGAAGTTTGGGGGCCTGTTTTTTTTTTCTGCCTGGGCTGCTGGAAGCTTAGGCCTATAGTGCTGCTGCCATCATAGGAGAACAGAGCCTACAGGTAGTGGGTGTTCCAAGGCCTGATTTCCCACATGGGCCTCAGGGGGTGCAGTTCTATGGGACTGCTGCCCACTCAGGAGAACTGAGCCAGCAGGCAGCAGGAGTTTTGGGGCCTGATCTCCCACATGGGCTTGTGGAAGCCCAGTCCTGTGGCACTGCTACCAGATTAGGAGAACAAAGCCTGCATGCAGCCAGAGTTCCAGGGCTAAGCTCAGTTCTGTGGTGCTGTTGCTCGGGGAACCAAGCCTGCTGGCTTGTGCCTTCTGTCACCTTGTGGAGCAATGGGAGCCATGGGACCTGCTTACACAGGGGTGTTGGCTTCCCTGGTGTTTTAGGGTGTAGGTAGTGGGGTGTGTATTAGGGGAGAGTGTGGAGCTCTGAGTTCTTTTGTGTGCCGGGCAGCAGGGCTTACCCCTGAGTAATGGAGCCTGGAGCTGGGCAGTGACTTCAGGGGCGTGGATCAGGAGTGTTGAGCTGCAGGTTGTTTTTCCCATTCTTCTTGTGGTCAGTTGTTTCTCTTTTTGCACATTTGGAGAGGGTTTTGCTTCTTGCTAGTTATGGAATCCTATGGGTGCCTTTTGAGGTCCTTTGATTTCCTTTTTTGGGGTAGTTGGTAACTGCTAGGGTATAGGAATGTCAACAATCCACCATCTTAATCCCCATCCCAGTTGGACTTTTTAGATTCCACATATGAGATTATGCAGTATTTGTCTTTCTGTCAGGCTTGTTTCATTTACTCTTTGCCCTTCCGCCATGTGGTAATGCAGCAAGAAAGCCCTCACCAGAAAATGAATGTGGATACACTTTGATCTTGGACTTCCCAGCCTCCAGAACTATGAATTAAATTCTTATTATTTATAAAAATACCCAGTTTGGGGCATTCTTAGTATAGCAGCACAGAATGAGATAGGACAAAACCCTTACAAGATATGGTCGACAAATATTTTCATAGGTTATTTCATGTCTCTCTTGACTATTTCCTTTGTTGTGCAGGAGCTCTTTAATTTTGTGTAGTCCTATTTGTCCATTTCACTTGGCAATTTTGTTGAAAATCAATTGATCATAAAAGCATACATTATTTTTTTTCCTGGTCTCTCTGTTCTTTTCCATTTGTCTACATGTTTGTTTTAATGCCAGTTCTATGCTATTCTAATTACTATAGCTTTGTACTATAGTTTGAAGTAAGGGACTGTGATATTTCCCACTTTATTCTCTTTGCTCAAGGTGGCTTTGGCTCCTCATGGTCTTTTGTTGTTTTCTACAAATTTTAAGGTTTCTTTTTTTCCCATTTCTTGTGAAGAATGTAATCAATATTTTGATAGGGATTGAACTGAAGAGATAGACTGCTTTGGGTATTATGGACATTTTAACATTACTAATTGTTCCATTTCACAAATGGATTATTTCTCTAAATATCTGTGCATTCTTCAGTTTCTTTCACTGATGTTTTATAGTTCTCAGTATTCAGGTCTTTCACATCCTTGGTTAAATTTACTCTTTTTTTGTATCTGTTATGAATAAGATTGTTTTCTTGATTTCTTTTTCAGATAGTTCATTGTCAGTGTATGTAAATGCTGAATTTTGTACATTGATTTTGCATCCAACAACTTTATTGAACTCATTTATTTATTTTGTGCAGAACTGGGGTTTGAACTCAGGGCCTCAGGCTTGCTGGACAGACACTCTTACCACTTGAGCCACTCCACCAGCCCTTGAATTCATTTATTAGTCATAAGGTTTTTGTGTATGCTCCAGGTTTTTCTATATATAACATAAAATTGTTGGCACACAGGGATAATTTTTCTACTTCCTTTCCAGTTTGGATGCCTTTTCTTTCTTTCTTTTCCCCAATTGCATTGGCTAGGACTCCATATTATGTTGAACAGAAGTGGTCAGAGCTGGCCTTCTTGTCATATTCTTAATCTTAACTTTTCTTCATTGAGAATGACATTAGCTGTGGTTTGCCATATGTGGTCTTTATTTGTATAAAATATTACCAGCTGAAATTGTTAGGAAAAGCTGAGTACAAATAGTGTGCCAGCTATAAACACAAAATAATGACTAACAAAATATTGCACATGAAAGTATGCCTCGGAATTGTTAGACTTTAGGGAAATGTCTGTTACAAGTTGAAGGAATCAGAATTACATCTGTTCCCCATCTACCTCTTCCTTGCTTTAATATTTAAATTGTTATGTACATGCTACTAACCAATTTAAGTCTTGTTTGTATTACTACCTAATAGTTTTTTCCTGATGATAATACAAACTTACAACTCAGCTCATCAAGTTGTAATGAATCATTATTAGGTATAAATTTACAAAATTTTGATAGTTATCATAATGAGAAATCTAGATGTTGTTCTTTAAAACTAGATTTAATAAAAATGTAAATGTACAATAAAATTATTTTAGTAACCTAATAAGAGAAATTTATGGCTTTGTGTGTATGACAA
The DNA here is from genome assembly GCF_047511655.1 of Castor canadensis. NCBI lineage: Eukaryota > Metazoa > Chordata > Mammalia > Rodentia > Castoridae > Castor > Castor canadensis. Next base: position 4,680,372 of record NC_133389.1, read on the forward strand.
TTTTGTTACAGTACCTTTAAAAGTTATAATTCAGCTTTTTAAAATTTATCAAAGTAGCTTATAATTTTGCATGTATCAATGCTAAGGAAGCAAAATAAGAGGAAATTACTATATTTTGAACCTACCCTAGACATTACAAACTGGCATCTCACCTTGGTAAAACATAGCACCAGTTGCTCAAAATGGAATGTCTCTCAATGACAGCATTCTGGTTGGTATGAAAATCCTCTATAATATTCTGAGAAATTTCAAACTCCTTTAGCTTTTAATTGAAATAAGATTTCAATGCATAAGTACTCAAAGGATTTAGCAAAGGAAATAAAAAACATTAAACCTATCTTGAGGGTTGGGGATATAGTTCAGTGGTAGAGTACTTTCCTATCATGTGCAAGACCCTGGGTTCCACCCCTATCTACACACACACAGTGGGTTATAAAATATTTTAAAGATTTTTGAGTTCTAATGAATCATGCATACGTCACTTTATGTGATCTAATCAGTGTTTCAACACAACATGTTTCTCTTCTGTACAGTTTTCCTCTTTATCCTCCAAATCCAAACTTCTATTTTGTACCTATTTTAACCAGTTTTCAGTTTTTTATTACTTTAATTTATAGGAAGTTGAATCCTATCTATAGGAAAGTATTTACATTTTTAAAGAATAGTTTATTAACTCAATTTTTAAACATTTTTAAAGTGGAGAATAGGGAGTTATACCTTGTCTGTGGAGGACAGAAGACAGAGCCAATGCTCCATCCTCCTTTTATAACCCCTTTCCACCCTTCTGGAATACTTTTTCCCTGTTCCTCAGATTCCCTACATATAGGAGATTTCTAGCATGTATGTAGCCAACAAGAGTCTGCCACGTACAGTTCAGTCACCCTGGGCAATCTCTTGAGACACATTATCTCAAGTTAGATACAGAAAGGCCTCAAGTGAGGTGAAAAAATGAAATATTAATGGTTGAAAGAATATTAAGGTTAGAGAGAATGGGTCACAATTCCTCATTCCCTTTTTATTATCACAGCAAACAAATGTTCTAACCTCACTACCTAGTGCCTTTTATACTTTTGGAGGGGGTGGTACTAGGGTTTGAACTCAGAGCTTCACACTTGCAAAGCAGGTGCTATACTGTTTGAGTCACACTTTCAGCCCTGCTTAGTGCTTTTTAAGGAACTACTCAACTTTCATTGCCTGGACAAGTTGTTAACATCTTAATGATGTACTTGCCTAAAACATAGTTCACATTCTGATTTACTTGACTCAGAGCATTAGGGGCCTGAGTCTAGGGCCATCTTCTCTATGTCCAGTGGTTGGTCCTTCTTTGAATTCCTATAGCATTCCTTAAGACTAATGGAAATGAGGGAGCAGAGAAGAAAAACATCAATTTAAGGAGAGGAAGATAAGCTCTGTTGGGGGAGTATCTCAGTTGTAGAGTGCTTGGCAGGTGTAAGACCCTGGGTTCCATCCTCGGTATTACATAAGTTAAGAAAAAAAAGAGCAAGGGCACTCAGAATGAATAAGGACACAGAGTGTCCTGTGCAGCACAAGAGATAAATCTTGTGCTGTGATGTATTGTGCTTATGAGATCAGCTGTCTAAGCTTTGTGATAAAAAGATGGTTAGAGCAGGGTAGCTATGAATGTCAAAAAATAAGTCTGGCTGCAGGCAGATGACTAGATGGAGGAAAAACAGAACCTAAAACAATTTACAAAGGTAGGTATCTGGTTCAGATGTTCACAGTTTATGTGTTTTCAAAAACACCTACTTACACAGCTTGAGTGCATATACTACTAGCTATTTTCAGCACTATTCAGACTCAAGCCAATTGCTATGGAAGTTAGCAAAAGTAGAAGATAGAAAGTGTTATATATAGAAAATAGATGCAAAAAATTCTAACAGAATGCCAAGGGTAGAGTATATTACATTTAGCATGAGCTGAAATTGTTCTTTTAATATTTGGAGATGAAAGAAGAGGCAAGAAGTAGATGTTGAGACAGGGTTAGGTTGTTACATTTTGAATGCCATCTAAAATATTTTTGAGCAAGGAGCAATATGATAAGACCATCATCATCTTCACAGGTCTTTTTCAACATAGATTACTCCAAAGACTAGCAAGTTACCCAACTATTGACCACATATCTCAAGAGAACACTAACCCCTTGTATTTACTCACTTAATAAATATTTTAAAGTATCATATGTGACTAAAACCACATTGATAAGAAGGTACTCAATAAATATTTATTCCTCCTTATAATGTCAACTTAAAGAATATGGAGTCAATTTTCTGGGCGATGTTCAGATCCTAGAGATATTTAATTTGGGGACCTTTGATTTAGGAAGAGAACTCTGTTGACATTGTGAGGAAGAACTAGAGAATAAACCAGAAGGGGAAAGACTAGAAGTAAAGTCTATATGGAGACTAGTTCTGGTTGAGACAAAAGAAGGGGGTCTAAATCAGAGCAGTGGAAATGGAGACAGAGGAGCCAATTACAGAGATCAAGGTAGGCTATTAAAGACAAATTGGATAGAGGAAGGGAAGAAGAGAAAGAGCCAAAGTAGACTATGAAATCTCTAGTAGGTAAGTTACTGGATTTTGATGTCAGAAGCCAAAATAGGAAATATGAAGGAAGAAAAGATTTGGAGTTGGGGAGAATGAAAAACAAATACATTCAGTTTTAGACATAACTGAGTCTAAGTGCCATCGGTATGTTCACGTGAAAGTGTCCAAGAGAAGATACAGAAGTCACAACTACAAAAGAATGCTTTGGGGATATTAATGTGTAGGCTGAAACCACTGGAATGGGTGATCTTGCTAAGGAAGAAAAGAGAGTGTATGATAAGACCTGTGTTAAATGAGCAGAATATTTTCTTTGGGGAAAAAGATTTAGAACAATATACCAAGTATTTAGTAACATACATTTTGATAATAAAACCTTATCATCCTTCGTGTTAAAAATTAAAATCTGATAGTATGTTAGTAATAATAGGTATACTAAGCATATAGCAAATATTATAACTTAAATAAATCAAATATATGGTACCTCAGCAGGTGGCAATCTGATAGTGCAAACTTCTATACTTAGACAAATTTGATTTTCTGTTACGTTGATATCTAATACTGAAAAAAATTAACTGTAAATTTTCTGGAATTATTATTCCATACTATCACATTAAGTAATTTAGTAACACAAATTAACTTAAATAAGTTAGAAACTAAAAACAGATTTTTACACACATACTAAAATTCAAATAATTACCATATAATATTTGGTAGTTTGTAGATAAGACATCTAAAAGAAGTCAAAGGTATAAAACAATATACATATGTCTCTCTCTGTGTGTGTGTGTGTGTGTGTGTGTGTCTGTATGTAGGGAGTAGCTCATAGGATGCAGTTACCATAAGAAAAATAATACATTCTACAGTTTAGAGGAAAACTCAACTAATAATTTATTATAAGTCTGATTATCTATTATTTATTGAAATTGGAGTCTCTCATCTTCTAAAACAAATGGAGAGGTCTCACAACAGGCTTCTCACTTGAGTAGTCTTTTACTAACAAGTTTCCTCAAATGTACTGGTAGATATATTACAGATCTCCCAGAGACTTGAGGCCTTTATGTTTTCATAAATAAAGGTACTTCTGACAAATCAGGATTGTGGGGACCTTGAGAAGGGATATTATCTAAAGAAAGCATTGGGGGCTGATGAGGCACTGGTGATGTTTCTTTATCTAAGAACTGGTTAAAAGGATATGTTTAGTTTGTGAATATTCAAAATGTATACACTTATAATAATTTCTGAGTTTTTTGCCTTCATGTATTACATTTCAACAAAAGTAAGAAAATATTCCAAAATAGGAGTGAGGAATTCTGCTCTTCTAAATTGTTATATTGAATCTCTAACTGTAGTCTCATGCTAGTGTTTGGGTATGAAACTAAATTTAGGTAACAGATGCATTCATCCAGAGCCACAGCAGACTGACTAAAATATTAAACTAGTGTCAGAGAAGCAAAAAGGCTTCAGCTGGACAGTCTACTCAGCTCTAGCAGCTGTGGGTTACAGACCAGTATTTTAGGGCTATTCCTAAATTGAGGGGAAATTTACCATGACTGATTAATAAAGCCCACCGAGCGCTCAGAATCCCCACCTATCTGGTACTTCAGGACTACTGCTCAGGAATCCATCTACTTGTAATGCAACAATGTACATTAGAATGAACTTTAGAGTAAACTGTACATTTTAGATTATTTGTGACTCTTTAGATAATCTTTTTTTAAGGAGGAAAAAGAATATTCTAATAAAAGTAAAGCTTTGACTTACACTAGTACTAATAAAACTTTTTATGATAGGATTCTGGGAACTATATATTACAAATACTTGCAGAGTTAAACTTCTTCACCATCATAATTTTCTTCAAGTGGAGAAAATTTTAAAAAAGCTTTTTTTCCTAATTAAGATATGTGAATTTTTCTCAAATAGGTAAAAATTTTGAATGAGAAGTAATTTCCCAGGTAAAATTCTAATTACAATAATATAGGATTAGATTTAGTATATGGTAATCATCAATATTATAACAACCCAATGATGTATAACATTGTTTAGCAAATGTAAATTATATAATGCTTTATCTATGGACTTATACATTTTTACTTACCAACAGCACTTTGCTTTCCCATCTGAGAAAGAAAATCTCTTCCTTAAAAAATTTACAGGATATATCATATTATTATACTCAGAAACAATCATGATTGATAAATACAACATTTTGATATGAAATCATTAAAGCTAAGGAAAATACTTTAAAATGAAATTGTTCAAAGGAATATCTCATGACAGCTTTGAGAAAAATATAATCACTTAAAAAGTATCCCTTCAACTAAAAGGACAGAAATGCTTGATTCTTCCCTCAAATATTTATCTTATGCTATAAAATACTTCAAAAACCATCAGACTTGAGCAACAATTCAAAATAGCCTTTTGGTTCCAGTGATACCAACAATTTATTTTCATTTTATCATAATACTTCATAACATTTCTGTTCAAAGTATCAAGTATTATATAATAAAAATTTTAAGCAATATCAGCAGGCCTCTGTACATTATCCCAAAGTATGGAGGTGATTTGTGACCCTTATATTGTTGTGGGCTTAATGCTTAGTTGAAGCTGTTCTAAAAACTATTCCCTAAAAATACCTTGAAATTAAAAAGATGTACATAATAGAAATAATCTAGTTCAGAAAGTTCCAATAATTGACAGACATAAAGTCACCTTGTACCAAGAGATGGCCTGTTTTGTTCCAGGCTGGAGCAAGTCTAGCCATGAGTGAATATGAAAGGCAGTTTTGAAGAATTGCAGGAATTACCCTTTGTGGAGCTTCCATCTAAAAATATTAAAGGGAAAAATATGGGCAAATAAAAAGCAATTGCTATGTCTCTATAAACTCAGAAAATTTCTGCATGTTTAGATTACCACCCCAAAACCTGGGCTATTCTGTATAAAAATTATAGTCATTGATATCACTAATGCTATCTGATTCTACAATTAAAGAAATATTTAAAGATATTCACTTTGAAACAACCACTATTGCCATGCTATATAGCCAAATTCTCACACTTACCCTGGCCCAGGAAGCCTGAACCTTCAACTTTGCACCCTGTTCTTCACAGAGGAGCTCCCAGGTCAGAACAAGCTTGTGGTATTTTTCATTATTATTTACTTTATTTTAACATCAGAAATGGTTAAGCCCTTACGAGAGCATACATATAACCAACAAAGTATCACTATTTGTACAGATTTAATTTTTTAAATAAGAGTTTTCACTTCTGACTATTATGTAATAGGAATAAGATTTGTCTTCCCACTTGAAGCATCTAAAAAACTAGGCAAGTTATATGAAACAATATTCATAAGATATTGGACATTGTGCATCAAAGAGTGATCCTTAAGAGATGAGAAATCAACAAGATGAGCCCAGTGGCTTCCCTAGTGTATTAATTAGAGAGGGTTTCCAGGAATCAGTCAGGGAGGAGGAATCCAGGATAAGGGCAACAATCATGTTGACATCAATCACAGCTCCAGGGCCCAGACCTTGCTGAACAAATCCAATAAGCCACTTGGGTCTATCTTGGAAAGCCAGATGGCTTTCTCCTGAATTTCTGTGTTGACTTTTTTCTTGGCCTGAGGAATTAATCTAGATACAACAGTATTTATCAGCACAGACCCAGCCTTGACTCAGCCTTGCAGCAGTTCTATCATCCATCACCACATCAACTGGTGACCTAAAGATGGTGTCATTTATCTTTTCAGATAAAGTCAGGGACAGATTCTATAACACCTTTTATTGTGCTACTCCCATTTTAGTAAAAACTGTGCCCGGAGTATGTATGACAAATTATCGCTCTAGAAAGTCCTCCCTCCCATACAACTCAAGGTAGTACAGCTCACTTTGTTGAGATCACTGCAGTTTTCTCATACTACTAATAACTTCACAGAAAGACAGACAAATCTGCAATTACAGGTGGAGATTTCAATACCCTCAATAATTGATAAAAGTAAAGAAAATAAGTGAGGATATAGTAGACTTAAGGCTATTAGCAAATGTGGCCCAATTAACATTTACAGAATAATTGACACAATATACATTGTGTATATTGACATAATATATGTATGTATATTGTATATACATATATGTATGTATATGTATGTATAATATATATTTGTATGTATATGTATATTGTATTTACATATATGTATGTATATGTATGTATAATATATATTTGTATGTATATGTATATACATACATATATATGATTCATGGGGATAAAGATATGGTCAACCCCACATCTTCATTTTTTTGTCATTGCTAAGATCCAGAAGGTCACTGCCTTATAGAATACAATTTATAATTTCCCCCCATATATTAGCTATATAATTGTGGACAATAGTCCTATCCTCTGGCCTTCATTTTCATCTGTAAAAATGCAAAATTCACGTATTTGAAGATATGTATGGAAAATCAAAATATGCCACATAAAATCCCTGCAATAAAGTATCCAACAAAAAAATCTTGTTGCTCTCCTTCTGTACTAAATGTACACAAAATAACTTTGTGGAAAAATTGTTGGGTTCTTTCATGTGCCTAGCAATAACTTATGAGAAAGATATTCCAATTTTTGTTTGTGACACAGCCAGTATAACAACACCTGGAATTAGTATTCCTTATTTTCTTTTATTTATATGTGCATACAATGTTTGGGTCACTTCTCCCCCCTTCCGCCCGCCCCCTCCCGTATCCCCCCATATTCTTTAAAAAACTTACCTTAGCTCCATATTTTTCAATGTAGGTGTTAAGAGTCCCAGCTTTAAAAAATGGTATCTATAACAAAAATTCACATTTGTAAGAAGGACTTAACATTTAAATCTATAATTAAATAATGTAATAAATAAATAAATAAATATTTAAGCATAGTACAGCAGAGGGCACAGAATCAGGTTATCTTCCTAGCAGCTTCTATGCCTTCAAGTTGTGATAATCACTCTCCCTAAACTAGCAACTGTGGGTACATTCTCAAAGTGAGGAAAACCTCTCTGATCATGACAGAACCCCAGATGCCACATAAAAGAAAGGGCCAATAAATTTCATATGTAATGTTTAATACCTTTCCTAATATACAATAGATTCTTAGCTATGAATAAGGAAAATGGATATAAATGAAAGTTCAAGTTCAAAAGGCCTAAGTGCTCCAAATTATTAATGAAGTAAACACAAATGAAAGAAAAATATTATTTTTAACCTAACAGATGAACAAATATTTAAAGGCTGCTTACATCTAGTGTCCATGAGTGAGTGGTATAACAGACTCTCTCAGATGCCATTTGTAAACTGTAATGCAGTTCAAACTTTTCAAAGAGCAACTTGGCAGTATCTACACTTTAAAATGTGCTACAATCCCACTTATAAAACTCACCACCAGACAAGTGAAAATGACATAATTTCAATGCTGCTTTTTGAAGTGCTATTTCTACTAAAACAAAACTGGTAACTGAGGTGTGCAACAGAAGGAATAAAACAGTTTACTACGCATACCTGTAATGAAACATTTCACAACCTTAAAAACAATGAAGCTATATGTACTAACATGGAAAGATATCCAGGAGACACTGTTATTTTGTTTTTATTTTTACTTTTTGGTGATACTGGGGTTTGAGTTTACACTTATTAGGTAGGTGTTCTACCACCTGAACCACACTCCCAGCCCTAGCAATAGGCTGTTAAAGGGGACATAAAAGACAAGTTTCAAAATAGTATGTATAATAGTCCCATTTTCTACTTTAAATACTTTTATAGAATGCAATATCTTTTTAAGAAATCACAAGGCTGGTGGCTCAGACCTGTAATCCTAGCTACTCAAGAGACAGAGATTAGGAGGACCACAGTTCAAAGACAGCCCAGGGAAATAGTACACAAGACCCTATCTCAGAAAAACCCATCACAAAGAGGGCTGATGGAGTGGCTCAAGGTGTAAGCCCTGAGTTCAAGCCCTACTACTACCACCACCAACAACAACAAAAAAAAGATAGCTACTTTCTTCTTAGTATCTTGTTGTTATTGGTAAGATAAGGATACTTAAATTTGCCAGGACTCTAAAAGAACATCCTCCTTATTCTAAAAAGGTGCTCAGATAGAAAAGAACACAAGTTCACCAATAACTTATCTTTCTTAAAAACTATGTTAGATATAAGAAGATAAAAACATGAATATATTTTTAAGACCTAGAAGAAAAATGAAAGAACTGAGCATTCTGGATGCCTTATCAGCTTTGTTAACAAATGGTAATTTTACTGGATTCTGAGCAATTAAAATCTCAGAAAAATAAGATTTCAGAAAGATTTTTTTGTCAAAAATCTCAGGATAACATTATTTTAGGTATTTCATTACCATTCCAATTAACATGCAGCATTGGGAAATAATTTCCAGTTCTAATTTCACTAAGCATGATATTTTAAAATAAAATTTCTAAATTAAAAAAAAAACATTGATATGAGTTCTTTAAAAACAGCTGATTTATGAAATGAGAGAATTCTTCCTGTATATTAAGTGTAACTCTAAAGAATAAACTGTGGTAAGAAGCATTAAGCCTGTGGGATCTTAAAAATTATACTATAACACAGTTTATCCATTAATAAGTACATGTTGGTATTTATGACAGAGAAAACTGAATATTATATTAGAACTGAAAAAATGGATTTTTAAACCTCAGGCATATTAAAGGAAGTCTGCTACTTGTTCAAACTACAACACAGAGTGGTTAATCCTTATAACAATCTTCGGTTTTACCTATGATACTTGAATTATTATTTATCAGTATTGCTCCCAATTGGTAATACTAACCGTCATCATCACCCAAATTTGGTTTAATATTCCAGACACAGGTGCTGTAAGAATGTCTTGATGCAAAAACAGCAATTGCCTGTGGAGAACAAAGGCATTAATTTCAAAGTAGACATGTCTACTGTCTGTGCTTTTACTCTTTTAGAGCATTTAGAAATTTTGCTTAGTTAAAGATCTAAGTTTCTTCTCAGCAAGGATTGTGTTATAGAGCTCTATATCTCTCCCCATACCTCGTATGGTTCCTTGAAAGAGAATTATGAAATTTTACATCCTGGTACCAATCTGAGAACTTGTCCCGCATCTGAGTTTCTTGACCTCTTTGATTTGTGAACCCCAATTCCTCTTTTAAAAGTCAATTTCTGCTCTACGAATCTTTCCTTCCTCCTCCTCACCTTCTCCCATCTCCTCTCCCTGCTCCCTCCTCCTTCTGTTCTCCCTTTTCCTTGTCCTGCTCTTCCTCTTCCTCCTACAGTGGTGGATAGGGGCACTGGTGCCAAGAGTCTAAGGATTCACCAATTAGTGAAGTTATTAATGAAAACTATTAGCTAGATTCTTTTCCTTCAAGACGAAATTCTGCTCAAACCAGGAAGAAGTGAATAGTAGTTTTAGTTAATTTTCAACAGGCAAATGAACTTACAACAAAAATCATCAGAATTCAAATTATTTTCAATAATTTTGTTTCAAAGGCCAAGGAAAAGATGAGGAAACACAGAGATATGGTTGGAAATCGAAAATTCTCAGCATTACTAATCATGAAAGAACAAGTTTAGATGACTATAATACTCATTCTCATGGTACCAGTTGCCTCTAAAAGCAAGGTGGGCCAACCTGTTTCTGGTGGCTTCACATTTGTTGGAACCCAGGAAGCAGGCCCTGCTACCTGTGTAGTAGATACAAAGTCTGCCTTTGTCTGACACATCTAGCTCTCTCTCTGTTCCAAGCCATCAGTTACTGGAAAGGTGATTTAAGACAGCCCTACTTCATGACCAAAGCTATCTTCAATTCAAGGGCAAACAGCAGAAAATCCCACTTTTCTGTAGATTTTAGTATTTTTCAAAGGGGTCACAGGTAAGTCTGCAATAGGTATCATCATATTATACCCAGGCAGGAAGTGTAAAGGATGCACTTAGATGGGAAAGTATGTAATGGGGAGAAAAGTCTTATGAATAGGAGGAAAATGGAGGATAACCCAAGGTGTCTTCCTCATTTACAGCCCCTTGCAATGTTTTTTTGAGAGTGTCTTACTATGTAGCCCAGGCTGGCCAAAACTCCCAATCCTCCTGCCTTAGTCTCCAGAGTGCTGGGATTATAGGCATACCAGCCACATCAGGCTTGACCCTAGTGATTCTATAAGTTTTTATTCTTCTTTAAAAATTAATTTAAAGATATAATCCTGTTGTGATTTCTATGACCCCTTCCTTGAGTACCTCAAATAAATTAAGGAATTAATACATGAATCCATGAATTACCATGGAATTCAGAGTTCAACTGGGCTGTTTTCAATGATTATATTAGGACATTTCAAGATAATTTGTAGGGAAATTCTCTTCAGTGTTTTATTTGCACTTGAAAATTTAGAAATTACACTAATTTGTTTATATTATCTTTAAGGGCCCTGCAAAGAATAGATAGTAACTATTCATTAACTAGTATCTCTTCATTTTTGAGAGCCTGATTTAATTTATGAATGTCTGTAGAGATTTAAAAAATTTCAAAATCACAGAAGTCACAAACATAAAAACTCAACAGTGAGACAATTTGTTTCAAGTATTTTAAGCACCTCTTTAAGTGTAAACCAACATACCTAGTCAAAATTGAATTCCTTTATTTTAAATTATATTCCTTTATTTACACTGAGTAAATATTTTACTTTTGAAGGAAGTACTTCTAAAACAGTTCTTACAGGTTTTAGGAAGTTTAAAAAGCTTAGAAGATGAATTTTTACCTGCACATCTTCATTTGGGTAGTCCTAATCTCAGAATCTGACACCTTGTTATTCAATACTATCCGGACAGCACAGAGTTTATGTAAATCTGGAAGTGTGATGAAAAACAGGGACTGCTGCCTAGAATCACTCATATTCTCCTGTTGACTGTGTGACTTAGCAAACAGTCCTTTAAAAATAACAAAATGAAAAGTTAGTAAAGCACTGGTTTCAATACCAACACATTATATTTGTCATTGTGTTAGAATAAAATAACACAAACAAGTCAGTTAGCAAATTTCAGCGGTTAAATGTCACTACCATTTTACCTTCAAGGTTTTCTAATGATTTCTAGGTTGTTTTGGTACAAGTTTTATTAAGGTGTAGTTCATAAAGAATATAATTCATTCACTTAAAGTGTACAATTCAATTTCCTTACCATATTCATGGAGTTGTGCAATTATTAATGCAATAAATTTTTAGGACATTTTCATCGCCCCAAAGATAATCTAATTTTAAACCTACAGTTTGGTAACACAATTGGATTACTGCACAGAAAATAAAAAACAAGTAGCTTATTAAATGACTAGTCCTCTGTGATTCTACCACACATGTTGATTTACTAAATTCCTCCTACAGTCCCTGGCTATTCTTAAGTTTCATTTGGCTTTCAGGAAGACAAACTCTTCCCTCGGACAAAAATCAAGTTTCCTGCTATTTCGGATCATCTGTAAATCACCTGAAAGTTAAGGGGTGATTACTCATCGCACGTGAAAGAGAAGGGTTACTGATTCGTAAAGCGTTACGTAGCTTCTTTCCCACTGGGTTATGCGGCTCTGAGACGTCGGGGCGCCCGTTACCGTAGTTAAACCTCACGGTGTGTCCTTGAAGACTAGGCCACGTGTCACAGAAGCCCGGACGGCCCATGGTGCGTGACCCACTGCGTCTCAAGCTCTGGATGCTCGTGACGTGACGGGGGCGACCGGCCCCTGGAGTGCAGGACTGTGACGGCAACTGCCCCGTGAGGAGCAGCCACGCTGGCCGGGAGCTGAGCTGCGCCGGCCTTGTCAGACCACGGGACGGTCGCCTCCGTGGTGTCCTCTGGGAAGCCTGGCAGGGCCCCCGGGGCTCCGGCCGCTCCCCTCCACCGCAGGGTCGAAGTTTCTTGCGGCAGACGTTCCTTCGGCGGTGCTGGGGTTTGAACTCAGGGCCCTGCACTTGCTGGGCGGCCTCCGCCGCGTGGCCACGCCCCCAGCCCGTTTGCGCCGCTGTGCTCTGGACGGGGCCGCTTTGGCCCCGCGGCCTCTGACCTTTGCCCCGCCACGCCCCCTCCCACGGACAGCAGGGTGGGCCTCGCCACGGCCTCCCAAGGGCTTCTCTGACCGCGCGCTCAGTGGCAGCAACAGAATCAGTGGCCATAGGTCCCGCGTCTGTCTTTAAACGCATTTGAAAAGCCGAGTCCATAAACTTGCCATAAAACAAAATACTCTTAAAAACTGGAATCCACGAGGCTCAACGGACCCGAAAGCTAGACGTTGTCCTCTGAAGATGGACAGAGCAGTTCCGCCCCGGCGGGGCCGGCGTGCGGCCCGCGCCCCACCTTCTCGGTGCCACCAGAGCGCCCCTGACCGCCCCCCTGGCTCTTCCCTACCTGGACTGCTTCGAAACCCTATTCAGTGAAGTTGGTAGGGGGTTTCTAAAAACTTCGCGATGCTTCCAGGGCCGCCGCTCTCCTCAGCTCCTTCCTCAGCTGCTCAGGGGAGCGAATCCCGGAACGCCCTGTGTTTCTGTCAGGAAACTCGGGCTCCTGTCAGATCCCGCGCTCCCAGCGGGCCTCTCACTCCCAGCGTACCCTGCGCTCCCAGCGGGCCTCTCACTCCCAGCGTACCCTGCGCTCCCAGCGGGCCTCTCACTCCCAGCGGGCCCTGCGCTCCCAGCGGGCCTCTCACTCCCAGCGGGCCTCTCACTCCCAGCATACCCTGCGCTCCCAGCGGGCCTCTCACTCCCAGCATACCCTGCGCTCCCAGCGGGCCTCTCACTCCCAGCATACCCTGCGCTCCCAGCGGGCCTCTCACTCCCAGCATACCCTGCGCTCCCAGCGGGCCTCTCAGTCCCAGCGCACCCTGCGCTCCCATCAGGCCCCGCGCTCCTGAGTATTTGGTGGTTGTGGCAGCAGCTCATGGCAGGCTTCGCCCTCTGACATGGGTTCTATTCTCAGCATTGCCCTCCTGTGCTTTGCTTTCTTCACAGCGCGCCTCAGCCTCTTCTCAGCGCTTTCAGGAGCCATTCCCAGCATGCTCTGCTGTGCCAACATGCCCTACTTGCCCCACGTTCCCGCACACTCAGCCCCATCGGGAATTCCCCCAATTTTTGAGTCCTGGGGCGCTGCATAGGGCGCCCTAGCAATTGCCTGTGAGGCGCTGGGGCCTTCCTGGTGACTCCAGGTGGAGGAAAGCTGGATCAGTGGCGCTCAGACCACAGTTGGCCTGAGTGCTGCGTGAGTGTCTGGCCGGTCCTGGGATTCGGAAGGCCTTCAGCGCTGGCTCTGTGACCAGAGGCCTAACAAGGCCCCGAGAGGCGCCTCTCATTCCTTGGCAGCTCTTTCTGAGCGCCACCATGTGCCTTTCAGGGGTTGATGGCAGAGCATGAAGGAGACAAGCCCTTCTGCCCTGGTGGGACCCACGGCCTCAGTCCATGGGGACCGGGCTGGACTACGCGCAGTTAGAGGCAGAACGTAGAGAAAGGCAGGGCGCATGCGCGCCCATAGCGTTAGAAATGCAGTTCCCAAACCGTGCGCAAAGAAACGCGCAGGGTCGCTTGGCAAGGCAAAAGGGAAAGTTTTATTTCTGCGGAAGGGTGCAGCCACAGACCAGAGGCTGGCAGGCCCAACACACTTGAGTGGGAAGTCCACCCAGACTATTCTCCAGACTTGCGATTCCCTGTCCCTCACAGGACAGGTCCACGCTGGGGCTCACAACACTGCTCAGCTAGCTATTGTTTGTAAGGGCAAGGTTTTCCGACGTAGTGACACTTTTACAGCTCATTGAGAGTGATTTCTCAAGGTCCCCTGAAGATAGGGGATGGGGGCTGGCATTTTACTCATTAAGAAGTTTGAGATTAGGGCATTTGGCAGTAAACAGCTCTTTGACTTCAAGAACCTTGCAGGGGCAAGTAACCTCTCACAAAGCATGGATGCAGCAATTCAGGGAGGTTAGCTGGCATCTACACATTCACTGCTTTGACAGAAAAGACCTAACTTTAGTTGATTCTCACACTCTCCCACAGGCCCAGGAGACGGGGCCCAACAGGGACACGCAGGTCTTCAACTTTCTTGATGTCAGACAAGATGCTCTTTGTGCCCACACTGCATGTGCACCTCCTTCAAGGGGCTGGTCCATGCTTGTCTGGGTTTCCGAGGCCAATGGACTTTCTGTCCAAGTGGTGTACATAAATCTCTATCTCATCTTGTTTTGGAGGTATGGGATTTGAACTCAGGGCCTCATGCTCGCTAGGCATGCTCGCTAGGTGCTCTACCACTTGAACTACTCCACCAGCCCAAATTTCTCTTTTTGCCCTTGCTTCAACCTTCTTGAATATACCTCTGGTTTTCTATGGTACATGCATTCCCATTGCGATGTTTTGACATCCCAATAAATATTATTCTTTGGAGATTCTGTTATGTAGGCTAACAGAAGTTGGGAAAAAAACGTAAATAACAAAATAAGGAGCAAAGTCTTAGTAGAGTAGATAGTAATAAGCATCCCAGAGAAAAATACAGCAGGACAGGAGACAATGTTTTGAGTGCAAACATGAAGATGAGAGTTGGTGACCTTGTGAATGCCTAAGGCGGGAAGGTTGCAAGAGAGGGAGTAGGGCACAAAGGCTTGAGTTGGGAAGGTGATCAGTGTGGGAGCAGTAGAGCAGGAAAGTAGCAGCAATATGCAGGGGAAGGAAGAACAATCAGGAGGCAATGCCAATACTTCAGGAGAGAGGTGATGTGAAATAGAGTCCTGGCAGTGGAAGTGATGAGATGAGATGGGATTGTGGATATACTTTAATAATAGACTTAATGGGATTTACATATGGATTGATGGGTTCTAAGAGAAAAAGGAGTCAAGCATAATTCCAACATTTTCATATTATGAACATGGGAGAATGGTTTCCATTCAAAGGGGAAGACTCTTGAGAGGAGCAAGTTTGGGCATGAAGATCAGGAGGAATTCATATCAATTTTTAGCATATTAACATTGAGAAATAAGAAAGAGTAGAACATTGTATGGGGGAAGAATTCTGGGGAAAGGTCTGCATGTAATAGATAATATTTAAAACCTGACCAGATGAAACTTCAGGACAGTGTGCTTAGACAGGAAAGAAATCTCATATTGAATTCTGAGAAACTCCAAGCTCAGGGATATGAAAGGGAAGCTCATGCATGGAATGGCAGGGAATTTTATTCAGAGATTTGATCATATTCAATCTCACATCTTCCTGGCTCCTGGAAGTTAAATTGTGAAAGAATAAGCTTTTGAGCTGGATACAGAGGGTCACACTTGTAATCCTAGCTACTCAGGAGGCAGAGATTGGGAGGATGGTGGTTGAAGGTAAACCCCAGGGCAAAAGGTTTATGAAACCCCATCTCAACCAATAAAAAGGTGGACATGGTGGTATGTGCCTGTCATCCCAACTACATGGGAAGCATAAATAGGAATATCTTGGTCCAGGCTGGCTGGGGCATAACTATTTGAAAAATAAGTAAAGCAACAAGGGCTGAGGATGTGGCAGAGTGTCTGCTTAGCAAGTGCAAGTTTCTGGGTTCAAACTCCAGTACCACCAAAAAAAATGAGACTTTTTATCATGCTTAATGTCTAATGCATTGCAATCATTTACCTCTTTTCGGTAATACAAATTTTAGCAAAGAGGAGTGTTTATTAGATATACTCCTAACTCAGTGAGAAAGTGTTCAAAACTTACATATTGTTTGGTTATTTGTAACCACGGCTATAAGATCATAGTAAATGATTGATTATTACAAGGTTGGTAAGCAAAGTCAGACTCCTATGACACACCTGGTTTACACTAACTGAGCAAGGCACCAACTTCTGGGGTCTTATAAAAAATGTAGTGTAGTAAATTTAACATTTATAGCCCAAAGCTTTTATGTAAGAGTCCTTGGAATTACATGTGTTGAAAGCAAACACTAAATCCTTGGAATTATTAAAACCACCATTTTAAGATTACAGAAATTATGTTTGTTCTACTTTTATACACACATAGGGGGAGAAACCCTTTATGAAGATGAAGCAAAAACTAAATATTGTGGTGTCTGTATATTCAGTAGCCTTTCTTATCTATTTAAACAAAGGTAGGACCAAAGATTCTTCATTTTGAATGTGTGTTAATGATTTATGTTCATAATTTCTCTTCTATTGAACTTAGTTGCCTCTGGTTTCAATAACAATTTCAACTAAGGCAGAATTAAAGACACTTGAAATTTTAGATTATGTGCACATTACCAAACACCACAATTTCCAATAGGTCAGCTTTAGTTACATAAAAGGTAAAATATTACAAATATTTATCAAATGCAGATATCCCCCAGGCCTTTCTATTATGTTTGTGTTATGATTTAAATGTAAAGTGTCCCCCAAACAAAAACTCATGTGTTAGAATTGGTCCCCAGCTGTTGGTGCTATATTGGGAGGTTCTAAACTGTAGGAGGTGGAAGGTAGTTAGCTGGAGGAAATAGGTCACTAATGGCAGGTCCTTGGTGTGTGTGGGTGTGTCTTGTTCCTGCCCCTTTCCTGACTCTCTGTGCTTCCTGTCCACTATGAGGTGAATAGTTTCTTCTTTCATCACATGTTCCCTCCATCATGTTCTGCCCAAGTACATGGCCAAGACCATGGACTGAAATCTCTGAAGCCATAAGCCAAAGCAGATCTTTCCTCTTTTAGGTTCTTCTGTCAGGTTATCTTGGTTATGAGTTTGCAAAAGTAACATATCTTGTGA
Organism: Castor canadensis; assembly: GCF_047511655.1. Classification (NCBI taxonomy): domain Eukaryota; kingdom Metazoa; phylum Chordata; class Mammalia; order Rodentia; family Castoridae; genus Castor; species Castor canadensis. The sequence continues at coordinate 4,697,698 of NC_133389.1, forward strand.
GAAACCACAGCAAGTTCACTTTATGAAATCTTAATCTTGTTATAGTCTTTGACTTAGATGATAAGAGGCTCCAAATCCAATTCGAGAACCACTAACCAATTGGGTAGTAGTTGACAACAGACATCTTTATGGTTACATGAGAAGAGGTGTTTAAGAACATGGTCTCTGGCACTAGATTGACTGACTGGATTGAAATTCTGGTTTTGCCAATTACCAGTTCTATGATTGCTATAGTATGGATCTTAAGTATCCTCCCAAAGGCCCATGTGTTAAAGTCATTGCTCCCAGGGTGGTGGTATTGAGTGGTAGGGGAGCCTTCAGGAGGTGGGTTCTGGTGGGTCTTTAGGTCACTGGGAATATGCCCTCAAAGGGGATGGTGAGACATCAGTCTCTTCTTCCTCTTCCTCATGGTGCTGACCATGAGGTGAGCACTTTTGCTCTACCATGCACTGCCAGTGACCAACACAGTGATCTTGGATAGGACAATTAACCTCTCTGTATTGCAGTTTCAGTACTTTAAAAACAGTGATTATAATAGTCCTTCTTAAGGTGTTAACATGCCACTTAATATAAAAAAGTTAATCTACTTTAAATACTTAAATCATGCTTGACATAAGGAAAGCATCATGTGTCAAGTAGAGCTAATGTGAAAATGTTAAATCTATGGGGAGCAATTAAAATACAAGCTCTGGAGACTCTGGTTTCAGATACCAGTCATACTTATATATGCCTACTGGCACAATCTTTTGCTTCTCTATGCTACTGTGTGATTGTATGCCACCTGGGAAGAATAATAGTCACTGTCTCAGAGCCATCTAGTTAGGATAAATGAGATAATGCATATAAAATATTTGGAGATAATGCCACATACACCCACAGGATATTGGTTCATCATTTTACTAACTTTGCTCCTGTTCTTTGTCTTGTTTTACCACCTTTGTTTTCTTTTGCTTTAGTTTTTATCTGCTATGTATTGACTGTGTCCCTCCCACTCATATGTTGAAGGCTCAACCCCTGATGTGACTGTATTTGGAAACAGGACTTAAAAGGTGGTAGGTAAGGTCAAATGAGGTCATAAAGATGGTCTCCTGATCAGATAGAAATGTCTTCAAGAGACACCAGAGAGACTGCATGTCTGTGCACATGCGTGTGACATATGAGGACACAGCAAGAAGGCACATCTATAGAGCAGAAAGTAGGTCCTTATGTTATACTGAATCTTCTAGCACCTTGATCTTAGACTTCTCAGACACCAGAACGGTGAGAAATAAATGTCTGCTATTTAGGTCTCCCCAGTCTATGATGCTTTATTATGGCAGCCCAAGCAGATTAATGATATCCTAAGACTCTATCTATCTATCTATCTATCTATCTATCTATCTATCTATCTATCATCTTTATTCCTCTGTATGAGTGTCTAAAAGCCATCTCAATATATTTTCGGAAAAAGACTGGGTCAAAATAAGTTCATTAATGAAAATTAATGAAAGAAAATCAACAAAAACTAGTTTGCTTGAAACTTAATGTTGGCTTATGAGAGAATCAGATATCTACTTCCCAAGAGTGTGTCTGCTAAACAAAATGGCAACAGAGATGGAAGACAAACAAAAGCATTATAATCTGGTTTTCTTAAAGGTTGAGAAACTGTGGAATCAAAAGGCTCAATTAGTCTGTACAACCTCAGCACTGCATCCAGATTAATGTAAGAATGAGATGGTGCTGTGCACTGTTAACTATCCTTAACACGTTCACTGTTAGTGCACATTCAGACACCTGCCAGGTGAGCGGTGCTGTGGCTGGGCGCAGAGTGAGAGCCGTAGAGGAGCAATTGTACTTGGATGTATTTGGAAGGAAGAGCTGGTGGGTTTGCGGACAGATTGAATGTGGGGAAATGAGACCAAGGGGAGATAATGCTAACTTGAGTTTTGGGGCCTGAGAAAACTGTGGGACCACCTACAGGATACACAACCTAGTTCCTTCAAAAAATAAATTGTAAAGATTAAAAGAGACTTAAAAGACATTATGAATCAGTTAAAAGTATGAGCCTTATTTGGGTTCTGATTTGATTGAACAAGTTTTTCTCATTCAAGTCAGAACATTTTTATGTTCATACATAAAAATTATGTATGAAACTATCAGAAATTTGAATACTGTCTTTATATTTCACAATACTAAGGGATTCTTATTAATATTTTAGGTTGAAATAAGTAACACAAAATCTTTATCTCATAGGCATAGATACCAAGATATTATGAATGAAATTATTTATCTGGGGACTGGGTGTGGTGGTTCACTCCTGTAATCCCAGCTATGTAAGAAGCAGAGAATGAGAAGATGGTGGTTTGAGGCCAGCCTGGGAAAAATGTTAGTAAGATGCTATCTCAACAAATAAGCCAGGCATGGTGGCACATATCTGCAGTCCCAGCTTTGCATGAGGCATGGGTAGAAGGATTGAAGTTCAAGGGCTGGATCTGGGCAAAAACATGAGATCTATCCAAAAAGATAACTGTAGCAAGAAAGGGCTCAGAGTGTGGCTCAAGTGCCTGTTAAGTGCAAGGTCCTGAGTTCAAACCCCAGTACCCCCAAATATGTAAATATATATAAATATATGTTATACTATACACACCATACATACGTAATGTCTGTTATGTATAACATAAAACATATACTATATAGACAATTTTTGAAGATGAGTGGAGGTTTATATTATTGTCTGTAATTTTGTAATGTCATGCATTTTATATACCATTTTCTCTACATTTAAATGTTTCCATAATAACACATTTTTAAGTCTTTTTTTCAAAGGTAAAATAAAATGAAGATAGAGGCCAGAAACTGGGAGAAGATATTTACAGCAATATAATCTATAAGTGATTAGCTCCCAGGTTTTATAAAGCTCTCTTACAAATTGATGAGAGTAAGACAAAGGGTTCTATAGAAAAAGTTTAAGAATTGAGGAGGCAGAAAGTATATGACCTACAAAGCATATGAAGCGATGCTGAGCCTTGTTGCCTGTCAGCTAAGTCTAAGTCAAGGCCACCATGATGTAGCACAGTGTGGCAGGAATACCCAGGGCAGGTAAGGGTGCAGAATGTGGGATGGGAGTTGAATTAGTGGCATCATCCCTTGAAGCTGCTTATTCACACACCTCTGGGCTTATTAATTCCTCATTCCTCACCTGCCTCATCTTGTAAAGAAACTTATGCATTTGGATGCCAATGATCACGTGTCAAATAAGAGGCATTGTTTGTCAAATAAAAGAAATAATATATTAAGCACAAACTCCAAGTGTTAACAGAACAGATAAATCAAATTGCATTTATCTAGATATTACAAAGCATACAAAAATAATGAGCTACAGTTATATGCAAAACATGGATGAAGCTTTTAAAATAAAAATAAAGACAGTCATATATAGTTTGATGGTTTTTCAAAGGTGGTCATCTTTGCGTACCCACCACCCAGCTCTACAACAGACACTGCCTCTCTCCAAGAAGTGCCCTTCTGCCTACTCCAGTCGCTTCCTCCTTTCTCAACCTTAGATTTATTTTTGCTTATTTTGAAATGTCTACAACAGTTTCATGCACACACACTTTTTTGTGTGTAGTTTCTTTTGTAAACATTATGTTCTTTACCTTCATCTATGTCGCAGAGGACAGTAGTTGTCTATTTCATTTCTATATAGTATTCGATTGCATGTATATACTTGATCTTTTGTGAAGTCAATAAATAATTACATTGATTCTATCTTGGGATAATTGTAAATAATACTGTGCAGAGCATTCTTGTATGTTTCTTTCTATTTACTTCTGTTCAACATGGATGAATTTTAGGAACATAATTCTGAATGGAGAAAAAAAAATTCCAGAAGACTACATGCAGTATAATTCTATTTTTATAAAGCCTGATAGTTTTCTAAGCAAAAGCCAAACAATGTGTTATTTGTCAATATATATGAATGTCCAAAACTATTTTGTTTTACAGACATGAAAATAATGAGCACAACTGAGGACAGTAATTATCTAGAGGCGGGGAGGAGGATGGAAGGAGCACATAATCTCTGTGTCAACTCTAGGGCACATTGGTGTTCCTTTACATTATCATATGTCAAACATATATCCTGCATCCATTTTATAAGTATAAAATATTACATATTAATTTTAAAATAAAAAATGTAGAAAGTCATAGGACATATCACAAGGGGAATTTTCACAAGGGGAAAACGTTCTTTGCAGATTACAAGCCTAGACACAGGCTTCTTCAATTTGCCAGTTACATGAGTTACTATGTCTCCATTTATTTCATTCACGAGCCTCAAGGTGGGAAGTCACTGGTTTCTGACTGTATAGGTTTCTCTTATGAATATTAAAATTGTTTCTTTGTGTTGAGCCATGTTTAAACTGTGGGTTCATGCAAGCAGTCAGCCATGTACGATGTGAGAAGAAAGACCATTCCTGAGTGACTCTCTGGGGAACAGGCAGACCTTCAGACAGAAAACACAACTGTGATGTCACACCCAAGGTAGGAGCAGACCGGCTTCAGAATGTGCCCCCACCTGGAATTTGAGGAGTTAGAGATCTAAGATGGTATTTATGGGGAGAACATAATCTGCCATCCTGCATGTGTCTCTAAGATGGTTCTTCGTCTGTACACGATCCTCAACACCACTAATGACATTAGAATCAACCTGTTGGGTCAGAGTCACTTCATTTATTAAAGGTGAGCAAGTTACATGGGCTGTGGAAGCATTGTACTTTATGCATAATTTGTTCATGCTATCCTTTAGCAAAGTTCATTTGGATGTTCTGCCAATGGTACAAGAAAGCAAGGTAGGGCTATTTAATCACAGGGATGAAGAGAGAGAAGTGGTTGTGGAAGGTGAAATGATAACACTAATCGTTGAGGGAGCTGGGGAAGGAAGGATCAGGGATGCAGTCACATACCTAGAGATTAACATCTACAGGTTAGTTCCTTCTGGCATCAAGGTGGGTAGCTGTGCCTCTGACATGTGACTCCCAGATGCACAGAATGTGAGAACTCCATATGCTCTCCATCATCACTTCATGTGTGTCATCTTCTGGATGCATTCACATGCATTATAGCACACTTGTTCATTTTAAACTATCTTCATGCTGCTGTGCTTAGTATCCCTTCCCCATTTTCTAGAATGTAAAAGAAATAAAATATGTTTCAGTGTAGTAGAAGTTCCAGAAAAGGGTGAAAACTTGGCTAGTTTTCTTGTTAGTGACAGATACATAAACAAATCCACATTTTAAAATTATTGTTATAATATCATTATGATTTTCCAAACATTTAAACTCCATATTATTTGCCACCTTTATACCCCCTAATTCATTCAAAAACATTCACTAAGCATTGGCTGAGTGCCAGACACTGGGGATCCAATGTGACTGACTATGCCCGCCTCCAGGGAAGTCACAGCACTCTGAGAGAAATGGCCATGTAGACAGATGATGCAGGAAGGATACATGACAGGAATGCAATCAGAGTCAAGGGAGCAGTGGGCCACCAATGGGAGGGTAGGGTGTGGTCACCACAAGCCTCCTCCAGGAGGTGACTCTTAGGCTGAGTCATAAAGAGTCCTGAGCCCTTGGCCAGGATGAAGGAAGCAGGAAAAGAAGATATCACAAGTCCTCTGGCAGGGAGAGGGCTTGAGCAAGGGTATAGAGGGAGGAAAGTGTGCTATGTGGAGAGCTAAGTGTTGCTAAGTGTAAGGTTTGAGGCAGAAATAACAAAGGCTTCAGTAGAGAGACAGGCAGGAACCTGATTTTGAATGATCCTGCATGCTGTGGTAAGGAGTTTGAACTTTGGTTATTGGAAGACGTTGGAGGGTATTAGGCAAGTGGTGATGTGATCAGATTTTAATTCTGGGTCCACTCCTCTATGGAGGATGGATCTGTGTTCAAGGCTAGAGGTGAGGCAACAAGGGGATTGGACTTTGATCACATGATAAAGTGAGAGCACACAAGGAAGGTATAAGGATAGGTAAGATACCTCAAAAACTAGATAGCATTTGTTGCCCTCAAAGCAGAGAAACTAAAGCAGATACTTTAAAGCAACTGAGGCCAATAGAAGAAGGGGACCAGGAACTAGAGAAAAGGTTAGATCAAAAAGAATTAACCTAGAAGGTAACACACATGCACACATATACAGGGAGTCAACTCCTTGTATAGCTATCCTTATCTCAAATAGCAAAAACCCTTGGTCCTTCCTATTATTGCTTATATTCTCTCTTCAACAAAATTAGAGATAAGGGCAAAATGGTTTCTGCCGGGTAGCCAGTGTGTAGGGAGGGAGAGGGAAGGGGTGGGGGGTTAAGGGAGGGGGTGGGAGAAGGGAGGAGAAATGACCCAAACATTGTATGCACATATGAATAAAATAAAAATTAAAAAAAAAAAGACTGGAGGTGAGGGCTGGAGCAAGTGTGAGGCCCTCACTTTAAACCCCAGTACTGCCAAAAAAGGAAGACTAAAAGTGAGAAGACTCTATTAGGAAGTTTCAAAAGCAGGTTAGGCAGGTGATTACAGAAGGCAGACCTGGAGCACTTGTAAGCACAAAGAGGAGAGCACTGCTCAGAGCTGTGTGGCAGGTGGGGTCTGTAGGGCTGGTGGTGGGTTTGATTTTGAAGATTGCCTGGATGATGCCCCAGCTTCAGACTTGAGTAACTCATTGATGGTGACAACATCACCTGTATTTTCCTTGGGACTGTCTAAACCCTAAAAACTTTCCAAAGTTAAATTGGCATTTTCCTTTTCTATATCATTTTTCTCTTGTATTCACTTGTGCTGAAGACATATAAGAGATTTAAAGAATAAATTTAATATTTCAATCATGGCCTATAATCATTTACTATTCTTGTTGGCCCATTCTGTTCAAGATGGACATACACAGTAAATGTGCCTAAGAATATATTTACAATAAGATGCTCTTCATATATTTTCTGTCCTGTTGTTGGGTATTACCAAGGAAAATGGCCCTGTGTCAGCAATGAACTTAAGACATCTGAATTAGCTCAGTGGTCAGGTACAATCCATTCATTGCTTTCTGCTCCTAAAAACTTTCCAAAATTAAAGTTAAATTGGAGAGCCTCTGTAATCCAAATAGTCAGAAGCTCTCCATGGACATGCAGATGTGTTCTAAGCAGGCACACATGGGGTAAAACAACTTCAACTCATACATGCATTATTTAAAACTGAGTACAAATTCTGAAAATTTTGGTAATTACTGCTGAAAGATAGAGACAAATGTAGAAATCAACTAAATATGGAATAAACACTAGAGACATATTTCTGGAAGGGAAAGGTTAACCTATGCTAACATGATATCCAGAGAACATGGATAGAATGATAATCTCTGTAGTATTTGAGTTGTAGTCCTTTTTTGTAGACATGTTCATTTGGTGAGGGGAATCAGCTGTCTATGGTTGATAAGAATAACTATTTGCCTGTAGGCAGCAAAGAGCTACTCAGGTGGGTCTTGTGCATGAGTGTCAGAAGGAATTAGTAAAGAATAAAAAGCATAATTGTGCTTGGTTTTCTCTCTTTTAATGAAAGAGAAGACTGACTGCTAGAAATTCAGGAGTAGAATTGATTTTCTAAACATCCACAAAAATTTCTTTCCTGTAAGGGAAGTCAGGAGAAATTCATAAATACTTTTGCTCCTTTAATTTCTCAGGTTTGTCTAAATTTACCTAGATTTACTTTAGAATACATGAAGATGGGAAGCTTCATCTCACCTGCATATTAGAATAACGAAATCAAAATGAATGGCAATAATGACAGTATTGATTGATTGATGTATTGATTGCTTTCTAGGTGCCAGGCCCTGTGCTAAGCATTTCATAAGAAGTGTCATAGAACAGTTACTTGCTAGCTTGTAGTCATGCATCTGACAAGTCACAAATCCAGCATCAGTATCCAGGCTACGCTACTGGCACCCAAGTTTTGCTTTTAAACACATCTTTTGAAAGTTTCTTAAGAGGGGAGGGGAAATAAAGGAGGACGGTGGAGGGAGTGATTCAAATATGACATAGTTGATATAATGTAAGAACTTTTGTAAATGCTATAATGTATCCCCAGCACAATAATAAAAAAATTTAAAAGAACAAAAACAAACAATAAAAATTAAAGTTTCTGACTAATAAGGTGTGACACTTGGAATTGTTTGCTTGTCATAAAAAAGAGAAAGAAAATATGTAAATATTTTGGAATGCTTTGAGCCATGTTTTCTTGTCAAAGGACACCCATTCCGGTGGACAGGTAAGCACCTCCAAGCACCAGGCACCTAATATTCAGGGACCTTGCTGAGCTCCTGGGAGGATGACCTAATGTGTACCCTCTTATCTTACTCTTTTTGGAATTAACTACCATTGTTGGAAGTGAAGGACAGACCATGGGAGGTCAAGGAGACACTTCTCCTCTCTAGAAAATGCCCATCTGCATCTGAAAGGCATCTGTGCCCTCAGGCAATACACAAAGAAAAAAGCTATAAAACCCATTCCCCAACCTGACCCATGGGACCACTGGTTTCTGGGTGTCCCTGCATTCCCCACTATGCAGTCTTTCTCTTCTCTACAAATTCTGACCTCTGCTGTTGGAGTCTGTCTGCGCTTTCATTCTCAGAGCAGGCTCAAGAAGCCTGAGCACCTGAAATTCCTGTGGGTGTCATCCATGTATCATATTTGGTGACCAAGAAGGGACCAGCCATCACCTGAGGTCAGTATAGGTTGTGCCAAACTGGAGAAGGCTGCTTAGGAATGTGACTGTGAGCATCCAGCACTCCGATGGAGTGCCTAGCTACAGTGGAACTCTCAAGTTGACCGTCTTGTTAAGGAGTGTTTCTCCCTTGGGAAACTGAAGAAAAGCTCTGAGCCCATTACAGCTGTAAGGCAGGCAATCTGAGAGAACCCAGATGCTGGCTGGGGGTTTATACCAGACTGCCAATGCTTTGTGGGCAGAGCCAGACTTCAGTGCACCGAGGCTTTTTTTTCCTCTCCTTAAACTCTATCTCTCTCTCTTTCAAGATCTGACCCACTTAGGAGGAGGTCTGAAAACAGCTGGTGGAAAGGAAAGTTTGTCTTCAACCTATGAAAGGTGTTCCGGCCAGGACACTCCCTGTTGTCAGCCAAAAGCTGGAGATGCAACTTCCTGACCCACCCTGAGGCTCCAAAGGCAGCTAAGTCTTGAATCCCTCCAGCCATGTCCATGGCAAACAGACAATCAGATCTCTTACGCTTCCTTCATGGTTTCCATGGCCCACGAGTGGAGGTCACCCCTTGCTTCCAGTGTTCCACTACTGCCCTTGGGAGGATCAACATGGACAGCAGTGATAACCAATAATCCCTCATGTATTGAGCCTGGAAACTCTCTTTTCCCCCAACCCTCAGCCTCTCCTTCCCCTTTCCCAGGTAGTTCAGGATGAGTGTCCCCTTCTCCCCTTTGCTCTAAACAGCAGTGAGTGTCTTTCTTCATGGAGTTTGGGAAAAATCCCTGCAGGCACCAGAAAGTGTTAATCTCCAATTTAAATTTAACTGTCTTTGTCAAGCATCAGATTAACTGGTTAAACAGGTTTTGCAACCTGCCCTCAGGGAAAGAAAAAAAAAAAAACCAGTTAAAAGGCAAAGACCTCAGGTCTTCTCCGTTTTTTGCCCCTTACTGGAGCAAAAGCCCTCAGAGGCTCTTTCTCTTTTCATAGAAAGCATATATGCCTCACAGGATATATAGGGGGACAAAAGTCTACTTCATCAGGAGTCCCCATCCATGCCTCTGCAGAGGTCCTCCCTCTGGCCATGCAAACCCTGTTGGTTACTTTGATAGAGTTATTTTTAATTTACAAGCCTTCAGCTGGTAGAGGAGAACCAGGCCTACCTGGGTCACAGGGCAAACAGGTGAGTCAAATAGATAAGAGATTGTCAAAGGTCATTTTGGGGGGGCGGGGGTTGCTGCACCCGAAATACCTGGAAATCCTCCAGGACCTTAGCCACAGGTGGCAGTGGAAGGAGCAAGGGAGAGCGGGACGCCCTCTCCCACTAGAGTTTCTCCTCATCTGGGGATGGCTAGATAAAATGAGAAACCTCTGTTAAGGTGACCAATTTTCCCTTATTTCCCTCTTTTTTAGATGGGGAATCAAGCCTCCAGGATCCAGGAAAGACTCCCCCCCCCCTGCCGCCTGCTTATGAAAATGTTGGAAAGATCTTGATCCAGAAAGTCTTCAATAAAAGTGACTCAAGTTTTACTGCACCCAGGCTTGGCCACAGTGTCCTTTGGGAGATGAGGAAAGATGGCCAGAAGGAGGGAACATTAATTATAATACCATTCTTCAATTAGATATGTTCTGTATAAAGGGGGGAAGGTGGACCAAAGTTCCAAATGTTCAACTGTTCTTTTTCCTAAGAGACCACCCAGAATGGCTGAACAAATGCAGACTAGATACCCAGACCATGGTAACCCTTAGGAAAAAGGCCCCAAACTCCCTTGAACCAAAAAACCCATTTGATGCTCCATTAGCTCCCCTCACCCCCTTTACCCAGCTACTTCACACACCAGACATTGTCCCACGGGACTCTATCCCCTCCAGTTAATTCCTGGAGGGGATAGGGCTCACATTCTTTTTAGAGTGAGTGAACTTAAAGAAATAAAAAAAGGATTTAGAACCAGATCAGTACATCCAGGCATTTAGAGAAGTCAGCCAAAACTTTGAGCTGAGTTGGAAAGATGTAACGCTATTGCTATCTCAGACCCTCACTTCTCTAGAGAAACAGCGGGTAATAGATCAGGCAGTCACAGCTGGACTAATTATCACTTAGATAAAAGTGGCCCCAGAGGCCTGTCTCAGACTGGGTCCTCAGAGGATGAGGAGGAAGGAGAAGAAAGACAAAGACACAGGATACCTAAAAGGGAACCTCAATTCCCAACTCCAACAGGAGATCAGGCAGTACCTAGGTATGACCCTAAGTGGGACCCTGAAAATGACAAGGATGAATGGAGCCATAATCATTTCATCCACTGCATTCTTGAGGGTCTAAGGAGAGCCAAGGTAAAACCTCTTAACTCCCAAGTCACAGCTGTACAGCAAAGACCCTTAGAAACTGCAGTAGCTTTCCTACAGAGACTTAAGGATGCTTTACAAAAGCATACCAACATTGTACAGGAGTCACAAGAGGAGGAAATCATCCTAAAAGATAAATTTCTAACACAGTCAGCACCAGACATCCATAAAAACTTCAGAAACTGGTGGCCAAAGAGAGCAGAGATCTAGACAAATTGGTCTGTGTAGCCACATCTGTATACTATAACAGGGACTTAGAAAAAGAAAACAAGGACCTGAAAAAGGAAAAGAGAAAGGATAAATGGCAGGAGGCTCTGATCAAAGCACTCAGAGAGGCTTCCCTGGGGCAAAGTCCAAACCTGAGGACATGCTTTCAATGTGGACAGGCAGATTTTAGGAGGGAGTGACCCTGGAGAAAGTTGCCTCTGGGACCCTGCCCCATTTGTTGGGGAAAACATTGGAAGGCACACTGTCCCCGGTTCTCAGGGGAACTGAGGTCAGAGCCTCCCACCCAATGACGGGTCCCGGAGCCTCCCATACAGGCTTCTGTGACCACCATAAAAGCAGGGGAGCCCTGGGTTTTACTCACTATCAAAAAGCACAAGGTCAGCCTCCTTATCAATACTGGAGCCAGCATCTCAGATATTCCTTTCTCTCCCAGACCCAGGTCCTCCAAAAAAATTACTGTTCAGGCATATCAGGCCAGCCTCTAGAGTGTTATTTCACTCAGCCTTTAGCCTGCTCCTGGGGAGATTTCAATTTCTGTCACTCCTTTTTAATTGTCCCAGAAACCTCTACTCCTTTGCTAGGGTGAGACCGTCTATCTAAATTAGGGGTACAGCTCCTTTTACTTCCAGGAGAGTACGTTTTGCTTGCCCCTAATAGAGGAACAAGTAGACCCCATGGTGTGGATGGATGGACACACTGTGGGATGGGCACAAACAGCTGTCCCAGTCCTAATTCAGCTCAAGGACCCTTCCTGGTTTCCCCGTCAAAAACAATATCCTTTAAAGCCAGAAGTTAAGGAGGGGCTAATTCCCATAATCAAAGACTTAAAGAGACAGGGACTGCTAATAGAATGCTCCAGCCCATATAATACTCCTATTCTCGGTGTCAGGAAGGGACCTAACAAATGGAGGCTAGTCCAGGATCTCTGCCTGATCAATGAAGCAGTACTGCCTCTCCACCCTGTAGTTCCAAATCCCTATACGCTTTTAGCCCAAATACCTCTGGGTACTACTTACTACTCTGTCATGGATTTAAAGGATGCCTTCTTTTGCATTCCCTTACACCCTAAATGTCAACCTATCTTTGCCTTTGAAGACCCCACGAGAAAGTCTGGACAGGTCACTTGGACTGTCCTTCCCCAGGGATTCAGAGACAGCCCCCACCTCTTTGGGTTAACTCTAACTCAAGACTTGGCAGAGTGGCAATATCCACAAGCTACTCTGCTACAATATGTAGATGACCTCCTGCTCTGTGGACCAAATAAGCCTGTCATTTCATGAGCCACTGAGTCCTTACTAAACTTCTTAGAAAATAGAGGTTATAAAATCTCTAAAGAAAAAGCTCAATTGTGTCAGTCTAGGGTTACATATTTAGGTCTTGTCCTGGAGAAAGAAATGAGGGCTCTAGGAGAAAATAAAATCTGTCCAATCCTAATGGTTCCTCTACCTAAAACTCTAAAGCAATTGAGGGCCTTTTTGGGGGTCACAGGATACTGTAGAATTTGGATCCTGGGATATGCAGACCTAGCCAGGCCCTTATATCAAATCCTTAAGGAAGCACAGAAGGATATCCAGCCCTTTATTGAATGGGATGACAAGTCAGAAAATGAATTCCACCTGTTTAGAGGCTCTTATGAGCTCCCGCCCTGAGTCTCCCAGTACAAGACAAGTTTCAATTATGTGTCTATAGAAAGGGAGGACGGGCCTTGGGAGTGGTGACTCAGCTCCGGGGCATCACTCCCCAGCCAGTAGGATACTTAAGCAAAGAGTTAGATCAGGTAGCCAAGGGATGGCCAGGATGTCTTAGAGCAGTGGCTGCAGTAAGCCTTCTAGTGCCTGAAGCTCAAAAACTTATCCTAAACTGCCCCCTAATGGTTTATACCCCACACGACCTAGGGGGAATTTTAAACTCAGAAGGAGAACTTTGGCTATCTGACAGCCATCTACTTAAATACCAGGCCCAGCTTCTGGGAGGGAAAGAAATAACTTTAAGGACTTGTCAGAGCCTAAATCCTGCATCCCTTCTACCAGAGGCAGAGGGAAGTCCTGAACCCTCATATGAGGAGGTACTTATGGAAAATTATGCTGCCTGAACTGACTTAACTGATTGGCCCTTAAGAAACCCAGCTCTAGAATTATACACTGATGGCAGTTCCTTTGTCAAGAATGGTGTCAGACATGCAGGGTTTGCAGTTGTAAGAGAATTTGACATCCTCAAATCAGGTCCTCTTCCTTCTAATACAAGTGCTCAATTGGCAGAATTAGTGGCCCTAACAGAAGTCCTAAGACTGTCAAAAGAACAGAGAATCAACATCTATACAGATTTTAAGTATGCCTTCCTGATCCTGCATGCTCATGCATCCATCTGGAAGGAAAGAGGAATGCTAACTACAACTGGCTCTCCCATTAAACATGCTTGTGACATACTAGCCCTCCTAGATGCTGTTCTATTGCCTAAAGAGGTCTTGGTGATTCATTATAAAGGTCACCAAAAAGGGGAAGATAAGATAACAAAGGAAAACAAAGCAGCCGATGAGGCAGCTAAATGAGCAGCCATGCAGGAATATATAGCTGGCCCTCTCCTCTGGGAGAGGACTCTCCTTTCCCCAGAGAGACCACATTATCGGTCAGAGTAAAGTAAGCAAGCCTCAGACCAAGGGTACCAGTTAGATCACTGAGGCTGGTGGATGTCACCAGGAGGAAAGTTATGGCTCCCTGAGGCACTCCAATGAAAATTCTTAAGACTGTCCTCCAACTCTACCATTTGGGCTTAGACAATACTCTTGTTTTGGTCAACAAAATGTTTGGGGGAATTAAATTAAGAGACACTGCCCAACAAGTTGTACAGGGATGTGAAATGTGCTGCCCCCCAAAAAAAATCCCAATAACAAAAGACTCCAGGTGCCAGGAGCACAGAGACAGGAATCCTATCCTGGGGAAGACTGGCAACCAGACTTTACCCATATGCCAGGGGGACCAAAGTCAAAACTACTGTTAGTATTTGTGGATACGTTCACTGGATGGGTGGAAGCTTTTCCTTGCAGTACAGAACGTGCTAGGGAGGTGGTCCAAGTTCTAATCACAGAAATAATCCCTCACTTTGGCCTCCCCAAAAGCATTCAAAGTGATAATGGGCCTGTATTTAAGGCAGAAGTAACTCAGGGACTCTCTAGAGCACTAGGCATAGAATACCACCTCCACTGTGCCTGGTGTCCCCAGTCATCTGGAAAGGTAGAAAAAACAAATGAACTTTTAAAAAGACACCTGGCTAAATTGGCCCAAGAAACCCACTACCCCTAGACCAATCTCCCTACTGCTCTCATCGGGCTCAGAAACACTCCAGGCAAGCAGGGACTGACCCCTTTCGAATCTCTATATGGCAGGCCCTTCCTAACCAATGACCTCCTTCTTGACCAAGAGATAGCTCAGTTAATTTCCCATGTCACTCAACTTGCTAAATTCCAACAAGCACTCTCGGAGATCAAACAAGCCACCCTCAGGGAGGATGTAAAGGGACCCCTTCTCTTTTGCCCTGGTGACTTAGTCCTAATAAAGTCTCCAAATCCAACCTGGGACTTGGGTTCATTTCTCAGACAAAAATTTGCATGTTTAATGTTTCTGTCCGAGACAACTGTATACCAGTTTGTCATTCGTCAATAAAAGACCTAGGGCCTACATTCCAAAAAAACATTTTTGACTTCACCACCCTTAAAGATGACTATCATCTCACAGCCAGCTGGTGCAGTATGAATAACTCTAAGAGCCCTACTCTTATGAGTCCCGATGCGTTTAGGGATAATGCTTGTAAGGCGAGCCTTGTCTCTGAGCTAAACAAGTCCTCAAACCTCACTGGTAAAAACTCTTATTGCATACTTACTACTGGCCATCACAAATGTATCTTAACAAAGTATATGACAGGATTAAGAAAGCTGTATAACTCTTCCTTTCCACCTTGTGTGCCTCCATCTTTTACCAGCAGCCTTAATGTCTCTGACTACTTGTTTCCAGGAGACACTTCCCAGGCCCATGCTAACAACACTCAAGGTATTTTATGCCTTGAGGAAGGCTATCTCTTTGTAGGGAGGTCATGGAAAAAGAACCAGGTATGGGGGCTGCCATGTCTACACCCAAACCATACTCAAGGAAATTGGGCAATTGCCCAATTTATACCCAATCCTGAGCATATCTCTTTTTGGAATAATTGTATAATACAACAAACTGAATTTTCCCAACAAACAGGAACAGCTTTCCATAGAGATAAAAGAGAGGTTACTTTAATAGTTTTAGGGATAACAGCATTAGTTGCAGCCCTTGCTGGAATCAGCTATGGGGTGATTGCCAATTATGTAACTGCAAAAAACCTAACCAAAGTGGTAGAGGACACCTCAGACCAGGTAGGCCTTGCCATTAAGGACAGGCAAAGGTCTTTGTCGTCCCTTGCCTGTATGGTCAGGGACCACTGCCTGGCCCTAGATTTCCTTTAGGCCAAACAAGGAGGGGTATGTGCCATTGCCAATACTTCCTATTGCACATATATAAACACTTCAGGCATTGTAGAGGAATGTGCAGGTTACATTCTTCAACAGGCCAAATGGCTCCAGGAGCAATCTCTTGAAACTCAAGTTTTTACACAGGTATGGGACCAAATAAAATCCTGGCTCCCCTCCAGGACTTGGTTCCTACCCTTTCTGAGGCCTATAGTTGCCATTATTCTCTTGCTTGTGTTTGGGTCCTGCATTTTAAACTTACTTATCAAGTTTGTTTCTGCTTTCTAGAATCCATCAAACTACAAATGCCTCTGATGGAGATGAAAACGACCTGCGAGTGTGGTCCCAGGGACAAGCCCTTTTGTGGTCAGTCCTGATGCTGCGGGCCCCTTCATCGCCCCCTGTCAGCTGGAAGCAGTTACTGAACAGACATTGTAGTCCCTATTCCTAACAGCAGTTAGGGCAGTCACCGAGAGGGGGGACTTGAAGGACGGACTGTGGGAGGTCAAGGAGACACTTCTCCCCAGGAAACGCCTGTCTGCACCTGAAAGGCATTTCTGCCCTTAGGCAATGCAAAAAGGCTATAAAACCCAATCCCCAACCTGACCCATGGGACCACCGGTTTCTGGGTCCCCTGCATTCCCCACTATGCAGTCTTTCTCTTCTCTTCTCTACAAATAAAATCTTTCCCACCTCTGCTGTTGGAGTCTGTCTGTACTTTCATTCTCAGAGCAGGCTCAAGAACCTTGAGCACCTGAAATTCCTGCTTGTGTCATCAGTGCATCAGAAGGGTCTAAATAAATGCTCAATGGATTTTTTTTTCAATAGTTTGAAATCCTCCCCTCAAACATTTGTAGTTTTTCACTGTCATATTTGATCTTCTGTCAAGAGAGGCAGAGGAGGCCAGGCTGGGACATACTCTTCCAGACTGTTCCAAGTGCCTTTCGTCATTTTGGACTTATCTCGACCACACAGTTGAGAAAAGGCAGATAAGAGGCTAATACAAGACCTTGCCATGTCATTGCCTAACAGCAAAGCCACTTCAGAGTTACAGAAATAATTTGGATGCTTCTGGTTTTTATAGAAAAAAATCATTTCCAAGGATTTCTTGTTTTCGAGTCAGAATGAAGCAAGCTGAACTTGGGGCAGAGGTCAGCGAAGCAAAATTACAGGCAGTGGAGTTTATAATTTGTGACAACGCATTTGATTCCCAGGGCTCAAGCTATGAAACTTTTTGTTTTTTGACGTGTATGAGGCTTTCTTTCACGTCGCCTGTGCTTCTTAACAGTTGCCCGAAACAGCCACTTTATGGACTTGGAGAATTGCTACTTTTGTTACAGATGAACTTGTGGACCTAGGGTTGATTTGATTTGATTAGGAAATATGCCGGGACTTTGCGCCGAGGTCGCTGTCCTCACTAGGATGGAAATTGCACCCGTCCCATCACTATCTCCTGATGCCCTTCTTTGCTCTTGTACCCTTGGTCGCATGACTGACAAGCCTACACCTCTCACCCGCGCAGGGACAGAACAGTCGCCCCCGTTGGCTAGCCCGGGGACCTCCCCCCACCTTCTGCGCAGACTCAGCGAAGCCCCGCCCCGCCTTCGGCGCTTGGCCGTGGGTGACTGTGAAGGGCAGCTCTCACAGCCAATCAACGCCAACACCCTGGCGGGGTTGCGCTTAGGCTGGCGGAGGACATCGGCCGAGGACGGGGCCCCTTGAGTGACAAGCATGATATCCAATCCTCGAAGACTGCTCACCACCCGCCCCCTCTGTTACGCCACCGCCCTGTCCAGGGCACCCGGCGCTGGGAATGTCCTAGACTAAGGTGGCCAAGACGCGTGCTCTGCTCCACCAGGCACGGTTGTGTGTGCAAGGCCTGGGGAAGCGCGAAGTGTTCTGAGATGGCCGGACAGGAGGACAAGGCTGTGAAGTACTACACCTTGGAAGAGATTCAGAAGCACAAAACCAGCAAAAGCACCTGGGTGATCCTGCACCACAAGGTGTACGACCTGACCAAGTTTTTGGAAGAGGTGAGTTGGGGAGGCGCTAGTCGCTGCGCGGGGAGCCTGGCCGGGGCGGTTCGGTGTGAACCCCAGGAGCGCGCCCCGCATCTGCACCCCGAAGTGTGCGCACCTGACTTGCGCCCCTGGGAGCGCTCCCCCAATCCGCAGCCCCTGCCCGCGCGCTCCTAAGTGTGCGCACCTGCGAGCTCCCGGACGGCGTCGGCGGCGTCGCTGTCGCCTGAGCCATTTTAGCAGCCCGTGGGGTGACTGGCGCACTTTTAGGGCCGCAGCTGGCCCTGGAGACCCGGCGAGGGCGTGTCCAAGAACTATATCCTGCTTCCTAGGAGAGGGCGCAGCTACAGGAAGATTTTAAAGATCCCCTTTGCTTTTGAGTTTGATGGAAGGCTCTCCATCTAGGACAGAGGTCGACCCTCTGATGTTACTCCATGAGCGGACTTCTTACACCAACCCCGGGTGGGAACACCCACCTGAGGGTTGTAGGATCCTGCTAGAGGGCACCCTGTGGTCGGAGGTCGCGGTGGGGTCTGGCTGCGTTCTCCCCAGACACCTCCAGGCCCACCCTGCCATCGTGCCCTACACCTACCCGTGTTCACCCCCAGGGTGACTTGGCAGTCGGGTTCAGCGCTCCACTTCTGAGACTGAGGACGACTCAGTGGTGTGTGGCTGAGGGAGGACAAGGAACTGGTAGGCATCTATTAAATCTGCAAGCGGGACCTGGTCTTTAAGCAACTTTGGGAGCTGTAAATTAACTGCTTAACTTAAAGGAAGACGTTCCTTTGATAAAATTCTTTGCATTTTTGCTTTGCAATGTAAGGGATGCTTCTAGTAATTGTCTTTGCTACCTCTGAATATTTTATTGCTTTGTGGGGGTTCTTTGAATAATAACACAGCACTTTTGCACTCTCCACCTCCTAAAATAAATGAGAATGTTTACTGATGGGAATTATTTACATAGCCGGGTCTTAGTTGGATTACAGTTTACATCAAAGAACTTTTGTTTTGCAGAGAATGTGAACCCCCCCCCCCCAAAAAAAGGCTGTTTTTAAAAGTTTGAAGTTGATGTTTCTTGGTAAGGTTGTTCACTCTTCACTTGTCATTTGGGAGACTGCCAGAAGATAAATAGGGTTCTGATTTAGTTAGGAGTGGTTTACAGTATGGAATCACATCTGTCCTCCCTTCTCCTGAGCTAAGAGTGCTTTTGCTATTACAGTTTATCAAACTCACAGTCTTGCAGCAGGCCGATGTGACTAAGTCTTTAAGCAAACTATCCCTTCATTCTCTCCCATGGTATGTATGTCTCTGGTTTTAAGATGTAGTGTGCACTTTGGCTCTTTGTGTCTGTAAAAAAGAGTAGTATTTGTAAAAGAATATTGGGGTATTATATATTTTTTCTTCTTTTTTTTTTCTGCTAGTGGTGGGGTTTGAACTCAGGGCCATGCACTTGCTAGACTTGAACCACATCCATGCCCTTTTTGCTTTAGTTATTTTTCAGATAGGTCTTGCGTGTTTGCCTGGGGGTGTGGGGTGAGGACTTTGATCCTCCTGTTTGTACATACTCCCCTGTAGTATGCCAGCCACTACAGCCAAACTTATTGGTAGAGATGGAGTCTTACTAGTTTTCTGTCTGGCTAGCCTTGTACTGCCATCCTCCTGATCTCCTCCTCCTCCTTAGTAGCTGGGATTACAGGCATGAGCCACTGTACCTGGCTGTTTTTTCTTGAAACCATTCTAACTTATTTAGGAGAAGACATTCTCCTAAAACAGGGTGTTTTGACCTTGGCACTATTGACACTTGGGGGCCCTATAATTCTTTGTTGTAGGGTCTGTGCTGGTCAGTATAGTACCTTGAGCAGCCTCCCTGGCCTCCACCCACTAGATGTTCCACCTCCCCCAGATGAAACAACTCAGTCTCCCCATACTTCTGACAGTCCCCATGGGTACACAGTCCCTTCTAGCTGAGAATCACTGCCCTAAAACATACTGTGCACAACTTTTGAGGGTAGATTTTAAGAAAGAGGTAATAAGGGAGAGAAGATTATTGTTAAAATTTCTCAACTACTTTCATGTTCATTAGGCAGAAAGAAATGGCATGAAAGTTTTCTGAGTAAAACTGGAAGGGATAAGAATGAGCTGTTCAGTGAGAAAATTAGCTGAAAACAAATTCCTTTATTCTTTCCCTCTCAAACTTTTCAGTAGCCTCTCTTTGAAAACGGCTTGTGAAGAATTCATCTCAAATAAAGCAAAGAGGAAGGCTGCCAACTCTTGGAAATCAGACAGCTAGAAAGACAGATGTTTGCATGGCATGAGGAGGCTTGAATTTGGGGGAACATGTGAGTGAAGGGGTTGAAGGATCGCTAGGTGCCAGGAGAACCGCTTATCTCATCTCTAAGCTTGCTGTCTGAGGTCATGTCGTTCTCGTGGGTGGGAATTACAAAACCTTTTTCTTGACTGTGTTAGCCTTCTCAGTACCTCTCAGTCTACCTTTTGCTGGCGTTTTGCCATTTGGCATTGTTACTATTTTCTTTTACTTCCTGTAACTATTTCTTGCTTCATGCAGGGTCCTGGTGACTTCCCACCCCTCCAGCATGAACCTTCGGGGCCTCTCTGGGTTCGTCTTGGCTCTAGGATTTCCTGGTGCCCATTTGGTCACACATACATCTTCTCATTCAGACATCTTCAGCAGGACACTGGGCTGGAGAGTATTCCTTCTTTCTAGATGCTTCTGGTTTATGTTGTTTTATTAGGCAGGCATTGTCTATCTTATTCCTAGCTTTAAAACAGAGCTAGGATGTCTATCTCTGTTCCTCCTTGCTCTGACTTTCACCTTTTCTTCCACATTTAAGGGCTCCATAAGGTGAGTGTGGTGCACACCTGTAATCCCAGCACTCTAGAGGCTGAGACAGGAGGACTGTGAATTCGAAGCCAATCTGGACTACAGAATGAGACCCCTGGTCTCAAATTAACAAACATATTCCAGAAATTTTATGAAGGATGTTATCTTAACAATATTCTGTTTTCCCTAACTTATCTAAATATGAATTTTGGGGGGGGTCCTTCCTACCTCTAAAATGAACTTTCAGTCATTATGGACTGCATATCCATATACCCAGAATTCCCCCATCCATGTGGACGGGCGTTCTTGTGGCTGAATTTTTCCCCTTCTTTCAGAATACCATTGATTTAGATGACTATCAGCACTGGTGTTGAGCAAACTCGTGGTGTGAGTGAGGGAGGGCTCTTGCTGTGCTGCCTACCGTCTCTGAACCTTAGATTTCAAATTTTTCCAGTGGAAGAATGATAGCCTACATGTGATTATTGAGAGAAGCAAACAAACAATGCTTGTTAAACACACACCAGGATGACAGGTGCTTTTATTCATTTGTAAACTCCTGCGGTAGGGCCAAGGTTGGGCTCTGACTTTCTTTCTGTAGTCTCGTCTATAGTGAGCAATGTGTGTTTTCAGGCAAAGCTAAAAATCCAACAGGTAATACTGAAACAGGTGAGTATTATAAAAATTATATTTCCATTTGAGAACACAGGTTGGAGTTTAGTTGTGCAACATGAGCTCAGTCCTCCTGACATGAAGCTGTTCCGTTGTTTGGCGGGGAGGGGCAGAACTCTAAGAGGGAAGAAGGGCTGTGTTAATGGCAGTCTAAGTAGGGGCAGGCATTTGATTTGCACCTGACACCTGCCAGCAGGATTACGAGCCTTCCTGCCTATGTATTTTGAACTAGATTTCTTTTTTTAGGTCCTGACTTCTAGTTTTTGAGTTTATGTTTGTGAAATTGAGTCGTCATATCTGATTGTTTAATTAGCTGGGTTAATGATTATAAAACTTTGAGGAACCATAATTTGAAATGAAAACTAAGGTATTTAGGGCCAGGAAGGAAAGTTTGCATTTCCCTTTCTGGAATCTGGATAGTAGCATTTTAATACCAGTTAGATTCGTTACTGCTTTCAGTTCGGGTCAGTGGGTATTCAAAAATTAGATGCCTCCCTGCAAATTCTCATAAAGCCAATTGGCCCCCCTCCCTTTATTATAAAAATGGAAACTTGTTTCTGTAGAACATTTGCTGTTGATCCTGGATTCTGAGACTTACAGCACAGTCTTGAATGTTCTCTAACAGCACTCTGCCTCGATAGAGCAAAATCTGTTGGCTCCTGATGCACGTTGACTTTCGGGGACTTGAGAAGGTTTTGTTGTGGGAACTTACATGCCACCCTGTGTGGCTGCCTACCCTGTATAGACCAGGGTGTCTGATTTTGGGGGACCACAGATTCTTCAAGATCTGGGAAGAGAGTTGTGGGTATTTAAGATTTTTGTCTAATTCTGAAAAATGGGATATCTCTTTACCCTTGACAAAGCTGGCATATTTCAGGCTAGAATACTAAGTGAGTGCTTTTTGCAAGGAATTTAGATAATATTCTGATTCTCATGCTATTAAAAGCAACCATTGCCATATGTGCCTTTGGTGAATGTAAAGTGGAAATATTACTGATTATTTAATATATGTAGTTTGGTTAAAAGAACTTAGAAAATGTGACATTCATAGGAGGAAAACAGAAAGGGATCATTGGTAACAATGGCTTTAAGGCATCTTGGGTAAAAAGGCAGCAAAACCACATCTCACAAGGCCACCAGGGGAATGTGAACCTGTGGGTCTTTTATGTTTTTCTATTTTTTAAAAATTACCAATTACTACTTTTGGAAAGAGACTTCCAAGAAGCTACTTTGTTTTGAAACAGTAAAACAAAATAAAACAAAAAAACTCACCAAAACCCCAAAAGCACTTGAAGCAGTTAACTTTAGCTTTTTGTTTCTTTAAGATGAATGACAACTGTATATAAGAAAGAACAGGTTATGCCGGCCAGCTTGAGTAATTCAGAGAATAAAGAATGCACTAACCTCTACTTAACATGGGTGTCAGTAATTCTAGAAGTCCTCAAGAACCCACAAATAATGAGTCCAAACAGCCCCAGTCCCACTTGACAGTCATGGGAAGGTGTAGGATTAGAAACACTCACTCTGGTCTTAGCACTCTTGCAGAAGTATATTCAGGCAAGCTAGTCATCCTCTAAATCACTTTGCTCATTCTGAAATGGGGACGGTTCTGTCAGCCACGTCTACCTCAGGTCTGTGAAAATTGGGAGAAGCAGTACTGTGAAAACTCTTGGAACAGTATTATAAAGAGAACACATTCAAATAACTTTTTTTTTTTTTTTTTTGTGATGCTAGGGTTTGAACTCAAGGCCTTGCACATGCTGGGTCAGAGCTCTACCATTAAAGCCACACCCACAGCCCTTTTTGCTCTGCTTATTTTGGAGTTAGGGTCTTGCTTTATGCCCAGGCTGGCCTGGACTACAAGCCTATTTATGCTTCCTGTGTAGCTGGGATGACAGATGCATGTCACCATGCTCAGCTTTTTAGTGGCTGAGATAGGGTCTCATGAACTATTTGTTCCTGCTGGCCTTGAACCATGATCCTCCTGATCTTTGCTTCCTGAATACGAGGATTTTATTTTATTTATTTTTTTTGGTGTGTGTGTGGGAGGAGATTGGCCATGCTTGGCAAGCACTATACTACTGAGTTTCACCCTAGCCCTTTTTATTTTATTTTATTTAATATGGGGTCTCACTAGTTTGCCTAGGCTGGCCTCAAGCTTGTGATCCTCATGCCTCAGCCTCCTGAGTCACTGGGATTACAGGGGTGGACTACCTACCACGTGCGACTCAAATGACTAAATTTTGATTTCTTAGGGCTGGAGGTGTAGCTTAGTGGTGGAGTGCTTGCCTAGCATGCTAAAAGCTGTGAGTTTGATTTCTGACACTTGATAAAACATTTTTCTTATAAATTGCCATTAATTTTTGTTATGTTGGTAGGTCCAATATTTATTTGGTTAAAAACATATCTCATAAAATATAATGTTCACCAGTAAAAACAATTACTCAATGTAGAAATACTCATCTGAAATATGATTTTCCAAGAATATATCCTATGCATAATTGGGAGATCATCCTTTTTCTGGAGCTTTTTAACACACAACTTTATTGTTTTGAGGGAAAAGAATACATGAGTGTAATGAATTGGGTGATATGGAAAATTATGAGGAAGAAAAGCAGAGCTGCCCGGAATTCCCATCCCCAGAGCCAGCCATGCTGAATGGCTTGGTAAATGCTCTACACATACTGACGCGCTTCTGCCATGGATATGTTTTACATAAATGGAAAGATGCCGTGCTGTAATCTGCCACTTTCCCCACTGAGCCCTGTGTTGAGGGTGCTACTCCATGTCAGTGGTCATAGTTTTCCTGGCCTGCTCCTTACTATACAGATGGAGCATAACCATGGTCTCTTGCACATTTTGTGTTTAGTTTACCTGTGATTACTTCTGTACAGTAAATCTTCCTAGATGGAACTCTTGGGTGATAAGATGTAGCTTTTATATTTAATTTTGATGTGTGTTACTCAAGTACCTTGGGTTGGTGGTCCTGGTCCCACTCGGGCTCATACACCTGCGTCATGGTTCTCTTAGTAACAGAAACTTACTTGTGATGTGATTTACCCACCTCTTTTCCTAAAATATGTGGGTATTTTTGTCAGAAAAGGAAATATCTGAGCTTTTAAAAGTACCTTTAGCATTTATATTCTCTTAAAATTGCAGTTTTTAGTAATATACCTGTGTATCCTATGAAAAATCAGACATCATTACTGGTATTTCCTTGGCTAAGGGCTCAAAGCCATCTGAAAACTGTACTGAGGAACAGCAGACGAAAGGGTAGTCTAAATGTCAGTGACTCAAAACCCTTCCACCTTTTTTGTTGTTTTGTTTTGCAGTACTAGGGTTTTTGGCTTTAGTTACTTTTTGGATAGGGTCTTGTGCTTTTTGCCTGGGGTCGGAAGACTGTGATCTTCGTACCTGTGCTTCTCATGTAGTGAGGATTCCACATGTGCACCACTGTGCTCATGCCTGGCCCTTTCTTCTTAATAGAGCATGGTCTTTTTTTTTTGCATTACCTTGGGGCTTAATTTTCTTAATGATATAAACTGTCTCCTTGTGCCTTTTGCTAAATTCTGATATAGGAACCAGGAGAAGGAGTTGAGGATTGGGTGGGGCAAACTCAATTCCTTTTGGCTACATGGAATCCACCCTGTACAGTCTCTAGATAGGGAGAGCTGACAACTCCATGGATGATAGGTGGATGGAAGTCTCTTTCTTGCATCCAAAGAAGTGTCTCTAGTCAGACCTGTGCCAAAATGATGGCATTTGAACCAGCACTAGTGCTGGAGAAAGTAGAAGCAGAGTGAATATGGGGGTTGAGGGAAGAAGAGGAAGAAGGTAGCCTTAATACCTATCCTCCATGGTGGGTCAAGGGTTAGGTTTGCCTGGCTTGCTGGGGATTCAGCCTGTTGGAACTGGAAAAACTTGAGTACCTCTGTGGTTGCAGGTCATGGAGGTGTCAGTTTCCAGTTTGTTTCTTCTAGTGCCTGATATTCTTTATTATTGGCTGAACTATTCATTAAGCTTTGTGTAGATATGCCTGCCATTAGCTAAGACAAATAGATTCAGCCTGCTTTACCCTCTGTCCATCTTTCTCAGAAAGCATTAAGTAAATGCCTTTCATTAATTCCTCTCTTCACCCTTAACAGTCCCCAGTGAGTTGATGATAAAAGTGATAGCAGTAGACATTTATTCACATTCATTATGCACTAGGTGAGAACACTAAGTGCTTTTTATGCATAAAACCTTCTGAGGTCCTGGTGGCGGCATCCTCCTTTTCAAAGGTAAGAGAATGTAGAGTAGGGAGGTTCCAAATCTGCTCAAGTCACACAGCCCAAATTCTGCTCTGATGCAAGGCATTTGGAAGGTAAGCAGCCAGATTTAAAAGGCTGAAGCATCCCACGTGAATTGCCTGGATTTACTCTGGTTTTTGCCCATGGTGGGAGTCCCTTGCAGACACCAGGGAGAAAGCAAAGGGGAGTTGTGATGATGCAAGTTGAAACAAAAACAAAATCCTTGGAAGGTAAAGGGGGAAGGACACACCTTCTTCCTATCTGTTGTCACTTTACTGTGCTCACCTTCTAGAAGGTGAAGGAAGTAGCCATTCTGGTTTCTCAGAGGAATTTTTCAGCAGTCCTGGCCGGATTGTTCCTGGTACAGTGATCTTCTCCTGGCCTGGCTTGAGCATCAAGTGGTTTTCATTAGGAAAGAGATTGTTCCCATCTGTGTCAGTGCGGTGACCGAGGTTTCTTAAGAAATCGCCGTGGGGAGCTTTTCTATATGAAAACCCCATGAGGTTGCTGCTCTGAGGAATCCCTCCTCCCCCTTCTGCCTTCAGCTCCCTTGGTTCCCACGTTCCTCTGTTGACCTGTACACCACTGCAGGAGCTATTGTGACTCTTTTCTCTGGATTCTGCGAGCAGATGCCCAGACACCACTCACTCACATCTCCATCTCACTGTGGAGTAAGTCCTTAGTACTTCGTTTGCTGCCTCAGATTGGAGGTGGCTTGAGTGATAGATGCTAGTATTGTACTAAAGAATGTACTTTCTAGAAGAAAAGTAAAACTTCATCTCGTAAAAGACTCTCTGCTTCATTCCTTAACTGGTTCTTTGCTTGATGGTTTCCCATTGCATTTAGAATAAAATTCCATCTCTTTGCCCTGATTTAGCAAGTGCTGGGTGATTGGACCGGACCTGCCTCTCCCACCTCAGCTAGTAATGTGACACCTTTTTCCCCACCACGCCCTTTCTGTGTTTCTCAAACCAGCCAGGCTTGTTTCTGTTGTAAACCCTTTGTGCTTTGCTTGTTCTGCTTTCCTTTTTGCCTGTTCTCTATTCTCTTAAGGTTGAAGCTTCATGTCTTGTTCTCAGAAAGGAGACTTTTCTGTTTTATGTTCATGCTAGCAGTTATATCAGGCTTGTTCTGCTCCAGAGAGTGGTTCCTTGTTTGTTCTTTGCACTGCCCCATGCCCTGGCTCAGCAAACAATCCTTCAGTGGGTGGTAGAAGAGAGTCCTGGGAGAAACAGGAACACACATACTAATTCATTATCTGTGGCTGTCTTACTGCTTTTCTCTCCTCCTTTTCACACGAATGACACTTATATTATGATGTGACCTCTTCTTGCTCATAGACGCTTGCTGAAATTCTGTCCCAGAGGACTTAGGTTATGTAAATCTGGATTGTGACATAATCTCACAAGGAACACAGGACTGATATTGCCCAAGAATCCTGAGCAGTGTGAAAGGATGAGAAGAGGTAAGGATGAGGGCAGCATTTTCTGAGCTCTTTTTACCAAGGCCGTTGCCTCTGTGTATGCACTCAGAAAATTTCTCAGCCATTCTGTGTTCTCTTGTGTGTAAGCAGATCTACTCCACTCACCCTCACCTCGTTGGCACATTCCTATCGGTATTGAACGATGCTGTTATTTTCCCCTGTCCTAACACATACAAGCTCTCTAGACTTTACTCCTGGCACTGATATATCCTCATTTTTCTGCTCCCTGTGTAGTGGAGCTTCTGAAAGGGCTGTTAAGCCTGCTGTCTCCTGCTCCTCTCCTCCACTTTCCAGTTCATCTTCTTGCTCCTTTTTTAACTCCCACCAGTCTACCAAAACTGCACTTGCCAGTTTCCTGTGATGGCTCTTGGTTGTTCTCAGTTCTGCTCTTACTTGATGTGTCAGCAGAACATGATGTGGATGGCCATGCCTCTTGGAAACGCTTCCTACTTGCCTTCCTGGACGCCATTCTGTCTTGGTTTCCTCCAGCCCCAGTGATTATACTTTTCTTCCTTCTCTGCTTATTTCTGACCTCAGTGCTAGAGGTCCTAGGGCCAAGGGTTTTCCACTTTGCCTCATTCTCACCTAGTCTCATGACTTTGTGTTGTTGACTCCTGGATTGTTATATTCAGACCAGAAAAAACTCTTTCCTGAGCACTGGATTCTTGCACCCCAGTTTATGTCACATCCCCACATAAGTGTTTGTCTAATAGGCTCAAATCTTACATGTTAGAAGCTGAATTCCTGAATTTCTATTCCAAAATTTGCTCTATCCTCATCCTTCCCTATCTCTGTTGATGGCAGTCCTGCCCATACAGTTGCTCAGAACAAAAGTCTTGGGGTCATACTTGCCTCTCTTTTTCTCTCATACCCAACATTCAATTCACCATAACATTCTGTTGGCTTTGCTTTCATAATATAGTTAGAATCTGGCCAGGTTTTACTATCTCTACTGCTGCTACTCTATTCTGACACACTGTCACTTCTCACCTGGTCTCCCTCCCTCCTGAGTGTATTCTTATCACAATGGAGTGACATTTTAAAAGGAAAGTCAAGTTGTGTCACTGTATTCTGCTTACACCCTTCAGTGACTAACCACACTATGGATTTAAAGACTTAGGTTGTAGCTACAATAGTCAGGAAAATGTGGTATTGGCAGAGAGGCTTATCTGTAGATCAGTGGAACACAGCAGAACTGATTCAAGAAGCCAGAAATAGACTCACAGATATTTCCAACTAATTTTTGGCAAAGTTGTAAAATTTATGGAGGATAGTCTTTTCAACAAATGGTTCTGGGATAATTAGATATCAGTGGGCAAAAATTATAAATCTTGACCTAAGTCTCATATCTTATATAAAAATTAGCTCAAAATGGGTCTAAATATAAACTGTAAAACTTGTTGAAGAGACTAGGACCAGGTTAAGTGTTCTTAGACATGAATTTGAAATTACGAATCATTGGAAGTCCTTCTCACTGGAAGGTTATTCCTCACAAATACCTATACAGCTCACTCCATTATTCCTTACAGTATTAACTAAATATCACCTCAACAAGGCATCTTCTACCGCCATATTTAAATCTAAAAGTCTCTCTTAGCCCCTACACTCCCGAGCCCCATTTACCCTGCTCTATTTTGAATGTGTGTGAGGGGGAGGGGAGTGTGAGGTTTCACATCCAGGGCCTTGCTCATGTTAGGTAGGTACTCTACCACTGAGTTACATCCCTAGCCCTCTGCCTTTTTTTTCTATAGCACATACCACTTTATAACATACTATATAATTTATTATATTTTTTGTTTATCTGTCTCCTACCAGAATATATGGTCTATGCATGCAGGAATGTTTCTGTTTCATTCATTGATAAATTCCAGTTCCTACAACAATACTACACGTAGAAAGGACTCAATAAGTATTTAAGTGAATTTGAAGACTGAATGAATAAAAGTTTTAAGTATAAAATATTAGAAAACTAATGCAGAATGGATGTTGGGCTGGACTGAATAATTTCCTGCAGCTTGTTCTAGTTCTGCCTTGGACTACCTGCAGGTTTCAACCCAATGTATTCTTCTGGACATGAAGGGAGAAAGGGTCCTAATTATTTGATGTTGAGGGAATAACAAGGTAGGATGGAAATGGTGTCACGATCAGTCTTCTTTTCCTTCCACTTTTGGTCTTAATGCAGGCAGTTCTATCATCTCATCGTTGGCCATTCTGACTACAAATAGATTGTGAGTAGAATAACAGCCCCTCTTACGTTCTGGGCCCCTGGTTTTGCTGGCATTGTGTCTCTTTACACAGTCGGATTACAAAGCAAGAGGCATATCAGCTCCCTGCCTGGCTGGGGCTCGATGCACACTGCTCCCTTCTGTCCCCAGAAGCAGGCCTTCACTTTACCCTACGTCATCGTGTCAGAACTGGGGCTGTGCCCTTCATGGACCACCGGAATAACCATGTCTCTAATGATGCACTTGCTTTTTTTCAAGGAGTGGAAATCATTGTCTGCAACTCACAGGCTCTTACTCTTTGCCCTTCCCCTGACCTTGAAGAGAACTCACACGCACAAATGTTGCCATGGACTCTTGAGTCTGTGACTTTGTAGACTCAGGCTAGTCGATTATATTCATAGAAATCTCTTGAAGATGAAGGGGGCGGGTAAGAAGAGAGGTTTTGGGGGCCGTGATGCTGGAATTGGCCTTCCACAGTTGAGAGCCAGGATGTGCCAGGTACCGTATCTGGCTGTTAGCGACTGTGTAAAATAGGGGTGGGGAAGAAGGGAAAGTCAATTGATATTACTTGAACCCTCATAGGCCAGACATTGTATTAATTTTATCATTTAAGATTCTTTGCAGTTTAAGAGGGTCTACTTTAATACTTTGATAAGTGATGTAACAGTTATTACAAAATACTGGGAAGTGTTTCACACTTCATTTTCCTTTCTGAGTGTCTTCCTCTTAAAACAAATGAGTAAACTTAACCAACAACATGTTTTTACATTTGTGAAATCCGGTTATGCTATCAAGGGCAACCTTGAAGTAGGAAAGAGGCCACTAGAGAACACCTGGAGAGGTTGAGAGGGAGGGCCAGTCAGTGCCTGCCAGGTATACAGTGCTGGGTGTGTGTTTGTATGTAGGGTAGGGGGTTGGGTTGGAGGGAGGCGAACCTTCAACTGGACTTAGGTCTGTGCCAGCACATTTCAAGGAAGGGGCTTCCTCTCCAGGTACACGGAGTGTGGAGACTTGATCTGGAGTCAGACTGCCTGAGTTCCTGCATTAGTCCTCCCTGGCTAACTGGCACTGTGAACCTCAGCTTCTGCATCTGAAAAATGGGGATGATAGTAATACCCAAACCTGAGGCTTGTTTTGAGGGCTGAAAATGCTGACACACTTGCTCAGAACACTTCCTGATATGGAGTTATCCTTAAATGTGACACTGTTACCTGTCATTATTATTATTATTATTACTACTTGTTTTCAGCTGCTAGACTGGAGAGAGATTGAAAGCTAGAAAGTAACAGATAGGATGGTAGACTTTGGATGATGCGGTTATTCCAGGTGGTGAAATGCAGGTATCATTGCATATCTGGGAGCTTTCTTCCTGTCCAGTCTCTCCAGGTTAATTCCTACTGGGAATAGGAGCCCTCACCTGCCCCACTTAAACTCGTTCCTGTATCGTCCACTGTTTACAGCATCTGTGATTCCTTCATGACAAGGCTGTTACGTTCTCCTTCTAGACCTTTGTGATGTCTGTTTCCTTGCTCATAAGGCAAATTCCTGCTGGTGCTTTCTCTGCTCCATGGTTTGTGTCATGGCTTCTGTACCTGGTGCTTACTATGCTTAGCTATTGTCTGTCTACATGTCAGTTTCCTTACTGGACTTACTCCTTGAGGGTGGGACTATGACCTTTCCATCTTTATGACCATAAAGCTTGGTGTGGTACTCAGCAGATGTTTTAGTGCATGAATGGGCCCTGTAAGCCAGCTGGATAAATGCATAGATGGGCCTCACGTTAGGTTTCATCCCAACATCTTCAAAGTATAATGGATCATATTTCAGATGATGCTTGTGAGGATTCAGCGAGGTGAGTCCATGCCACATGCAGGTGCTAGCTCTTCTATAGAGCCCAAGATGGACTGACAGAAGTTTCATGAACTCTAACCAACTTTGAGGCCTTTGCACTCTTGGATAAACAGAATCCAAAAATGATAGAAAACATTTGGTTGGGTATCTTATTTTTAAATCTTGTATAAACTGCTCTCCAAACTCTTCTGAACTGTTTTCATTTTTGGTTTAACTATTGCAGATAATCTCTTGAATTACATTTTTTTGCCTAGTCATTGTTTAATCTGTCTGCTCCACTTTTTTTGCAGTGTTAAGTAGAATGAAAGATCCTGTTTCAAATTCCAGAATTGGTACTTTTGCTCCATGTAGAATTACATTTAGGTGACAAAGGTATCTTCCTTCCTTCCTCCCTCCCTCCCTCCCTCAGTCCCTCCCTTTTTTTCTTTTTTTTGTTGTTGTTGCTGTCTAGTCTTTGCTTGGTTAAGCAGTCTCAGAGGGCAGGGCATGGACCTGATTCATATTGCATATTGCAGTATTGTGGTGTAATCTGCATACTCTTTTGGCCTTTATAGGGGCAACCTTGTAGCCAGTTGGAGTCTATAGTGTGTGTCTTTTGAATCTTGGTAAATTCCAGGAAGGTAAAACAAATAATAGAATTGAGTTTAGACGAGGAGAGATTTCCCTCCACATTCTCAATAGGGAAATTCATAAGGAAACTTTATTTTTAAGGCATCATTTTTGTATATATTTTGTTCACAAATATAAAAATCCTCAATTATCTTGTGTGTTCCAAAAAAGGAGGGGAGCTGAACTAAAAGTCAGAAGCTGGGGCCTAGCCCTGCCTTGTCCCTGAACTATGTGTGGCTTATTTCTCTGGGTTCCATTTTCTACATCTGTAAATTTTGGATATTGGGTCACTGAAGGTCCTTTTAAACTCTAGCTTTCTGGGACTTTAACCTTTAGCCTACCATTTGGAGTCAAACTCCAGCTCATTTGTGTGTTTTTGAGCCTGGCTGGCAGCTGCAGGAGGTCAAACTTCACAGAAAGCCGAGAGTGGTTAATTGTTAGGACTGGAGCCTGGGATGGGCAGAGGGGAAGAGAGGGCTGGACAGGCCGCTCAATGTTCTCCGGGAATGGTTCAGATCAGGTGTGCTTGATGGTGCCATGTGCAACAGTGTCGTGCTGCCATGGCACTGTGCCTGGTGACAGCTGTGCCACCATGCCGACGTGCAGCCAGGGTGCCATGACTTACAGTTCCGTGCAGTGACAGTGCCATGCCGTGAGGGTGGCTATGCTTGATGACTTTGCCCTGCCACTGTGGTGTCCTATAGCCAGGGTGTTGTGCAGCCAGATGCCATGCTGCACCATGTGCCTGACGACGGGGCCCTGCCATGACAGTGCTGTGCTGCCACAGTACCACAGAGCTGCAGAGCCACGTGAACTAATCTGTTCTCTAACCACGAACACACTTTGCACATCCCAGCCTCACTCGGGCTTGTCCTCCTCTTGGGCGCATCAGTTTTTGCTTAGTGGACTCAAATTCTAACTATCCAAAGGGACCTAGATTGTTTTTAAAATTCCTTCTTTTCTAGACGTCTGCACTGTGCATATAAGGAGCAGCTGTCCATCCATGAGCAGGTTGGAGGCAGCAAGGGCAAGGTGGGCACAGAACTCTAAGGGAAAGACCTCTGGAAGATTCTATGGCTACTTCTGCTTGCCTTCCATTAGCTAGAATTTAATCAGAAGGGAGGCTGGAATACCTCTCATGTCTCTATATACTGACCATTCTCAGCTAATTTGTATTATGGAAGAAGGAGAAACACACCTGAGCAATGAGCAATCTCCCCTGCCTCTTTTGATGTTAACTGAAGGCACTGGTGCTGTTTAGGTGGTGATGCTCCCTTTCCTTGAGAAAAGGAGGCAAAAAGGAGTCATTTTGTCCTCAGTCGCCTCCTTGTATGTTTGCCTCCCCTCTGGGATGAATCTTCTGCCAAAAGCTTTTTCTTCCAAAGCATTTTGGTTTGTGCTGCACTCTTGTTCTGGAGATGTTTTGTACAGCATAGTGACTATTGCTTATAATAGTGTATACTTGGAAACTATAAAAACGTTGATAAATATGTGAAATGATGGATAGGTTAATGAGCTTGATCGAATCATTAGCTTGATTGACTCATTTTATAGTGTGTATGCATTTATATGTAGGTCAACATGTTCATCAAAATTTATGTGTATATATGCCAGAATACTATATTATGTTATATTGTATACCACACACGATATATATTTCTTGCACCCTACACAATGCCTTACACATAATAGACAGTAAAATATTTTGATTAAATGAATTAGGCAGCAGTTAAGTATGAAGTTACATGATCTGAATGGTAGGGACTACTATAGTTCAAGGAAAGGGGCTTTGTATGAACTGGTTGGAATGAGAACATTTACATCAGCTCCTGAACTGGCGTTCATAATGGTTCTAAAACTGATATCTAAAGATATGTGCTTATCTCATGTATTTATCGAAATATTTGCAGGCATTGAACTAGATACGAGAGAAGCACAGAGCAGATGAAAGTCTCCGTCTCCACGAATCCCACAAACAAACTGGTGTGAAATAGAACTTCAGGGTGTGCTAAGTGCTGACTGTACTAAAGACAGACATGTATGCGGTGAGGGAGCAGGAATCCTCACCAGGGCAGTTGCTGTCAGAGCACAGTATGAGGGAGGTCTGGGAGCCCGTATTCCCAGCAGAGGGTATATCTCAGGCATAAGGACTGGGATGTGAAAAATGACAACTATTTATTGGCATTCCTTCATTTGTACCTGGGCGTTGTCCTATGCAAAGTATGTTTGGTAGCTTGTGAAGTTGAGATTTTACAAAAGCATATGCAAGGAGTTGTAGGTTCACAAGATATGTGGACACAGTGCATTAGTGAAGGTATTTCCGTAACCATTTGCCCCCAAACCTGCTCTCTTTCCAGGGTTCCCTTTCTCAGTTCTTGGCAGTTAATACCATCATTCATTAACTTGAGTCATCCAAATGTTTGATCATGCATTCATCAAACTTCTGAGTCATCTTATTGCTTGTTGCTTCCTCTTTCTCAGGCATCTTTACTGTCAGGAAGTCCTATTATCCAGTCCATCTCCATACCCTTTACACCTCTTCATTCTGCTCATCTCACACCAATTTACATTGCTTCATCTGGGCTGTCTCACATCCTTCATCTCTTCATCCCCAGGCTACTACCTTCTACCCTGAACTATACTTACTTCTTGCTGAGGTTTCTGTAGTGGCCTTAGAGAATATCTTCCCTCTCCTCTGTTACTCTTGTGCCTGTTGTCCGCTCTGGAGACTGGGATATAGTTTAAAATTAAACCTTATTTTGTCACTTTCTGTGTGTAGGTACTTCCAATGACATCCTGTTGCTCACAGGACAGAGATTGAAGTGTCCCCCCAACCCCTTCCCTGACTAGCCCGTCCTGCCTCTCCCCTGCCTGGCCTGTCTCCTTCCCTCTGGGCCTCTGACTGGCCACCTACATGTCTCTGAATTCCAGGAACCCTGTGCTATAGGACCTTCCTACTGTGCCACTGCCCCTCTACCCCACCTCTGCCTGTGTCTGTGGTTTTCTCCTCTGTGTTGATGACACGCCTTTGTCATCTTCATGGCACGGCACCCATAATTTCAGGACAGTTACATTCTCTTGCAGTCTGTTTCATCTGTTAGACTGTACCCCCAGGGCAGAATCCAGGCCCATCTTTACTCACTATTGTGTCTGACCCATGGAAGCCTTTGATGTGTATTTGTTGAATGAATCAACTTGAGCCCATAAACTGAAAGTGAACTCTTTCTTTGGGAATAGAAGACTTTATGGTACAGGTCTGGCTCCAGGAGAAAGGACTGTGTGTTCCCATTATTGTCCCCTGTTATGTCCTTCCCAGCCTCACTGTCCCCTGACATCCCCTCCCTACCTTTCCCTCTCCCTCTGGGGAGGACAGGTTTCTGATATGGATGTCACCATGTGGAGCCAAAGCCGCATTTGCCTTCAATTCTGGGAGAATTTAGGCTCCTTTGTTACTACTACTCTTGCTGTCCAGGACTATGCATTTTGGGCTTTTTATCAACTCTGTCAGGAAATCACCAGATGGTTTTACTCACCTGTTATCTTCCTACTTCTCCTTTTCAAAACCGGTTTTTTCTATCAGCCACCCCTGAATTCTGTAACCTGCCCAAAAGGTAGGACACTACTTGCTTCCATTCACTTATCTTTGGGAATAATCAAGGTGGAGTAAACACTAGCACAAGCTTCTCCTTATTAGTTAAGAGTGCTGACAGGTAAGGAAGAGCACTTCTTTTAGTCTTAAAATGTGACATATGCTTATGAAAACTGTAGCATGAGTTCCCTGACGAGGATAGGAGGAGACAAGATGAATTGCCAAGTTTTAAACCATCATGATTTAGACTTAGTTAAGACAGCAAGTTCTCTCTCTCTCTCAAGTATTTTTCAAGAAAAACATTAAGTGTTACAAAAAGCTAGTCCATTACTTTACTCTCTGATAAAGATTTAAGTTATTTTATACTAAAAAACCGTGAAGTTTTAGGCTTTGATTTTCTTACTGATTATTTAAAAAAAGTGTTTAGGATAGAGTAAAAGTATTTTTGAACATCACTTAGTTTACTCAATGCTAATTTTTTGTTAGTTTTATATATTAAATTTTTTTCATTGGTGGTCAGTGAGGCCAATATAACCGAAGATGTTTCTCTTTCTTTTCCTCTTTTTTCCTAAGAAAATTGCCTGACAAATGGTTTGGGCAAGGTATAAACCAGAGGCAGATAGGTTCACATGTCTACCACCCTGTGTTTCCATTCTTGGTCAGAGGTTAAGAGGAGGGGATGTGTTTCAGGTTAAGACTGTTGCATAACTGTGAAATGGAATGTGTGCTTTCTCCACGTGAGCACTTTCTAGTGCACAATTCTGTATCGTAAGACTCCCTCTTACTTCGTGATTCTTTAAAGCAGGCCGAGGCATTGATTTGAACCTCTTGAATTGTCCTGCAGCATAGTGGCTGAGTCTGGTAGGTCTGTTCTGTCTGCACTCACCTATCCTGAGTGAGACCACCAGTTAATGAATGGGTCAGTTTAGCCATTGCGGGAGGAGCTGTACTCTGTGAGTTTACCTGCTTGTGGGCACGTTAGTCGTTTTACTTCACCTGCCTCCTTGCTTCTCTGCTCCTCCATCAGTGCTACCAGTTCCAGAGTCACAAAGCCATGTTGTCACTGCCACAGCCTGGGAGGTGTGTCTGGAACCTTTCTGTTGCATTCCAGGCTAGCCAGAGCAGGACACATTTCACATGATCTGTTGAAAGTCCCCTTGAGGGAAGACACTCAGTCACACTGCTGGAGAGGTTCACTGTAGATGCTGGCTGATACCTGCTGAGCACATGATCCGGGTCAGGCTATTTGGGTACACTTAGCACTCCAGAGCTGCACGAGAGAAACACCATTGTTTTCCCAAGTTCACACAGTGAGTGGTAAGCACTAAGCCCTAAGGTCTCTGTACCACATGGTTTCACCTGTTTTTGTTTGGCAAAGCAAACTAGGATAATGTTATCTAGCTCTCTAGATAGCAAGACTATGGGTAATTTTAATTTTATTCTTTGTGCTTCCTAAGTTTTCTACAATGTACATGGATAGCTTTTATAAAGAAAAAAATAGGGATTTTTTTTTTCTCGTGTTTTTGGCAGTACTGTTTGAACTCAGGACCTCTCATTTGCTAGGCAGGTGCTCTACCACTTGAGCCACACTCCCAGCTCTTTTCAACTTAAGTTATTTTCAGGTAGGGTCTCGTGTTTTTCCTTGGGGTTGGCCTCAGACCATGAAACTCCTATCTACAGCTTCCTACATAACTGGGACCACAGCATGCATTAACATGCCCAGCTTGTTGGTTGAGGTGGGGCCTCACTATGGGCTTTTTTTTTTTTTTTTTTTTTTGGTCGTCCTGGCTGGCCTAGAATCTCGATCTTCCCAATGTTTGCCTCCCTGGTTGCTGGGATTACAGGTGTAAGTCACCATGTGGGGTTGTTAAAAATAGTAGATTTCTTTAGCACCAGATATGTTTCAACAAAACAGAAGGATAACTGCTCACCTTTCTATAATGCTAGATGCCTTTGCCCTGCATTATCAGGAGAAAGTAAGAACTCATTTTAGTCAGCTGTGACGGGGAGAAGGATTTTGTTGAGTTGTTAGACCTTTATTGGTGAATTGCTCAAGCTCAGGGTGAATCGGATCCACGATAATCCTCAATTTAAGTAGTTTTTTTTCTTTTTTTATAGAGAAGAGTATTTAGGATAATTTAACCAAGAGCTTTTTTCTTTCTGCTTACCTGAGAACACTTTCCTTGCCTGAGAACCTCTAAATTCCATCACCTGTGACCAGTGACTGCCCCCCGCCCCCCGTCCAGTCATCTTAGAGAAAAACCCCTTCTTGGATCACAGCCATCCTCTGCTTCACCAGTTAAAGAAGTTGAATGCACTAAAATACCTCAGTGCAGTAAAGGCCCTTCCCACCCTTGCCCCTCATGGAGCTGGACCCTCTCCTTGTGCTGCCGTGGTCCCTTTAGCAGTGTATCCTGACAGCAGCATTCTGAGCAAGTTACTTGTTTTGCTTTTTTTCCAACTAGAAAGCGCATTCTGCCCAGCAGGCAGTGCTACCTGTACTCTACATCACAGGCACTGGGTGTGTACCCCAAAGGGAATGAGTGTCTGTCTCCCTCTTGTGACTTATCATCTCAGGCCAGCAGCCCCCCCCCAACACATGGAGAAAGCCACAAGCAGGAAGTCTGAGGTGGTGGATTCAAGAAACGAGTTGGGGAGAGATGAAGGAGAACAGTTCTGAAAATGTTAAGGAAAAACAAAGCCTCCATTACGAAGGCATTAAGGATTCTTCCTAATGCTTTTGCTGCCATCTGAATGATGTGGGCAAGAGGAACATCTTATGGACTGAAGGCCCTACTACACTTCTGCAAGGGAAGCTGGATGCAGAGGAACATGTGCTATCCACACTGTGGGCAGTGGCAGTCACCCATGCTCATCTGTGACTTCTGGAATGGCCTATTTGTCTAGATATACTGGCCACTTCTTTTAACTCATTGTTCTGAAAAACATTACTTTTTACTCTGTGTATCTTTCAACAGCACCCCGGTGGGGAAGAAGTCCTAAGGGAACAAGCAGGGGGTGATGCCACTGAGAACTTCGAGGATGTCGGCCACTCTACCGATGCCAGGGAACTGTCCAAGACGTTCATCATTGGGGAGCTGCATCCAGTGAGTGCATTTTTGGGGGGAGGTTGCTTATTTCTCTTTAAGGCTGTTGGTTGACCTTACCAAGTCTACATTTGCATCTATACTAATTTAAAAAGGAGCAAAGCAAAAACAACTCTTGACTTTAGAACACCATTTTTGCCATAAATTAGTTGGCCTGGAGTTTCTTTGCACTGCACTGGCTGCATTTTTTGCCAGCACTCAGCTGATGCTCTAGCCCAAGGTCCTGACCTGAGGAGCACTTCTCAGTGTTCCAGAGGTCACAGGTGGTGAGGTCAACCCAGCATAGCTTTCTTTCCGTTTTTTTTTTTGACCATTTGTTTGAGGGTACTGTACTTTCATTAGTCTGAGGATATTTTAATTCTAAAAAAGGATTTTATAGACAGAGCTGATTAAATGAATAGTCTCTGCCTTATGTAAGTAAAGCAACACTTTGTTCTCTTTCTGCCCACTTTGCCCCAGACCTTTGAGAATATTAGCTTTGGCTGACTTTTGGAAAACACTGGCTGTGTTTGGTTTTTATGTGAACACAGGGCTGTGATATGAACTTAGGCCTTAGGGCAGGTTTAAATGACTGCATGGAACTGCACCAGTCTGTCACCTAAGTTAATTGAGAGCATAGGTGAAGATGGGAGAGAAGGGCTATGAGTTTTCTGGGTTTCAGAATAGAAGGCTGATCCCAGACTATGCATCAATCTGTTTCTATTCCCCAGGGAGCACCTGGCCCCTTTCTGCTTCCCTGGCTCCTGGTGCATTACATGTGCCAGCCAGAGGGTGAAAGAGTGGCCAGGAGCAGAATTTTCCCTAATGGGAGACAAATATCTGCCAATGGCCTCATCTCAAGTGTGCAAACTGTGTGTATATATATTTGTGTGTGTGTGTATATATATACACACACATAAATTGTCTATAGACATCAATGTATAACTATGACTGTCATGGATAACATTCTGAACTTTGGAACAGTAGGTAGAAAATACCTTTTGTCACTAAATCTGCTGCTAATTTTTGCTGCCAAGCCAGATAGATCAAATTTTGTATTTAAGAGCTGAAAGCTTAACCAAATATATATTTATATATATAAATATTTATGTATATAAATATATTAAATATATATAAGTATATTAATGTAAATATAAATATATTAAATATATATTTATGCATAGAGAGAGAGAGAGAAGAAGAAGGGAGGGAAGGAGGAGAAGAGAGAGCGAGAGAGGATGTATTCTCTCTATATTTGTAAAACTTTATTCTATTTAAGTGATGTTTCTTGTAATGACCGTGAATGAAAGAAAGGTTCCATTAGGCTCTTTGTAGAGGATCTAGAAATTCATTTTTTAGACCAGCTTCCATTGAGTGGGGAGGATTCTGTTCTGTGGTCTTGTTCTTTGGTAGTAGGACATGTGTACTTTGAGGGAGTGTGCTTTACTCATTTGGGAAGCTTCTTTGCCTACATATTTTTACCTTCATACTTTCCAGAATTGGAATAGTTTTATGGTAGTCAAAGAGGCTGCCTTTAAAATATTCCATGCCATCCATTCCATTCCAGTCCAGTCCAGTCCAGTGCCTGTGGGGGTGGGGACGGTGGGTTTTAGGCCACAACTGCAAAGTTTCTTTTTTTATTTTACTTTATTTTATTCATATGTGCATACACTGTTTGGGTCATTTCTCCCTCCTTCCCCCCATCCCCTAACTGCCAAGTTTCTACTTCACCTGCCTGCTAGATTTTCCTGTG
Organism: Castor canadensis; assembly: GCF_047511655.1. Lineage (NCBI taxonomy): Eukaryota > Metazoa > Chordata > Mammalia > Rodentia > Castoridae > Castor > Castor canadensis. Next base: position 4,737,893 of record NC_133389.1, read on the forward strand.
GTTAGCCTTTTTGGATGTCCTTGGTTTTTGACACATGTGGCTTAAGATTTAAATAGTTTGTGACCCTATAGTTGGGAGATTGCAGGCATTCACTGAACATGGCCTGTAAGTTAGAGACTGGTATACATCTCAGGGAATTTAGAAGAAGGAAGGGAAGAATTAGACCTTCAGCTGCTCCCTGTATTAAAGGCCACAGTCTGAATCTAGAAAGTGTCTATAAATGTCAATGTATAACTATGACTGTCAAGAATACCATTCTGAACTTGGAACTGTATACAGAAAATACCTTTTGTCACTAAATCTGCTGCTAATTTTTGCTGCCAAGCCAGATAGATCAAATTTTGTATTAAGAGCTGAACCCGAAATGCTAATTACCGAATAGTAATTTTAAAAAAGGCTTCAAAGTAAGCACCTTAGAAATGGTACTTATTGTAGATGTTTTATTATTCCTAATGTTCCGTTTTTCTTCTTTTTGTAGGATGACAGATCAAAATTAGCCCCTCCCTCGGTAAGTGTGACATCTCAAATGTTTTGGTGGATGGAGTTATCTTCATTAAACCTAACACCTGTGAAACCAAGAGTGAAAGTCTTCCATGTACCTGACTGAAGCTTCACAGGCTTTTTTAGACAGAAAGCTTAGATAGAAGCCTGTTGGCTTGGCAAAAGTTCTTATTTGTATGAACCTGTTGATATTTTTGTGAGGAGTGCTTGTATTATGTTTGTGCAACTCTTAGTATTTGACCTGCTTTTTTGTCATGATGATCTATTAATACCTTTTGAGGTCTGGGGTGTAGTTCAGTCAGTGGTGGAGTGCTTGTGTAGAATGTGTAATACCCCGGGCTCAATCCTTACCACTGCAAAAACCAAAAAAGCACTGTGCTTCTGATCTGAAAAATTTGGCACCAGCTTTATTTTTGTAGAACTTAAAACCTGAATGAGTTGAAGCATTTTAATCTAAATCTTTGAGGACACTGGCCATGTCTACTTCCTCTCCATACCTCAGGGACAAAGTATGTGTTCAGTAAATGCACTTGTTTCACAGGCTGGTTCACCAGCCCTCTCCTTTTTAGTTGACCTCACTGACATTTGCAGATAAATCTTGAGTCAGAATTTATGAGAGCAGCCAAAGTTCCTAAAAAGTACAAGTAGGCAAAATTTAATTCCTGGCCTGTAATATATGGGGAAAAGTTCTGCTTCAAATGACAGAAAGTATAGCGTTTCATTTTGGTATATGCTTTTGGTTTTAATGCAGAAAGCACAAACAGCAAGAGTCTGAGCTTGTAGGGAGAACTGGAGAACTGGAGAACCCATTTCATTGGCTTTGCTGACAGGACCAGGACCTTGTCTTTAATCTCTAGTACAAAGTAATTAACTCACTAGTGTGAGCGTAAAGGCCCCATGTGCTTCAGCTCTCAGTGCTGTTCAGTACGAAGCAATTTCTTTTCTATTTCCCCTTTTCTTGTTCTAAAAGAAGCTTAAGTTCAGTGCTGGCGATGCGAGTGCTTCAGGAAGATAAGAAATGAGCTTCAGAATTTGAGTGGCATTTGTAACAATTGCTTAGAATCCTTGCCGTAAATTCATTCCACCAGGGAGCGTCTGCTTGGAGACTACCTTTTGCACAGTGAAAATCTGATGCACAGAGTTTTTGCTTTATTTCTGAAGTCTGTCAGGGAAAAAGTCTACTTTTTTTCCTATGAGATGTTTAGGATGCTAAGAATCTTGGCATGTGTTGTTCAGCTCCAGGGAGAACAAGGCTTTGAGGAGGCTCATTACCCACATTTAAGTCCACGGCAGGCCAACCAAGTCTCTAAGTGTGGCACTCAGTCAGAGGCCATCAAGTCTGGAGTGAGGTCTAGGTCCTTCTTCATTCACTTTTAGAACATGTGTGTTGGGCTCTGTGTGGTACTGATAGCTTTACTGTTTGCAGTCCCGTTTAGTTTCGTTTTGTATTTTAGCATGCCGGTCACGTTGACACTTGGAATATTTAGGGGACTGAGCAAGTGTACATGCTGAATTCTGGGAATCAAGCTTTCAACATCAGATGAAGTGTTTCTGCCAACATTATGCTAGAGTGAGCGGCTCTTTGTGTTAAAATCTTTGCCTTTGTTTCATCACAAAGTTGGTGCTTGATCAGCTTGCTGGGTATAGAAGATGTCACTGGAGTCTGAAACATACTAATCTTTAAAAATGAGTATTTTTACTCTCTTCAGAGATTTTACAGATGGACCAATTCTTGAGTATTTTATTGTAAAGAATAAAGCCCATTTTCTCTATTGTGGCTTTGCTTAAGTTAGAGCAGACTGGAGGAAGGTGTGGGGCAAGAGTTTAGTAGTTGAGAGCCATAAGCATACAAAATGAAAGAAAATGCTTGACCACTTTTCTAGGTCTGTCTTCCCTGTGCACACAGTTTACCAGAGCTAAAGCGGATCCTTGGGTCCTTAGCTATTTCTTAACTGTGTGTCTATATCACCATCTATCTCAAAGCTGGTCTGATTTTTTTTTTTTTTTTAATGTTGCATTCTTGAGGCTTAGGTTGTAGTTCAGTGGTATAGAACTTGCCTATTGTGTGAAAGGCCCTGGGTTCAATCCCTAGCACTGAAAAGACAAAAAAAAAAAAAAAGAGTTGCCTGCTTAAAATATTTAATTCAGTTGTGAAATAAAATGCACTAAAAATTATTAGCTTGAACTGCCCAAAGGAAGCATGATTTGCCAAATTAAGATATTTGTAAGTAGGGCACTGGTGGCTCACGCCTGTAATCCTAGCTACTCAGGACTACAGTAAATTACAGATTAGATTACAGATTACGATCAGGAGGATTGCAGTTCAAAGCCAGTCCAGGAAAATAGTTCACAAGACCCTATCTCGAAAAAACCCTTCACAAAAAAGGCTGGTGAAGTGGCTCAAGGTGTAGACCCTGAGTTCAAGCCATAGTACTACAAAAAAAAAAAATTGTAGAATAGGAATTACACATTTTAATTAAACATATCAGATTTGCTAATGTAGCAGGTATTAGTAATAGTAGTACCCTTTCTTGGTTATAATTTTCAAAGTAAATTTTTATCTGGCTCTCAGAGTGTCCTTGTGAGATCCACAGGCCTGCCAAGTACATGAAGATAGTACAGCCCTGTTAAATACTTTGTTCAAGGACATATAGCCAGAACTGAGTTCAGCACCCATCTGTGGCTTGCCAGTTGTGGTCTTTTATTGTTTGTTGACCCTGGACAACTGACAGTGCATCACTGTCAGTACTTTTGGGAAAAAGTCTTCAAGTAAGAGTGAACCAACATCAACTTAAAAATGAGACAGCCCTGATTTGCAAAAGCTTATTGGGCTTTGCATATATTTGTGTGGAGTTTATCATACTTTATACAGATTTACATGGCTTTTATAAGTTATCATGCATAATTTACACCAATGTAATCATTAACTTTTTTTTTTTTTTAAGTTGTAGAGTAAACAGGTGGCAGAGCTTGTTGTAAAAGCTAGGGTTTTTTCTCTGTTCATTGTTGATGTGTTTGACAATTCCATCTCTAAATCCAGCAAAAGCCCGTCAGAGCACTGGCCACTAAAGACAATTTGCTTTTTCATCCAGGTGCCAAGTGGTAAACTCTAACTTGCTTTAACTCTCAAGCATCCTGGGTTATGGAGCTGAGAAGATAGTAAACAGTCAGAAAAGCTGGGTGGTTTAAGTGCTGGTAGTGATGATGTGCTTGCACATTTTAACATTATAGCAGGGTTTTAATTTTATAGCAGTGTATTAACATTAGCACTCATAACGACTGTGGAGGCAGAGGACGGAAAGGCTGGACTCAGGGTGCACCTGAGGTGCCAGCATGTCTGGTAAAATGCATGTGCCCAGCATGACAAAGTAATGGGTGTTGGTGTTTGCCTTCTTTTGACTGTTACCCTCACTTTCCATTGTGACAGTAATATTTTACCTTCAGTAAGCTCTGTCTTCAGAATTGATTATGTTTTTCTTCTAATAGCTAAATAACGTTGTTTGCATATTTCAATTATTCCTAGTAATCTTTGTTAATTTTCTTCATATTTACAAAATTGAAAAATAATCTTGCAGTAGCTATTAATACCTTTTATAGACACTAAGTTTGCTTTAGTAGGTAATAAATGTGACGTGTTCTTTTTAAATGACTTATTTTTTTCCCCTACTGTGTCAGGACTCTTAAAGGCGGTATGTCAAGGTTGGTGTGTCTCCTAACTGCCTCGCCCACGCTTCCCTAAAGCTTGCTGCCCTTTTGCTGGAGTCTTTAATTTGCCTGTGCTCTGCTGGAGTGAAGCTTTGCCTCACTGCAAACAGCTCACTGTTGCTGGTGCTTTTCTATCTGTGCTGTGAGAAACTGCAGGCAGAGGACTGCAGCAGCTGCCTCATCTGTAGCTACTTTTGTTTGAAGTACTAATACTTTTGCTGGTGTGCAAATGTAAAAGAATGCTTCTTAACATGTGTTCAGCCTAGCAGTTTTATGTGTCTCCAGGCCTTAGTTTGTCAGCTGTTTGGGAAAGTATGCATTTTTCCAGAGACATCGTCTATTCACTTTCTGGGCCTCACAAGAAGGGCTGTTCTCAGAAAGGGCTGGAAGTAAAAACGGCTTCCTTTTTGTTGGTCAGGCAGAGCAGTCCTCAGGGTTAGTCAGGGTCTTGTAGGCACCATTTGATGAGAGTTAAAGGAGGCTCAGGAAAGGTGGCTCAGAAGTTAGAATGTGAGTTGACAGCTCTTAGTTTTTCTTTCTGGTTGACATGTCCTTAATGTAGTTTAGGTATACTTTTACATCCTGTTAGATTTAAATGAAGTAATTGGTATTTTTATTGCACATTTCATGAATTAAACTGCTCTTTCTAAAAGACAATAGTGGGGTTCTATATATGTGTCCCTGGCATCTGTTTTAAGTTTCTCTGTTGAAGTATTACATGCAAGATATTTTATGTAGAGTATTTTTAACATTTTCCAAATCATCAAGGTCATGTTATAAAGTAATTTAAGTCTAGATCTTAATATTTTATATTTGGGAAAAAATGGTGAAATTAGGCTTTTGAGTGAAAAGAACTTCCTGATGGAATTCTCCCTTTCACAGCTTGTGAAGAGAGCATTGGATACAGTGCTGTGATCTTGTTTTAAACAGGTTTTAGTCCATGGAGGAAGATTTCACCTTAGCTTACTTTGTGCTTTCTCTCTGTTCCAGGAACCTCTCATTACCACCGTCGAGTCCAATTCCAGGTATGTGGGGACTGTCTGTTAACACAGTTTTGGGCTGGAGGGCTCGAAAGTCAGATTTGTGACCTTGGCCTCCACACTCAACCTCCACGCTTGGCTCCCACCATGCTTCTCTTCAGCTCCCATCCTGGTCATGATCAAGCACCCAACCTTCAGCACTTTCTGTGCTGAACTGTCACCTCCAACTGCCAGCACTATCCACAGTGACCTTGCCTAGGGCTGCTTCTGCCCCAAAGAACATCCAGCACAAGTCAAATCTTCTTTTCCCCCAGGCCCCTTCAGGCTATCAGTCCCATGGCCATTGCACCAAGCAGACATTCCCTTTCCTTCCTCCTAGGTACAAGGTCAGCTTCCTAAACTGTGGTGGTTACCATCCCCTAAGCATGGCTCAGTTTTCCTTTCCTGCTAAATTGGCCCTGAAGTTGAACTCAGTAATCCATGAGTACTATGAGGACTAGATTTCTTTGTTACGGTCTAAGCTTATATTAACGTTTGTGGCAGCTCTACCACATTGACTTACATATTATATAATAGCCTTTTTTTATGCTTTGGACCTAAGCTCAAAACCACACATTTATTTGTATTTAGCCTGTCAAATTCAACTGTCCCAGTGTTTTGGTGTTCTGAACATTCCTGCCTGCTGGCAGTACTTCCTCACTTTATTCTTTGCTGATAGTCTGGCTTCTTTCTAAATGGAAACTGAAAATCCCCAACAAGCCCCACTGAGGCAAAAATTATACTTGTAATCCCTTAATACTTTAAACCTTTACATTGAACTTGATCTTTGAATGAGTTGATAAATGAAGAATATTAAACAATAGAAAGTTTATGGTACAAAATATATGTATCCATACTTTATTTGAATTATAAAGCATATACATTAATTTGCTTTCTAAGAAATGGAAATTAAATTGAGGATTCAACTCTGATTTTAAAATTCAAATCTACATTGAAGCTCTTCCCAGCTGTGTTCCTGATTTGGCCTATAAATCTGTAATTTATAGTTGATTGAAATTTTATGCATCAAGATGAAACACTGTATAAATTATACATTTTTGTGAATTTAGGTGAGTAAACCACACTTTGGGGTGCTGTTTTTTTAAAACAGTTTAAATGCATCAAACACAGGTGTCAAGGTTGGTTTTTCAAAGTGAAATCTCAGAATGTTAGAGATGGTGTAGGTGGCACGCCTAGTCTCCCAGCATTGAGGACCTCCCTCTCCCCCTCAACTTTGTGCCTCAGGGGACCTCTGCCCTTGGCTCTGGAGCTTGCTGATAGCTAGCTCAAAATGAGAACCGTGGTCTTCCAATTCTCAATTTAGTGCTGTTTGAAATTCTTAACACAGGGGACTAGCGTTAAACTTGTCAGGAGTTTTCATTTCTGTTACCTTGTGATAGGTATCCCAGAATTTAATGTCAGCAGGAATGTCACTGGTCCCATGTGTGTTGGGAGAGGTATTAACACTTATCTCTGTATAAAGTTTGTGGAAATGACTGAAGCAGAGCTGGGGGATGGCACCAGCAGGGGAGCACAAATGCCAGAATTCTGGGGCACATGTTGTGCTCATATCACTTCCAGCAAAGCTGAGTTGTCCTTTTAGCTAGATTGGTTGTAGAGGTAAGGAAGACATGCCATGGTAGTTCTATCAAAAGGAGCAAAGATTTTGAGTTCCCTGCATTGCACGTCATGCAAGCATCATTGTCCTGTTTCTTTCTAGTTGGTGGACCAACTGGGTGATCCCAGCCATCTCCGCACTGGCTGTAGCCCTGATGTATCGCTTCTACTTAGCAGAAGACTAAATACCTCTCAGAAGCCCAGGAAGAAAAAACTGCCTGGACCAAGGAGAAAAGAAGCCAGTGTTAATCACTTCAACTGACAGAAACTTTCACCCGAAACAATAATTTTAATATGTCTGTTTCTATTTTCTTCTACATTAGAACAAAACAAAAAGAACTGTACTTTCTACTCTTACATTTTCAAATGTGCCTTTTCTATTCATCAACTTTATTGATGTTTCTTCACTGTGTAATTTACTTATTGTAAGCATGATCTTTTTAAAATATATCTGGCTTTAAAATACACCTCCATGTTTGCCTGTCTGTTTAGTGTATAACTGTCTTTAATGTTAGAAGCTTTGATTATTTAGCAGAATTACTTAATGTGTCAACCATTCAGATCCAAGCTGTCCGTGTGACTTGAGGTAAGGGAGTAGGTCTTGGTGCTTCTTCATGTCTTAATTGAGTACCCAGTGAAAGAGGGTAACTGACAGGATCTCTAGGAGACTCCACACCTTGCATGCCGGGAGATCACCAGCAACGTAAACACCCGTGCACTGTGAAGGACATTACTACTGCCTGTTCTCAGTTTTAAAGCGTCATTCCCAAGAGACTCTCAGCTTTGAAGGTTCTAAAGTTCTGAGAATTCCCTATTCAAGGGCAAAAACAATTTATTTGCTCTTCTAAGGAAATGCTGCTTTCCTAATTCATCAAAGCACGGATTTGGAGACTGGAGAACTCTGGCACCTGACTTTTGAAGAAATTAGCTGCTAAGGGATGAGCCGTGAGGAATTCCGACATGGCTGTGCTCATTTCCTCATGGGTACTCTGAGGGGTCGATTCAGTCCTCTCATTCTACTTGTGACTGCCTTATGCATTACTGCTACTCACGCCTTTTCCTTTTAAACACAGAAAGATGTATTAGACCGTAAGCAGCCTCGTAGTGAGCTATAACCGTGCACGTTTCCCCTGGCACATTGGTGAGTGGTCAGTAATGGCGTTCTCCAGAAATAATTGAACACATTAGAACGGGAATTTTTGTCATTATTACAGAGCATGGAGTTTTATGATCAATGCCTTGCTTATCGCTCTCTGCCTTTCTTAGCCCCTTGTGGTGCAGGAGATCAAATGCAGGGCCTCCTAAATGTTAGACACGTGCTTTACACTGAGCAGTTCCCTCAGGTCACCCTTTGGCTTTTTTGTCATTGTAAGTTAGAGTTAGGTGTTGGGCTTGGGTGGGGAAAGTGGCTGGATCGCTTTCTGTATTCTGCTTTCTGGCATTCTGTATTCTGGTTTCAATAAGTACATGTCTGGACACAGTCATGCCTCTTGCTGTGGACCCGACGGGAGGTCTTTGACATCAACACCTCTGTGTTTTGATGCTTCCACAGAGATTAGAAGTCAGTGGGCTCTGGCGAGTATGTGTTGTCCTGCCTGTTCAACCATGCATAGGTCAGCAGCTAACGAGACAAATAAGTCTTATGACCTCCATGCTGCTTTTTGATGCTTACGCATGAAGGATGTCCACAGGAAATGCCTGGGAAATGCCCAGATACTAAAGGGATTATCCAAGGAAAGAGTGATTCCAACTGGGGCACTCTGTAGTCTGCAGATGGAGACTGTCAACCATGTTACCATACTGGAGACATGAAATCTGTGAGATGCTTGAGGATTTTAAGTGATTATATTCAAGTTATAGAATTATGCCCAGTTGGCTAGTTCTTTGTTTTTTGATTTGTTTGCTGAAAGTATTCATTTAGGAATGTCATTGATATAGCGATTACAACAGTAACTTTATTATCAATGTATCATTGCTCTTGTATAAATGAAATGTTAGATGAATATAGTAATTAGAATGTGTGTGTCTACATTTATATGTGATGTTATCATTTTTATTTATTTTGTTGTTTGCTTGTGTCTGAGACAAGGCCTTGGTATGTAGCCCAGCCTGGCCTCAAACTTGCTATGTAGCTCAATGGCCTGTAACCCCCAAATCCTCCTGCCTCAGCCTCCCAGGTGCTGGGATTACAAGCATGTACAACTACTATACCCAGCCTTACTATCATTTTTTATTAACTGGCATTTTTGAGTCCTCTCTGTGAAGCAATCTCTGTTTCAAGTGTCTATGTGAGTCCTGTCATTTGTCCTCATACTCACAGAGTAATTCTCATTTTGCAACAGCAGAGCTCTGCTTTCCACTTAAACCTGTGAAGCTCCAAATGCATTTACCTTGATTGAAAGAATCTCAGGAGGTTTATATGCTTACTCACGCACACCAAGGGCAGGCATGTACAGAGACGCAGGTGAATACAGGCCCTTGGGGAGATCCGAGGCATGGAAATTGGTGGATCAAGATGTAACTCATGGTAGGTAGAGAGCTCTCCTAGCATATGCAAGGTCCTGAGTTGGATCCTTAGCACCAAAAAAAGAAAAAAAATGAACCGAAATAATATTCCCATGAGAAACTGAGAGAGGTACAGACAGCTATAAACCACAGACAACTATACTGTGGAATCCCAGTATATATGTTTCTCTCCTTTGGGCTCCTGCCAAGTTGACAAGGTAGGGCAGGTCCCCAGCAAGGCAATGTCAGGCCTCCCTCCCATCTCCCCTTCATCCACTGTGCATTCTCTTACTTCCGTTCCTCTCCCTTTACATTGCTCCAGATGTGCTATTTAAAGTGCTCAAGTTGGGTGGTGGTGGCTCACTCCTGTAATCCTAGCTACTCAGGAGGCAGAGATCAAAAGGATCTCTGTTCAAAGCCTGCCCAGGAAAATAGTTAAAGAGAACCTATCTCAAAATTATTCAAGGCCAAAATGGCTGACGGAGTGGCTCACATGTGTAGAGTACCTGCTTAGCAAGCCTGAGGCCCAGAGTTCAAACTCCAGTACCACCAAAAAAACAAACAAACAAAAAGAATAGAGTGTTCAAGACTGGAGAATAAAGAGGTATGAACTGGAGTTGATGAGCTCATACGCGTTTCAAAATAAATTGTGCCTTGTTTAGGGTCCTGTGGAAATATTTCAGTTTTTACCATTGTGTATTTAACTATAAAGCTTTAAATTTTAGTTCTTTTACAAAATGTTCTGAGGGCTGGTGGAGTAGCTCAAGTGATAAGAGCAACTGCCTAGCAAGTGTGAGGCCCTGAGTTCAAACCTCAGTTCTGCCAAAACAAAACAAAAAATCAAAAAAAAAATGTTCCTGGATTAGCTATGAAGTGAATTGAAGTAGGTATCTCACATCCTAGATAGCATCAAAAGGATTAAATTGTAACTCCTTTGTAACTTCTGCTTATTTTTAAGAGTCAGAACACTAGCTGAACTTGGACATTTTTATTACCCTCTGGGCAATTGACTGTCTTGGCTGTCGGTTTTTCTTCATGTGTTACCCCATTTTGCCTCTATTGTCACATGAAGTTTTATGCCAATTGGATTGGTTTGGGGTCCACCCAACAACAGTGGTGCAATTAGACCAAGCAGCTCTCTACCCCTTATCTGTCTCTTTCCACCGGAGCAGTAAACCTGCCAGCCAAGACATACAGCTTCAGAGAAGTGGCGCCGGACCACTGGAGAACCAAGGCCACCAGCCATGGTGGACACACAGATAATCACCCAGTCAAGCTGAGCCCTGACCTCCCCATTAAAAGGTGGACATGTTCTCTCAGAAGGAGGACGACAGTGCTTTGAGAGGTTGACTCTCCCTGTCCTCCTCTTCGTCTGATGAATAATAAGCTTTATTTCCCTGACCTCCAAACCTGTTCTCGTTACTTGTGAATTATAAATTGGGATTGAGGCCAGGGGACTTTTCCAGTAACAAATACACTAAAAACTGTTGAACTGTGTGGTATAGGAATTCTGTTCTAATAAAGCTTCTACAAAGCAAAACTCAACACTGTCTGAGAACAGATCCTGCCTAGTGAGTCAGATCATCCACCTCATTCACACCCGAGACAGAAGTCCTCCCTACAACATTGCTTCCTGCCATCACCAGTGGGTTCCACGTGGAGGAGGGACTTTACTTTTTAACTTATATTTTGTCTGTTTAAGGTTTGAATTAAATAGATGGCTTTTGCAACTAAAGATACACTAATCATTTATGTGTAACACTTGTTTATAGACAGTCCCATCTATCTCCTCTCTGCCTCGAGTGCCATGGCCCTTGTCCAGGCTTTCAGCTCTTCCCTTCAGACTTGTTGCCACACATGCTCACTAACTAGTCTCACCTGATCTGCCTAGGCCGCTGTCTGTTCTACTCTTCCAAATAATTCTACACTTCATTCTCAGAGCCTAGCCCAATTCCTGGGACTTAGGTGATGTTTGGTAACCGGATAACTAAAGGAATGGAAGACTGATGTGTCCTAACTGGTGCCCCACTTCTAATCTGTATTTCTGGTCTTTTGTTCCTACTGTCACTGAGTTATTCTTAGTAGACATCACCTTGATATCACTACTGCACACAAGCCTTGGTTCAAGTTCGAGGTTGACCTGAACTGCTCTTCAGCCTCTCAATATGGGTTCTGAGAAATGCAGGCAGAAGACCGACTCTGGGTTTTGTATGTTGATGCGTACACAGGTGCGTTTGGGCTCTAACCCTTTCCCAGCATGGCAAGAGGTGGAACAGATGGAACAGATGTGTCTAATACTCTTAGCTTAACCTTTCAGATCCTGGGATTTACGAAACACTGTAAACTGTGGAGTTAATGCCTGGCTTTTGGAGTCTGTCCAAAAGCTCCAGGACAAGGGAGGGCAGGGCCAGCTTTTGCTGGAAGGTCAAGGAAGTTCTGTGCTTCGACCTGAGAGTGATAACTTCTGCTTGGCTCCCCTTTATCTCTGTGCAGTTGCTGTCTCACAACTACTGCTCGCCTGCCCGGCCTGACGCACTGGGCTTTTTGGGGTCAGCGAAGTTCACACTCTTGCAACAGCCCAGTCCCAGCTGCCTTCCGTTCACCTGGACCTGCTGGCTTTAGGTGCTCCCAAGCTACATCTTCCTCCTGGAAAACGCTGATTTTTCTGGCATTTGAAACATTGTGCTGAGGCCAGGAAGGAGAGAACATACTCTTGGCCCCTGACAGTGTCCCCTGGACACTGAGAAATTGTGTCCCAAGGACAGACAATTTAGAGCAGCCAAACTGCTTTGGGTTGAAGTTTTCCTATATTAGAGAAAGCAGAATCCAATGACCCCACACAAGTCCTTTGTTGTTTCTGGAATCATCTCTGTGGAGAACCAGACCCACTCTTGCTGCTTCCAGGATTTTTTCAAGCTGACACGGCATTTCATGACCTGTCATTTCTCTCCCATGCTGCCCCATGTGTAGCTCAAGCCCTCTCCCTGGGTCACAGATGATGGATCTATTGGTCAGTTTCCTTCCCCAGGAAGAAGCAGAAAACAGAAGGACAGTCAGCTTCATGAAAGGTCAGCTCGGCTGGTCTTTTTCTGTGGGGTTTTGGGCTGGCCAGCCCTCTCCCTGCTTTTAAAATGTCGTTGTGCCTGCTAAGTGTAGGATTGGATGGCTGATTGTTCAGGTCAGGTAGAAAGTCATAACCATTTTATTTTTTCTTAAGACTATTTGGATGTTATTTCTTCTGCCACGAGCTTTCCTTTGAGTGGATCAGCTGGTTGGAGTTCTGAATCCATCGATCCACCTGAGGCATCGTTTACAATGCCCCCCCTGTCCTGCAAGTTGAACGAGACCCCACAGAAGCTTCAGAAGCATCTGCCACAGCATGCCAGGTTTTAGTGTTCTACCTGGCCTTTTAAACATGTCTTCCCACACCTGATTAGTCATTTCCACAGCCCCTTCATCAAAGTTTTCAACTTTATGGGAACAGATTTTCTTTTGCACTTGTATTTTTTTCAGGAAATATAGTATTTAATTCGTACAATAGCAATTATACTTAGAGCTAATATAAGCAGATTGGGAGCAAATACACTAAAAACAGTTCCATTAAAGCAGGAGTGCACAGGCCACCCAGAAACCGACTGGCTGTGCAGGCCATCATGTCGCAGGCATTGGTTGCTCATATTTCCAAGTTAATTCGGTGAGTGGACTGAGAGGATGGCAGAGCTTTTTGATGACTTAGACTGTGGAATCTAGATGGTTTATTTTCTCTCAGCATTTCAAGCTCAAATTAGAAAATTCCATTTATAATTCTTGGTGTTGCATGCATTCTCTCATAAACTACTGACCATCTGTGGGAACACTAGTTATCTTTTAGTGAGGAAAACCCACAAGCTTCTTGACCAGCTGAGAACCACTTACGCTTCAGTGGGTTCACCTTAAATACAGAGCAGCCTACATTGTCTTCAAAATCCAGCTGGAAGCTTGGGCCCCAGAAACATTTTGTTCATGTGTTTGTGTGTTTCTAAGAAGAATGTTATAAAAAGTCCTCAAATCCTTCAGGGGTCTGTGATCCCCAAAGATCAGGAGTCACTACTTATTGGTGGCTTTGTTCATTGAAGGGAAGGAAATCACTTGAGAACCTCAGTGGTCTTTAGCTGCCAAGCATCTTCAATGAAGAGGAGACTCTGAGAAGCATTTATTAAGAACGAAGGGGAAAATCCCCTAAGGAGGGATTTCATCCCTCAGCTGTACACTGAGTGACTACTAAGTGCTAGAAACCATTCTCAACCTGGGGACACAGTTCTGAAGAGGACACTCACAGTCCCTGCCCTTGGGAAGCTGCATTCTAGGGAAAAGACTTGTGAACAATAGGTAAATAGAGACATACATAGGAGGCCAGTCAGTGAAAAGCATTAGGAAAGAATAAAGTGAGGTGGGGATATAAGACAAAAGAAGTGTGATTTTAGGAGTGCCATCAGAAAATCCTTTGTATATTGGGACACCAGGTGGAGAACTGCTTAAAGTGTAAGAATGAACCATGGCGTATGCAATGAACATCAAGGTGGCAAATACAAAGACCCTGGGGCAGTAGTGTGTCCAGCACAGTTGGAAGGCAAGGAGCCAGTATGACTTCAACAGAATGACCTGATGTGCACTTAGAGCAGTTCACTGTGGCCAAGAGCTAGCTCAGGGAAGCCTTGAGTAATACTTCCCAAGCCTTGGAATAAAGATATGTATCTATACAGAAGTTCCTTTTTCATGTATTTAGATTTTTAATGGGAATTTTTATTATAGAATTAGCACTTTTATACATATTTATTCATAAAAAAGAAACAAAAGAAGACATAAAAATCAGAAATGTATAAAAAGAAACAAGTTGCAACACTTGGTGGTCACCAAAAAATGAGACCGACCATTTTAATGTATATCCTTCCAGAATGACTTCTCATATTCCTTTAGAAAAATGGGATCATATTGGAAAGATTATTTTCCACTTAACAATATATTGCAGAAATCTGCCCATATACTCCCTGACTGCTCAGTGGATTCTGCTTACCCAGTCGCCACCTCGCCAGCGAGCTTGTTGGGGATATGGAGGTGGGCCCAGTCTTCAGGTAAAGAGGCCCAGCCTCCACTGTCTGTCAGGGGCCTGCAGAGGGCTCTTCCCCCACCTCGAAGGGGGACTGTTCTTAAGGCTCTATCTGTGGTCGCTTGCTACTCTCTCCCTTCTATTGGAAATTCTTGGCCAAAATCAGCTACAGTTATGATTCTGACATCTGTATTTTTATCCTCAATCTCTTAACCAGAGACCATCATCCACCCACCCACCCAGCCAGCCAACCAGCCAGTTTATTGAGAAATTTCCACATCAGTTTTTGTAGAAAGCCCTAGGGGTGCATGACCATCAAGCACTTGTCTTCCTGGGCACATGGGGGATGTTGGGAGGTGACAAGGACCCCTGAGAGCTGACCATGCCCTTTAGTCTGGGTTGGATATGCAGGCTTAGAGGGACTCCAACCTGTGGTCACTGAAGCCACATGAGTGCTAGTCTCTTAGGGACAGTAGCAGAAGGAGAAAATTACAGAGGCAGGTCAGAGGATGTGTCAGGGTAAAGGAGGAGCTGAGCTGGTGAGCCCAGGCAGCCAGAGAAGGGATGGTGCTGCTCCGGACTTTGGAGACCAGTCTGGATTCACAGGTGCTGGACCGTGCTTCAGGCCATTGGAAGTTGGGAGAAGTGCTGCCACATGTCAGCACTGTGGTGTTGACAGGGCCCTGGTCCCTGTGCAGGCCCTGAAAGACAGTGGAAACTAGGTCTTTTCTGCAGACTGGGTCCAGCTCCACATCCCCAAAGTGTCTTGTGGGTGACCTCATCTAATCTTTGTAGTACACACAGGAAGAGAAACCTGTTATTGTCTCCATTTTAAACCACAGCTAGGGCAGTGCAAGGGATGCTGTCAAGGTCCCACCCAGGTGAGTGACAGGACTGAGCTTGGAGCCCTGGAATCTGGCTGTGGAGTCACTGTGTCCCCAGTGCACTGAGAGTGAGACAGACATGTCTCTCTGGACCCACCAGTCCTGGTGGCTCACCTGAAGCAGGGACCAAGGAAGGGCTAGGAGGAGGCTCCAGGTGACTTCAAGAACTTTGGCTGTGAGTGGAGCAAAGGGATGGGCAGTAGTGGCAGCTTCCCATTTCATTCTGATTTTAAAGTGTAAGATACAGATGTGTGCTTCAGGGTTGAGGTTGAGGCTGCAGGAGAAAGGGAGACTGATAACCCAAGGTCTCTGAGAGGCAGGAGGGGACAAACTAGAGCCGGCTGGCTTGACCCTGGGAGGAGAGCTATGCTTTTGAAAGGGCAAGAGGGGAGGACATCCCAGATACTGGGGGTGGGGAAGGGAGGAAAAAGGAGACAGAAATGTCACCTTGGTCCTCTTCTGCTCCTGAAGCCCCCACTCCCACCCACTGAACGGAAGGTGGAGGAGGAGAGAAGGGAGAGGTTGTGAAAATTGCTGTGAAGAGTTGGGTAGAGGAGCTTGAACTGAAGCAGGATGTGGTACCATGAGGCCAAAGGATCAGGCCATTGGATGTGGCATATGTTGTCACCTAATCATGGGCACCATCTTACCCAATGTTAGTTAAAGACCAGCGTGAGGCTCCATGTGCCCTGCGGCGGAGCTCAGGTGTTCTTATTCGATGGGGTTTTCCTCCTCAACCTCAGGGATCTCTGAGCAAAATCCCTGTTCAGCTTTTACTTGTGCTAGCAGCGTGCATGGGTGTCCCTGTCACCAAGTATCCATTCCCCTCTGGGAACAGCAAAGTTAACTTTTAGGGACCCACCTTCCTCATTTGCAGCTGTGTGATGTGTGTGGGATTGACCCCACTCCTAACTCTAGGATGATTTAGAATTAGCTTGAGCTTAAAAAAAAAACATCCCTACTCCTGGTCATAGCAGACAACTGTTCTGGCTCTGTGAGAAGCAGGAGGCAGAAGGGATACTTGCCAATGTTCATGGGAAAGGGAACCTCCTTCCCTCTCTGTTTCTGCTCTTAGAAGAGACTGCTTTTCTTCCTCTGGGTAATAAGGTATACAGATGCATATCTGGAGCTGCTGCAGTCATTTTGACATCATGCGGTATATGGTCCGTCTGGGGTGAGTTCATGGAGATTGAAGTTGAGCTTCTTACCACAGAGGGAAGATCAGAAAGACTGAGAAAAATCTGAGCCCCTGGAGATACTGGCTAAGTGCAAGGTCATGCCACTCTTAAAGGTAGATCAATTTTTTAATAGGTTAGAAGCGTAATGATAAAGATGTTAATATGTTGCTGATAATTTAATAAGTGTTGACTTGTAAGAATGACAATTTCCTTCAGTTCAACCTGACAATTTAAACTCATAAGTTCCCTTATTGCCTAGGTCAGTTTTAGGTGGGTTTTATTCACTTGCAACTGAGACACTTGTAGCTAATACAGCCTAGACCTTAGACTTCTGCTCTGAGGAAGGAGTGCACACCACTAAACCTGGAGAGCTGGTTGCTCAGAGCTTATCTCTGGCTGCTGCCACTGCCACGGGGTCCTCTTGCTGCAGAAACGGGGACAATCCAGAGTGATGTAGAGCTTTGCTTCTGGGTGGGTCCCCTGTCTCCTAGGGAGATGACAATGGGTGGGGTTGAACCCACAGATCCAGCAGGCTGGATGGACTATGATCCAGAGCCACACCCAGCTGTGATCAACAGGTGGAAGTGAGGTACCCACTTCCTGTGGGAGTTGAAAGCCACTTGTACTGGCAGTCATGCCTGAAGAAGGCACCCCTTCCTCTCCCCTCCACATCACATGGCCTTCCCATACATTCACTAGAGAGGGGCCTCCACGGGCCTCAAGTTGCAAGCAGACTCCCCAGGTTTCCAACTATGAGTTGTATTTGAGCCTGGCTCGAGTGAGTCAGACCAACATCAGCTTTGTAAGCCGATGGATGTCTTGCTAGGTTAGAAAGTAAAATATTTAAATTATTGGGCTTTCCCATTCATGTTGCTCAACCAGTTTCTTTTCCACTAAATGCACTGCAAGCTAAACTCGAAGTTATGACCAAGCAATGTTGGCATACCATGTTTCCTCAGAGAGACTCAGCATGTCAGAGTTTGCCTAGACACTTCTGTGTTGTGGTTTATCTGTCTACTCACTATGCTACCCAAGAGCCTCCCACATGCCCTAGCATGGTAGCACCGGTTCTGGGGTGGGACCTACCCCAGAGGGAAGAGAGAGTCTTGTGTGTCTTCATCTCCCCAGCCCTGGGTGAGCTCTGCTGGGAGAAGAGCTGGATCACGCTGAACACAGCATGACCTGCTTCCTAAATCATGACATAGAAACTCTGGCTTCTCTCAGTCTGACAAAGGTCAGCAGAGGTCACTAAAGCCTCTTGTTTTCCCTGCCATCAAAAGATAACTAGCATGATGCCTTGGTCAACATTACTAAAAAATGTCCAGAGCCAAACATCAAATCAAAGGCCTCTTGTGGTTCTTAACTCCAGGCTAGAGACCTAGTTCAGCTGGGTCTATTAATTAAACATTGATACCTTTCTGCCCTTCCTACTCATTTATCTGTCCCTAATCTCTGACCTCAGGAAAAGGTTTACATGTTCTTTATTGAGCCAAGACATAAAGTACAGCTTAGATTGCCAAAATATACCCTGTTAGGTAATCCCCTTCATTGCAAGGGTTGAAGTTCGAGGAGGATTATAATGTATGCAGCCTAGTCCCAATGGGGGTGGGGCAGAAGAGCTTTCTGAGATTTTACTTCAAGAGTTGGATTCTGAATATCTCTTAGCCTTTGCCTTGTTGATGTGGAAATTGAATTCCCCAAAACTGTGACAGTGTCTGATTTCAGCTGAAAAATTATTCACATTTTAACCTCTTCTCTCTGGAGGTTAAAGGTTAGTTTGGTACTGCTTTAACCTCCTTTTGATTCTTGAGTGGGTGTGAGAGAAAACTAATCTACTTAATGTCCTATGACCTTGAAGAACTGGTGTTAAGTAGAGTGAAAGGATTTCATAATGCACAAGATTTATTCTGTGTGTGTCCTAAGACACACACCTTTTACCTGTTACAGTGAGCTCTTTTTTGAGGGAAATGTACTAGAAAGCTCTTTGGGAAACTATTTCTCATAAACAAGATAGAAGACAGCCTAGATCCTAATTTAACAACCATAAATCACCAGTGGAATAAAACGTAAGGTATTAAAATAGCTAAAAAATAACACAGGCTGTGCTACACACAAAATGAGTTGTTAGATAGGTGGCAGTGACAGGAGGCTGACTCTTGCCTGTCACTTTCCTGGAGAAGACTAGGGACTCGAGGAGCACCTTAAACACCATGTTGTCAAGTCCTAATTGCTCTGGCCTGTTGGTGTTACTGAACCAAGCTAGAGGGTTATTTCTCACAGTAGAACTGCTCAGTCTGGCTTCTTCGTTCACCTGTTCCAAACACACAGAATGGGCCATATTGGGGCTGCCGGAGACATGCTGAGAGAAGAATGGCACTATGATAAATGACTTTATAGGACTTTTTCTTCCTTAAAAGAACTTACACTGAGAAATATCAACTATAACTGTTGTGATAGAAATGATTCTCCTTATGGATTACATACATTAAATATCAACAATGTATTATAATTTGTTAGATGGCTAACATTTTAAATGAAAAAATCTATTTAGGTGTGACAGTTTACTAGGGCTGCCATCACAAAATACTACAGATTGCATGGCTTAAACCATAGGAAGTCATTTTCTCCCAATTCTGGAGGTTAGAAATCTGAGCTAAAGGTCTCCACAGGTGGATCCTTCTCAGGGCTGGGAGGGAGAACCTGCTCCAGGTCTCCCAGCTTCCATTGGCTGATGCTCTCTGGCACTCCTTGACTTATTGACACATCACCTGACCTCTGTTGTTATCATCACATGGTGTTCTTCCTGTGTGCATGTTTGCATCCAAATTTTCCTTTTCTATAGGGACATCAGTCATGAGCTCATCTTAACATAATTATGTTTGCAGCAACCCTCTTTCTAAATCAGGTCACACTCTCAGATATCCAGGGTGAGGACTTCAACATATGGTGGGCGGGGTGGGGGGAGTAGTTCAACCTATACCAATAACCGAACCCAGTGTTAGACTGGACATTCAGGGGAAATGCATCCTGGGACTATTTTAAAACTTAATTAGTCATTTAAAGTAGAAAGATTCTGAAAAAGGAACCCTCATACACTGTTGGTGGGAATGTAAACTAGTACAACCACTCTGGAAAAAAATTTGGATGCTACTTAAAAAGCTAGACATCGATCTACCATTTGATCCAGCAATACCACCCTTGGGGATATACCCAAAAGACTGTGGCACAGGTTACTCCAGAGGCACCTGCACACCCATGTTTATTGCGGCACTATTCACAATAGCCAAGTTATGGAAACAGCCAAGATACCCCAGCACTGACAAATGGATTAAGAAAATGTGGTATCTATACACAATGGAATTTTATGCAGCCATGAAGAAGAACGAAATGTTATCATTCGCTGGTAAATGGATGGAATTGGAGAACATCATTCTGAGTGAGGTTAGCCTGGCTCAAAAAACCAAAAATCGTATGTTCTCCCTCATATGTGGACATTAGATCAAGGGCAAACACAACAAGGGGATTGGACTTTGAGCACATGATAAAAGTGAGAGCACACAAGGGAGGGGTGAGGATAGGTAAGACACCTAAAAAATTAGCTAGCATTTGTTGCCCTTAACGCAGAGAAACTAAAGCAGATACCTTAAAAGCAACTGAGGCCAATAGGAAAAGGGGACCAGGAACTAGAGAAAAGGTGAGATCAAAAAGAATTAACCTAGAAGGTAACACCCACGCACAGGAAATCAATGTGAGTCAATGCCCTGTATAGCTATCCTTATCTCAACCAGCAAAAACCCTTGTTCCTTCCTATTACTGCTTATACTCTCTCTACAACAAAATTAGAAATAAGGGCAAAATAGTTTCTGCTGGGTATTGAGG
This sequence comes from Castor canadensis, assembly GCF_047511655.1. NCBI lineage: Eukaryota > Metazoa > Chordata > Mammalia > Rodentia > Castoridae > Castor > Castor canadensis. The sequence continues at coordinate 4,758,267 of NC_133389.1, forward strand.
TGGGGGGAGAGGGAGGGGGTGGGGTGGGTGGTAAAGGAGGGGGTGGGGGCAGGGGGAGGAGAAATGACCCAAGCCTTGTATGCACATATGAATAATAAAACAATAATAAAAAAAAGAATTCCAAGATAAAAATAAATAAATAAATAAATAAAGTAGAAAGATTCTGTACCAGAAATTGGTCCTACCATTCATGGGGGAAAGGAAAACCCAGAGAATGGTCCCAACTGATATCTCCAAGCTAGGGATGAGGCACTGTGACCATGGTCTGGACATTCAGGGCCTGGCTGCTGTCCAAACTTGGGATTCATACACTGCTGTGAAGACACAGGATAGAGCTGCTTTGGAGTCGGGGCTTCTGGCTTCTCCCTGATCCATAGACGCCATCTGGGCCTATGCTGCCCTCACAAGAAGCAGGGGAATGGAAGGCATGCACACCCCAAAGGGCAAGTCCCAGAGACCTTGTGAGAGTGAGTGCATACCTCACAGATAGAAAGCTCTAGAACTGCAGAATGGAACCCAGGGTAAAGTCCCACACACAATGATAAGGATCTTTTCATTGTGTCTTGGGCCAGATTTCACCTGGCTCTGCTGGTTCCTTTTAGGTTGAAAGCCCTGAACCCACTTGGCAGGTCCCATACAGGTGACTCAGCTGGGCTAGCTTGGAATAGCGTGTTTCCCAAAGGTGTCTGTGGCTAATGGGTGAGACCAAGTGGCCTCTTGGGCACTTTCTCTGTGGCAGGTGTGTGTGAGTACAAGTGAGAGCCAGGTGGCTCCCATTCCTGAATAGGGGGTGGTCAGCTGTGTTCAGATTTTCAGTCTTTAAAGGTGAAAGGGACATTTCTGTGGATGGAATGTTTTGTGTGTTTGCCTAAAGTTTTGAACTGAGTTTATGACAAGGCTCCTTACATTTGGGAATGTCTTCTACTCACACTGCAGATTACCTCACCTTTCCTACCACGTGTATCCAGCAGAGGACTTGAAATCCTGTTTCCTTCAGGAACACCTGTTTGAGGTGCTTTGTCTACAAAGGTGGGGCCCCTAATCTAATATGACTAGTGGCCTTATAAGAAGATGGTCACATGAAGACAGAGACACACAGGAAGAATGATAGGTGACAAGAAAGGTGGGCACTGGACGGATGCAGCTGAGAGCCACGGAATGCCAAGGACTGACCATAAACGCCAGCAGCTAGAAGATGAGGAGGATCCTTCTCACAGTGAGCCACAATCCTTTATCATCGGTCTGTATTGATTTTATTCTTTTGGCCTGAACTTTAGTACACTTTGTTCTGGAGAGAGAACCTAGAATCTTCTTTTATAATGCTGCTTAAGATAAAATTAACCTCTGGAAAGTTCATGCTCTGATTTGTTCATTCATCCCAGGACTTACTGGGCCCTGTGTCTGCTGGAAGGGCCTGAAGCCAATGTGCTTCAGTGTCTGTGAGCACCCTGGTGCCCACTCAGTGGTCTTCAGCACTCTTCTTCAGGAAGGGACCCAGGAAGCCTCAGAGACGCCGCCGATTTCCAGCTTAGGACAGTGCAGGTACAGCATGAATATGGAGTACCTTACCGTGCCACAAAATAATTATTTTTAAAAAGATGGAGCATATTGAAAGGACACGGGGATCAGCCTGAGGGACTCTCATTGGTCAAATCTGGCCCAATTTGAGCATCCAAACAATGAAGTCCAGTAATGAGTTATGGCCCTTTGGGGAAAAAATAGGAATTCTTGAATCTATAATGGTAATGAAAGGATAAATAAAGGACAGAAAAAAGAAAGTTCTTCTCACAGGACTGGTAAGTGTGGGGGGGTATAGAAGATGGGAAATCACTTGGCAACATCGCCATGAGAACTGATTAGGGCAAGAGTCACTGAGGGATGATAAAGTCAAATGAAGACTTTTATGAGGGGTCAGCATCCAAGCAGGAAAATATCTTCAGTGTCACCCCACAAACTGCTGACGCATGCAGGAGGAGCAATGGCAGCTATGCAGTAGAGAAACGCCTTAGCTTGCTCTAAAAATGAGTGTCACCAAAGACAGACCCTGGGTCGTGAATGAACAATGCCTCGGGGAAGGATGCAGCCATACTTGTGCAGTTTACGACCCAGGAGTGCAGACAGGAAGCACCGAACAAACTTCAAGTGAGGGCACTTCCGTTTCGAATTGGGACAGGAGGGTTGTCCTTCAGAAATGCAGTGTCATCAAAGATAAGCCACTGCTGTGGGAATGTTCCAGAATAGAGGTGACTAAAGAGAGGTGACAAATGGATCAGTATCAGATCCTGGGAGGTATCCTGCACTGGTGGAGGAAAAAAAAATGCTCTAAAGAATGTCAGTGGGACAACTGACGACATTGGAAGGGCATAGATGTTAGATTGGGTAGAGGTACAATATTTACATTAAATTTAATAAAGGTGACAATAGTGCTGTCATAGTGGTTGATAAACAGAAAATTCAGATTCTTGTGTCTTACATGGATGCATCCAGGCAGGATATGTAGACATAGCAAGGATGATAACAAAAGCTTATTAAAGGTTAGGAAATGGAATTACAAACAGCCATGATGGGCCAGGTATGAGGCAGAGGCAGAGAGTTCCTCCTGTATCCAGGTTCTGTTAAAACCACAGTGACCTATGGGAGGGGATAAACCTGGACAGTTCTTGATCATCAATAATTGATGAGTAGGGAGGGGTTGAGGGGGGTCTCTGGGCTAGGGTGGTGGTTCCAACTGTCCCCAGGCCAAGGCTTCAATAATCTATACATATTTGCAATTGAAAAGAAAGCACACACACACACACACACACACACACACAGAGAGAGAGAGAGAGAGAGAGAGAGAGAGAGAGAGAGAGATGTTTAATCTGAAATAAAACACTAAGTCATGTATGTTTTAAGAGTCCTGAGTTTTTCTATGTCCTGGCCTGCCTCAGTACTATAGTCACATATGAGGCCATCTGTGCTCTGAGGAAACAATTTTAGGGTGAAAAAGTCAAATGATGCAACTCACTCTCGAACAGTTTAGAACAGTTATATCCATAGTGATAGCAAAATGATACAGCGAATGGGATTGTATGTGCTCCTTGGGATTCGGTTGGTAGGGTTAGGGGTGTTTTTGAGCAATTGTTTTTCTTAAGACTTTTCTATAAATATGAAATTATTTCCAAATAAAAAGTTTAAAAATATCAAACATCTCCTATGAGGTATACTATCATTCTTGATATTACAAAACTAAAGAAAATTTTAGCCAGTAACCTAAATGGGTTGGCATTGGTTTCCTGGCTTCTGTGTTGAGGTCATCCATCCCTGTCAGAGGTCAATGGAACAGCCAAATATTTTCAGTTGATTAGAAAAAATGTAGAGCCTAGTTTTCAGATCAGCCCTGGTTTGCTAAGAATATGTAAAATAAATAGCAAATCGAGAACCTAGCAAATAAATTAGTAGATTCTGAACTTCATGAGGGTAGAATTGGTCTGACTTATGCAGGTCTCTCTCTCTCTCTCTCTCTCTTTCTCTCTCTCTCTCTCTCTCTCCCTCCCTTCTTCAGCAATACTGGGGATTGAACTAGGGTCTTGTATTTGTTAGGCAAGCACATAGCTGCTCAAGTCACACCCCACTCCCTTTGCTTTTTACTTATTTGTTTTTTTCAGATAGGGTCTCTTACCTCCTACCTCTGCCTCCAAAGTAGCTGGGATTTCAGGTGTATACCACCACGCCTGGTGTTATGCAGGTTTTTACCACCAAGGTCCATGTGATGCCTAGAGATAGTATGGATTCAAGTATTTGTTGAGTGAATAAATGATTTATTCTAAACTAAGATTTGAAACTTGTAACATTCCATCAAGATTTGACATGATTCACAAGATCAGGTGAAAATGACTCTAATACCTGAGATGTGCTTTCTCATGTGATAAATGTGCCCTTCCAAAGATTTCCACGAGCTTTTCTTCTTAGCTGGTCAGGACCTTCTTATCTACAGCCAATAAAGGCTTATGCTAAAAAGAAAAGAAAAAAAGAAAAATCTTGGAAGAATGACCAAGATCTGTACATGTTTCTTGTTCTAAATAGTCCCATAAACCAATTAACTTCCCTGATTCTTTTACTCTACACAGAACCTTATTTACCCTCTTCCCATAAAAGTGATGAAGATATCCAGGTGTGGTGGCTTGTGTGTATAATCCCAGCTACTTGGGAGGCATAGGTAGGAGAATCTCTGTGCTAGGCCAGCCTGGGCAAAAAACAAGACTTTATTTGAAAACAAAAAGCAAACAAACAAACAAACAAAAACTAATGCTGAAAGGACTAGAGGCGTGGCTCAACTGGTACGGTGCTTGCCTACAAAGTTGAAATGATGCCAAAAAAAAAAAAAAAAAAAGAAGAAGGAAAAGTGATGATAGTCAAATGGTGAAATATGTTTTCAGGAGAAAATGATTTATAGCAGTCTTTTAAAACAGTTTTATACATATTCAAAAATAAACTCAAGTGATATACACCTAGAATATAAAAGAACTAAAATAAACTAGTTTGCACTGTATGCTACTTACTTTTCTATTATTTTCTTTAAACAAATATAAAATGTTTTTCTGCTATTCAACATTTGAAGAATTTTGAAAAACAGGATATTGGAAGGACACAGGAAAACATAATTCTAGTGATTTTTATGGAAATATCCATTTTATTAGGCATAAAATACACTTAGAGGCAAGATAAAATCTGCTGCATATCATTTTATATAATTCTGAAACTAACTTCTGGTGTATGATAAAACAAGCTATGATTTTTAAAATGTATTTGTTTAAATAGTGATGTCTTTCTTTTAATTGTAAATGTCCATCTTATTCAACAGGCATGACTTTCTGAAGTTTTAGAATTTTATTTTTATCTTCTGGAAATAAATCTTTAAGTTGTGTGTGGATAATACAAAAGTTGAACTTCCTCATTAACTTTCCCAGCTGGTTGGATTTACTCCATATCATAACCTCTCAAAGTCAAAGGCTGCAGCCACCATCTTTCATCTTAATCTTAAATCTTTGTGTCTCAGAAGTAGCCAGAATAACTAATCACGTGATATTTTCATTTATTTACTTCAAAGAATACATCTAATTTAATTTATTGACAACTCTATGTCCACAAGTGAAAACTATACCACTCCTTAGGAATAGTTCTCTGCTCTAAAACTGTTACACAATCAGTCAACAAACATTTAAATCAAACTGAGGACTGGAAGTAAGCTGTTGTTTATACAGTGGAACCTAGTGTCTAATTCTGACATCCAGGGTTTTGATGCCAAATTTCTATCATTTTGGACTTCTTGACATCTCTAATTTATTGAAAAATACCATTTTCAGTCACATTCATGCTTTCATGGGGGATGTGACTGATCTGAGCCTTAACAACTGAACTCATTAAACTGGCCTGTTACTCTTTCAAATTCCAAGTTCTTAACCCTTTCAGCTGCATCTCTTCAAACTCAGGATGACAGAAGCAAAATAGCAGTCAGAGATGAGTCAAGATGCCTGTGATTGTGGCACTGGTAGGCTCCTGCTTGTCTTTCCCTGTGCTATCCGGCATTTTACAAGGCTTATCCTGAGTCCTAACTGTCCCAACACTCTGCCTGTAGAGTTGTGCACACTATTTTTGATGGGAGTGTTTTGCTTCATATTATTGTAAAACGTGCCCCTTTACAGTGCTGATGAGAAGCTGCTGTGCACTGGTCAATGCACCAGTGGACTGGAGCTTTTTTTCCAGCAGAAATGGCCATGCTATGCTGATTGTTCAATGTTTTGAGTATAATCTTATCTCTTTAAAATCCTTACCTATGAATCAGCTCTTTCACAAGCTATGTTATTCTCTGTGGCAGGTACATCCTTTGTTATGAGAGGTAGTACGAAGAGCAAATAGCTTGCATCAGGAGGGGTGGCAGTGATAGCTACAAACCTCCCCAAAGAGGGCTAGTACCCTGCATCTAGCCTGGTGAGGGTCTCTTGCGTCATACTTCAGATTTCTGTTCTCACAATCAGTCTTAATGAAAGTCTCGGCTGAAAGGATTCCAGGTAGGAGGAACAGTGTCACAAGTGTGTACTTATGTATTCATTTATGGAGCCAGTGTTTACCAGCCGTTGGAATGTGTTGGGGATTTCATTAACAACTAGAGATGGTCCGGTGGAGAGCAGCTGTAGGAAGCAGGGCCCTGTTCTGAAGCAGGAGTTTACATGAGATCCAGGAGACCCCAGGATGAGAGGCCAAACAAAGATAAAGAAAGTGCACTTGAAGTCGGTATTTGAAATATAACATGCATCCTTTCCAAAGGAGAGCTAGATTTGGTCCAAGTCAGACCTCTTCTCTTGCACACTTTTCATTTGAAATCCAGTCTGGTACAATTTTAACTACTCTTTGAAGCTATCTTGCAACATGGGTCAGATTGGTGCAATCATCTAACATCCAGGGGCACTTTGGAAAGTAACCTGTTGCCTCATTTTAAACTCCAAGCTACAGGTAATAGTACATCTCTTGTTCTTGGCAACCATCCCTTACCAAAACAGAGGGAACACTGGATTAAGGAACTAGGATCGGGTTTTAAAGTTGGGTTTTGCCTTTGAACTACTGTGTGCCTATGGGCAGTGAGTCACATAGCTTCTGTGGGTGCCAATTTCTTCATTTGTAAAATAATGAACCAGTGATAAGTAAAATGTTGTTGCATGAGAACCAGTTTTGCTTTGTTTTTAAAACAGGGTTGACAGGTTGCTTTAAAAAATTGAAAGGTACGGTAACTTATTCCGTCAGGAATTGCACTACTTGAACTTAACATTTATGATCTCTTTAGACTGAAGTTAAATCGCAGATGACTCATTTATAGACAAGTTCATATCTAAGACTTAGTCCAATTTAATAAATTGCCTCCAATTTAATAAATTAAACCCATGTGGTAGGGTTAATTAGGGTTTAATTTGATACCTCTTGATACACTTGATATATCTTGAAAATGGTATGCACAGTGTTGGGAAAGAGGTGTTTAAATCCAAGATCTCTGTTCACCTTCATAGAGTTCTCAGTGTACCTGTTGGCATCTCAGAGATGGTGGGTGTGAGGGTATGTAGGTGAGATTTCTGGCTCCCATTTCAGCTTTAAACAGAATGTCCATTCTTATCAATTTTGTATGGTAAATCCATCTGCTGTGTCTAGAACAACACTTTGGGAATGATGCACTGCTTATCTTACATGTTTATTTCCTAGTTTGATGTTTCTGACATCATGTTTTCCTTTCCTCTTGTTTATTGACATCAGTAGTTCTATTTACAAGTCACAAGAGTTCATTCAAACCATCACTCAAAGTTATTACCTCCCACACACACCAGGGCTAACGTTTCTGAGTGCAACCTGCTTTACGTACATTGACTGTAGCTTTCCCAGCCCTGCTGTGCAGTTTCTGCCACCAGATCTGTACCTTCCTGTCCCCTATCCAGCTCTGTACCATTTGAGGTGACCCTTTTGGGCTTCATTTCCCAGCTCTCAAACAACTGATTTGTTCAGTAGAACTATGGTGGGATACCGAAGAGGAGAAGGAAAAGTGAGGGTTCTCTCTTCTCTGTGGTTGGTTTGATGTCTCAGGCAGTGTCATCACTGTCTGCTAGGCCTGCTGTGGTCCCCACCTGTACCAGGTGGCCCTGGACCCTGGGATCTACAAACTCTTCCTCTCTGCCTTGTCCTTCCAGCCTCGGGCATTGTCTCTTCTTGTGCTGCTAATTTGTACTTGCATCTTTGATTTGGTTTCTCTGGTGTTCTGTTGCCTGTATAACCAATTCCCTGCATTAAATACCCTCTGTTTTAAATACCTGGAACTTCTCTGTTTTTCAAGCTGGGATCTGAATAGAAAAGTTCTTGGTATCAGAATTAGTGCCAGAACTGGATCTTTAGGATGAGTTTCTGGGACTGGGCTGCCAACATACTTAAGCACACAGTGATAGCATTACCACAGGGAGAGGATGGGATTATAATCACCAGTGACATTGTGATGGCCCAAATCCTCACCTTCCATTGCATGAGTTGAGGTGCTGACTGGGGTCAAGGTTTCAGGAGATTAGATAGAGGTGACATTTGGTTGGTGGGTCAGCAATGATGATCCCAGACTGTGGGGTATTTGACAGTTCTGGAGAGTTTTCAGGGAAGCAGTCATGCATTCAGAGCTGGAGTCTTGGCTCAAGGCACAAATATATCCAGAAATCAGCCTTAGGACAATCATTTGTCTGTATAGACCACAGGCAGGCATAGCTTGGAGTCTCTAGTTGGGTGTGTTACAACAATGACAAGCTGCCTAAGTCCCTGTACTAGGTTCATAGCGTTACTAGGGAAAAGATGGGAGCCAAGAACATGGAAGAAGACATTGAAGTTTAACTGAGCCAAGATCCTTGATACTCCCACCCTGACTCCTCTGAACTCATCTTGCTAGATTGCATCAATCAGAGGAAGCAGACTTTTCTTGTGTAAAGACTGTGTTGCCTTCAAGATCCATTATTACCTCTTCTGAAACCTACAGTTTTTGTCTCCAGGCCTAGAGATAGTCAGGTCTCATCGTTCTGTGAGGGGTACGAGTAGGGGGAAGAATTTTAGGTTTTTCTTTTTGAACAGATGTTTCCACTTTAATCACATTTGCTGATTTCTAACAACAGGGCATATGTGATGGTATAGATACACTGGATATTATACAGAGTAGGACACAATATAGCTGTGTATGAACCAAGCAGGTCTCTTGATTTGGGGACACTTACTTGAGACTTGAGACTTAATGCACTAGCTAAAGCACCTGCTGGTGACTCTCACCCCTTTCTAGTTTGGATGACTACAATGTGGGTGCTGTGGTGGCTGACAGTCCTTGAGATCCACTAAGACTGCTGTCCCATTCAGCCCCATGCAGGGAAGGCTCTGAAAGTTAGCAGTGTAATTGAATGCAGTGGTTTACATCTTGGTGAGTGCAGAGCCAAAAAGAAGCAAAGCCAAGAAATAAAAAAGTGGGGAAAGATTTATTACCTTCACCAGGTAAGGAGAGCATGGGAGTTATTTCTAAGCAATACCCTCCTCGAACAAAGGAAGCATACAGGTTTTATTTGGGGAGCCTATACATATTCATATAGGAAAGCACTTTAAGGGGCAGGCACATTTCTGAGCATGCTCAGTTTAAGGTCATAGGTCAAGGAAGAAAGATGGCAGAAGTATGTTTGGGCATGCTTAGCTCAAGGTCATGGAGCACATGTTTGAATAGTTAAAGTGGTGGACAGGAATACTTCGGGGCAACCTTTGTCATAAAGATGATGGACAGGAATATACCTGGAGGCATGCTCAGCTTTCTCCAAAAACTTTTGGCTAATAAAAAAGGCAAGGATGCTTTGAAGGTGTATTGATGTAGGAGTTTTCCTCTAACAGTGTCTCTCTTGCTTAGTGGCTAACGAAAGTAGTAGGACACTCTACCAGAGGGGGAACCCTCAGGAAGCACACCTGGTTGTTCACTTCATGTGGAAAGGGAAATACCGTTCATAGGCAGCTCAGTTCCCGCAGTGCTCATGGATTTTGAAAGAATAAACCAAAACATGGGTGACTTCTGGAATCAGAAGATTAAGAGTAGAGATATATGAGTGACACTTGTGGAATGGACACAGAACAAGAGGATATTTGTGTTCCATGTGAATGAGTACACACTGGAGTATCTAGGGCAGAGGAGATGCTTGACAGTCATTGGGCACAATGACTCCTTCTGTCAAGAGCAGCACCTTATACCAGCTAGTGAGGTGCTTGCTCAGTGGGGGCCATAGTGGCAGGAAGGGAGGCGGTATCTATAGCTCAACAGTATGGGCAGTCTTGTGCTGCCACTGCTGAGGGTCCAACCTGCAAACAGCAAGACTGGTGTTGAGTCCCTGGAAGGATGAGGATACCTAGTGTTCTGGGGTGGTTAGTACTGCCAGAAGCCCATAGGTGAGTTGCCGCCTTTGCATTCATCCTGAGTTAAAAGGCATCTTTTCAGGGTATGGAGTGATCTTTTTTTAGTTCATTTTCTATTGCTAACAACACATTGCCACAGTCTGAGGATGTCATAAGGAAAAGAGATTTATGAGGGCTCATGGTTCTGGTGGTAATGGTCAAGGTTTTGCATCTGGTGATGGGCTTCTTGCTGGCAGAGTCCTGAGGTGGTGTTGCACATCTCATGGCAAGTGACAGGGAGCGGGCAAGTCACGTGTGTACTCTGGTCATTCTCCTTCTTCTTAGACAGTCTCTAGAATTCAATCGGGGGCTCCACCCTGATCTAATGATCTTATCTCATCCTAATCATCTCCCAAAGGCTCCACCTCCAACCGCCATTGTTGGATTGAGTTCCCACCCTTTTAACACTTCCCAGTGGGAATTATATTTCAACATGTGAAGCTTCAGGGGACACTGAAGCCAAATGCACCCACGGCACCTTCACCTGATTGGAATGCTCCCGTGCACTTCAGGTATCCTTCTTCATGATTGCAGTACCCTACACAAGCAAGGTGTCCAGACACATGTAGGTGAGCACCGTTGGGCTCATCGCATCTCTTACCTTGTGCCTTGTCAGGTGGCCTAAAAGAAGGGAGAAGCTTGTGTTGGCTGACAGGCAAGACCTTACTGTCTACAGGAGTAATATGCTCCAAGACCAGTGACCAAAAGTCTTGAGTGCTGCTGCCAGAGGCGCCCTCGTTCCCATCTCACTGCATGGATTCCTTGGCTCTGGACAGCATTAAGATCACCACGCACAGGAAATCAATGTGAGTCAATGCCCTGTATAGCTATCCTTATCTCAACCAGCAAAACCCCTTGTTCCTTCCTATTATTGCTTATACTCTCTCTACAACAAAATTAGAGATAAGGGCAAAATAGTTTCTGCTGGGTATTGAGGGGGGGGAGCGGGAGGGGGTGGAGTGGGTGGTAAGGGAGGGGGTGGGGGCAGGGGGGAGAAATAAACCAAGCCTTGTATGCACATATGAATAATAAAAGAAAAATGAAAAAAAAAAAAAAAAGATCACCTCACGGTTGCAAACTGCCCATGGCACTGAACCTGCTGTTCAAATTAGGGTTCTCTAATGGCTGGGTTCACTAATCCCACTTTTGAGAGGAAATTGGGTCACTGTTCCTCAGTGTATGACTGGGGTCAGGGAGTTACTGGGATGCCTCATAACATGTCCTGCAGTGATGGTGAGTGACAGAATTCAGCAACCCATTAAACGTAAATCACAAGCTTTAGAAACTTCAGGTATGAAGGTTTAGTTCACCCCAACAGGTAAAGAATCATGGCTTTGGTCACATTTTTGTCAATGTACCTGTAGGTAACCTTGCTCAATGTGTATTTCTGCTTTGAGGCATGACCCCCAGCACTGTCACTCTGGTCTGAATGAAGCATTCATCTAACACATGGGTTTTCATGGTACTGAGGACCCCAAACTTCCTGCACTTAGGAGCACTATGAAGCAGTTCAGCACTTTGTTTGGGGGCTGTTTTGAGAAACAAAATCATCAACAAACCCCACAAAAATGTGGGAAATGTTGCACTAGATACACTGCAAAAAGGAACACTTGTTTGTCATATAGTTGAAACAAGGAGGTGAAAAGGGAGCACACCAGTTGGGTGTGCTCTTCACAGGCCGAGGAATGGCCAAAAAAGTGCCCTGAGATTTGATTTTGAGTAGATGAATTTGCATCATGAGACCTCAGATAAGGAGGGTGAAGAACATTCACTTTGGTTTCATGCCCAGCTGCAGTTTAGACTAGAGGCAGCTGTGGCTGTGGCTATGGTTCTTTCCCCTCCCCTGACCCCACCACTCTGTGTTTTCAATGATGCTCTCCAGCTCAGTTTATCTGATGACTGTCTCTAGACCATGGGGAATTTCCTGAGCTGGGGCATGTAGTATATGTGTCCCTTCCCACAAGGAAGGGTGGGGACACTGTCCCTGTGGGTAGCTCTCTTGTGTTGTAGAGGGATGAGTTACATAGGGTTGGAGAGGAATTGGTCCTGTAAAGTGAAAGGCATCCACAGGCTGGTCCTGGGACTGTTTGCCGTTACATCCACCTCTTACCTCCCTCTCTGCTCTGTGTCCCCCGCCCAGGCCATGGGGCCACCTGTCTGGGGTGTGCTTTCCCTGTCCTAAGGTACCTGGCTCTGGCTGAGCTCAGTTACCAGGAGGTCGGGAGCCAGAGGAGAGAAGCTGGTAGGAGATGCTGCCCTAGGTACCAGGTGCCTACCCCTCCTTCCTTCTGTCTGCCCTCTCACGCCCACTGTTGCTGCCTGCTTGAGCCCTGCGTGACCCTTCAGTTCTACCATCGTCTGCTCAGCAGTCCACCTGTACTGAGGTTGCTCTCTTAAATAATTAGCATGGTTTCTAACCCAGACTCACAGCAGGTGTTACAACAACCCTATAGTGGAGAAAGTGAAGATGGATGTCACACAGCTAATTAAGGGCTCCAGAATGGTTAAGCCTAGGCCCTCATACCAGAGCTATCCTGCAGGCCTGACCACTATCAGGTTCTGTAAAGTTAAACCATTGGCTGATTTTCCTGTCCCAAAATATTAGAGTTCCAGTTGTGTTGATTTAGGTACCTAGCATTATTTTAAAAAAAAGAGTCAAATGGAGAGAAATGTAGAAAGAAAAATATCTTAGCAAGGTTTGTGCACATATCCCTCTTTGTTAGTAAAGACTAGCTTTGAAGCCGGGTATGGTGGTACATGCTTGTAATTCTACCACTTGGGAGTCAGAGTCAGGAGGATCACAAGTTCAAGTCCAGTCTGAGCTACACAGCAAGTTCAAAGCCAGCCTGAAGTACGTAGTGAGAACCTATCTCAAAAAACCAAAGACTAGGGATGTAGCTCAGTGTTAGAGTACTTGCCTCACAGGCACTAACACCCCTCCTCCTACAATAGGTTGGCTTTGAATGAATATTTCTGGAAAAAGTCATAAAGCACAATGAACTGAATATGGCTGTGAGGTAGAGTCACTTCTGGAAGGCCCAAGTTTAGCTTCTGAACATATCATCTCATCCCAGTCTCCATTCCTGGGTCAAGGCTACTCTCTCTGCCCTGCTTCTCTCTCTGCCCTGCTTCTCTCCCTCAGCAGCCACCTGTTGAGGGTGGTTTCATTATGTGATGGCCAGTGGGAGGGAGGAGATGCTCTCATTTCTAGCTGCTTCCCCTCTGACTGCTCCGTTATTTCCCCCTCTAATGTCTTTCCGGCACTTGCTTCTTTCATCCCCTCTCCCGATCCTTACGGGCAATGTCTCTTTCCCTTGCTTGAGAGTCAAAATTATGATTGTAAGCGATGCTGCTGTGTCTTTACTGCAGAACGAGTGGGCCAGAAGCAAAGTGAGAGAGAGTAAGTAGGGGACGTCTTGTTCTCAGCCAAGACTCCTGGTAAGGTTGAAGATCTCTTCCAGTCATCTGGAGTCTTTCTTTCTTTCTTTATTTTTGTTTATTCACTTATTCATATGTGCATACATTGTTTGGGCCATTTCTCCCCCCACCCCTCCCTCTTCCTCCCACCTCCCTGAACCTGTTCTGCCCTCTTCTCCAATTTTGTTGAGGAGAAGACATAAGCAATAATAAGAAAGACAAAGCGTTTTTGCTAGTTTGAGATAAGGATAGCTATACAGAGAGATTCCTAGCTTTGCTTCCATGTACAAGTGTATTACAACCCACATTGGTTCATCTCCACCAGACCTCTTCACTACTCCCGGTCACCTTCCCATAGTGATATCTGTCAGTTTAAGATTACTATATTAGCTCCTCTACAGTGGACACATCAAACACTTTCAAGTTTTGGGTTTCCTACCTTTCCCTAATCCTCCTGTATGTGTTCTCCCCTTAGTGTGTGACCCATGTTCAATAATATTACTGCATTTGTTTTAGGTCTAAAGTCTGCATATGAGGGAGAACATATGATTTTTGGCCTTCTGAGCCTGACTAACTTTGCTTAAGATGATGTTCTCCAGTTCTATCCATTAACTTGCAAATGACAAGATTTCATTCTTCTTCATGGCTGAGTAAAATTCAATTGTGTATGAATACCACATTTTCCTAATCCATTCGTCAGTAGTGGGGCATCTTGGCTGTTTCCATAACTTGGCTATTGTGAATATTGCTGCAGTAAACATGGGTGTGCAGGTGCCTCTGGAATAACCTGTGTTACATTCCTTTGGGTATCACCCCAGGAGATTGCTGGATCATATGGTAGATCCATGTTTAGATTTTTAAGAAGCCTCCAAATTTTTTTTCAGAGTGGTTGTACTAGTTGGCATTCCCACCAGCAGGGTATAAGGGTTCCTTTTTCCCCACATCCTCGCCAACACCTGTTGTTGGAGGTGTTTCTAATGATGGCTATTCTAACAGGGTGAGGTGGAATCTTAGTGCAGTTTTGATTTGCATTTCCTTTATGGCCAGAGATGGTGAGCATTTTTTCATGTGCTTTTTGGCCATTTGAGTTTCTTCTTTTGAAAAGGTTCTGTTTAGTTCAGTTGCCCATTTCTTTATTGGTTCATTGATTTTGGGAAAGTTTAGTTTCTTAAGTTCCCTGTATATTCTGGTTATCAGTCCTTTGTCTGATGTATAGCAGGCAAATATTTTCTCCCATAAACTGAAGAGACCATTTCTTTTGTTTTGCAGAAGCTTTTTAATTTTATGAAGTCCCATTTGTCCATTCTTTCTCTTAGATGCTGAGCTGCTGGGGTTCTATTGAGGAAGTCTTTGCCTATACCTATTGCTTCCAGAGTGTTCTCTGCTCTTTCCTGTACTAACTTCAGAGTTTCAGGTCTGATATTAAGGCCCTCGATCCATTTTTGAGTTGATACTAGTACAGGGTGATAAACATGGATCTAGTTTCAGTTTTCTGCAGGCAGGTAACCACTTTTTCCAGCAACATTTGTTGAAGAGGCTGGCTATTTTCCATCATATGTTTTTAGCACCTTTGTCAAAAATGAGGTGGGCATAGCTGTGTGGATGCATATCTGGGTCCTCTATTCTCTTCCACTGTTTTTGTGCCAGTACCATGCTGTTTTTATTGCTAGTGCTTTGTAATATAGCTTGAAGTCAGGTATTGTGATATCTCCCATCTGTAGTCTTTAGCATTGCACCTTCCCCATTGGTGAACCTGGTTCTCCTCAAAGCCAGCAACCAAGACTTTACAAAAATGAAATAAAACATGGAAATTTTCTATTGCATTTGGTCATGGATTTTGCAGCCCCTCCTCCCTATTTTAATTGGGTAGTATTTCATCTATGTATTGAATTTGGAAACATTTGTTGGGTTAGCTCCTAACTGTAATTCCTTGTAAAAGTGTATTTTGAGCTCAGAACAAAGTTGTTGTACTTTATGAATCTTAAATGTGCCAGTTTTAGTTTCCAAGCCTCTAAATAATGTTTTTTAACTTAAAAAGTACACTTTGTGATAAAACACAAAACCAATCTACAGTTACTAGATTTAGCAAATTAAAATACAGCATTTTCAGGTAAAGTTGAATTGAAGGCAAACAACGAATATTTTTAAGGCAGAAGTCTATCCATGTAATATGGTATAATATATAACATTTTGGAGACATGCTAAAATATTGTTTATCTGACATTCAAATTAAACCAAGCACCCCATTTTTCATCCATAATTCATTGAAGCAAAAAAAATCACAAATTATTTATTAAAGTTTTAAAATTTTATTGTTTCTTTATTGAACCGACTTTCAGCAATTATAGCTAGCAGAAACCATGATATTCCTTTGAACTTTACCTCTTTTCTTTTTTGCTCACTGTTTGGTTAAGATACTGGAGGCCAATTTAATGGCCAAAAAGTATTTACAAGTCAAGTATTTACAATTCCATCACCCTTCACATCAGAGAAAAGAATTTTATGAGTTAACCATTTGAGAACAAGGGATCAAAAGTAAATCAAGAAGAAGAGAGGTGTCCTCTATGTTGATCTATTTTTTGTAAGTGCCTATGTGTGCATCTATTTTAGATCTGGTCTGAGAAGCAGCAAAAAGACATGTATGCTATTACATGCTGCAGTGGAGGGGTGTCTTTGTGCCCTTTCCTTAGAATACTGCAGCCTCCTCAACTGGCATCCAGATGGAGTCTGTGGGGGCTGAGATTACAGAAGCACTAAAACTTGTCCGGAAACTTGGCTTTTGCAAGTTCCCTCTTGTTGCTCTCTTGACCTTTTATTTCATACAGCAGTGTTTCAGACTTCAACTTTTTAGCATGTGGGATGCTTTAAAGGGGGTTACTGCCATGTTTGATCACCTAGGAGGAAAAGTTGAAACTGGGCAAACTGTGAATAAATCTTCACATGAAAATATCTGAATGTAGCAGAGAGCAGTAGTCAGGGCTGGCAGCAGGGCCTTTAGTGTGGGAGTTGGTAGAGGGCATTCTGTTGTTTCCTTTGTTTTTCATTGAGTTTGAGGGAAGCACAGTGCTAGTTAGGGAACTCCCTACCTGCTGAGTAGCCTGTGCTCCCCAAAGTAAGTAAGAGTGATTCTCTGAATAGGAGAAGTAATCTCTGTGTAATCCCCCTGCTTCCAGAATCATGGGCAGGACCATAACAGTACTTCAGTCCTCAGGGAGAGCTGCCAACAGAGATAAGTGCAGAGTAGCCACTGATGATTGAATTCATTCCCTGGGGTCCAGGCAAGGGAGGAGGTGCCCCTACTTACTCCCTCCATCTCTGAAGTTCCAGGCACAGGAACAGTGGTGAGGCCTTGCAGCTGGAGTCTGTGGGAGAGCCAGGTAAGCTGCGTTACTTGGGAATCAAGTTGAGCTCAAGGTCAGCTCTAGATCCCTTGCCCAAGGTCACCCCCTAGAGAGGACGGTGACCTGTCTTCACCTTGGAACCATGTTCACTGCCTGGGATTTTTCAGGGCTATAGGATGTCAGTGTAAGCTCTCTCAGCAGTCCTGTGGCCATAGTGTACAGGTATTTTATGTAGTCCCTTGTTCTGATGCCAAGTGTGTGCTTTTCTGTGTTGAGCTTTGAAAGGTGCACAGTGGAGTAGGGATGGACCAAGGACCCTGGGGGTCTCTAGTAGGGCATTGATTCTGGTGACAGAGAAGCACAACTTTATCAAACCTTGCATCTGATTCTTAGGACCTGCACTTTGGGTGACTTCAGTGAATTTCATTGATTGCACTTGGGGGCATATGCCCTAGCTCTGTCTCTCCTCAACAGTGTGACATTGTACAACATCTAGAAATTCTGTCTTAGCTTTTTCTTTCACAGATTAGAGGAAATAACGGTGCCTGTTTCTTAGGTCATGGTGATAAGTAAATGAGTTAGTTCACGTGAAGTGTTTAGAATATTTCCTGGCTCTTAGTAAATGGTAAATAAATGTTAATTATTGACAGGATTTTGGTGGTAATGATGCTTATCACGGTACTTATTTTGTGTCAGGATCTTATCAAGTTTAGACTAGTGAAATCTTAACAATGACCCATAATCTAGGGAACACTCCCTGAAGGTATATGTACTTTTTCTGCATTTGTACATGCTCTATTTTGTTAATAGTTTTATTAAGATATCGCTCACATACCAATACATGCTCTATTTGAAGGGTGGAAGTTATTTCCCATAGAATGATGTCTGGTTATTTTGACATGACTGCATTTTCAGAAGTAATTTGGTACAATAGGTACTAGCTCAAATTAACTGTTTTAAAATAATTCTATTGTTTTGACTTAGGTGTTTCATGAAGATAATTAATCTGAGTGCATGCAGCATAATTGTATCATCTTCCTGATGATTGCTTACAAGTGTCTAAGTAAAATTATTGTAAAACACCAAACAGTTTCATCATCAAATGTGTTTACTTCTTAAGCTGCTTTTGCTTCTAGAACACTGAATTTGGATTGGGCAAGCATAAGTTTCACAGTTGACGCTTTACTGAACTATGGTCAGGCTTTGTCTTTTCCAGGTTTTATATTTCTGTTATTAGAATAACATGGCTTTCCTGTTTTGATTATTTCTTGTCTGTACAGAGTATAAAAATTCCAGAGCACACAAACAGTATAATTTTTCTGTCAGAATTCTATTTCTCACTCTTCCTAATTAAATTTAGGTTGGCAACACTAAGGAAGATCTAAAAACCGTTGTTATTTGAGAAAAAACAAAACTTAATGTCTCACAAATTGATCCCTGTTGGGATTTTCCATGTGTAACTTTTGCATGAAACTCCACTATGTGGTGCCTCCCACTCTTGCCCCTACTGTCATTGCTGTAGCTCTTCTATGGGGAGTAACTTTTCAGAAGGGACTGCCGGGTGCTGAGTTAAAAATAGCCAATGAAAGACAAACTTCTTACCCATTGCATAGCACAGAGAGAGAGAGAGAGAGAGAGAGAGAGAGAGAGAGAGAGATCTGCTCACTGACAGGCCACTTATGTTTGGCAGCTTTTAGTTAGCAAAAAATTCAGAAATGCTCTTAAACCCTGAAGTACATGGTCAATTACTTCTTATTAAGATTTTAAAAAGATTTCTCAAGTTTTGACTAAAAAGTAAAAATATATCAGTAAAGTCAAAGTGTACCTCGTTGCGCTTATACATTTTTCTTATACATGAGTAACATTCATTTGAAAATATTCTAGATATTATTTTAAAATTTGCCTTCTTTGAATTTTATTTCCAAGGATTTCATTTTTCATGTCATGTGCTTATTACATTAATACTCGAGTTACCGAGAATGGTTGGGGGGCATGATTACTGATTTAGATAGTTTGTAGTCTCAAACTGTCAATCACAATTCAAATGTTGGGTGTTACTATTCTTGCTATAAGTATTGGGGGAAGCAGAAGGCAAACAAAATTTGTCATAACTGAGTTTCCAAAACTGAAATAAGTTAGGCTAAAACATGTTGAACGTTAAGAATGTGTAAGACATACTGATCTTGGTTGTATTAGGCGGGTATTAAGCATCTTAATTATTTCATATTAATTACTATTATTGTTATTACTGTGGTGGGCAGTAAATTTTAAGTAAAACAAAGAAAGTCAAAAGTAGAGGAACAGCAGAGGAGAAGAGAACTGATTCTACAGAGGGTACATGGTGGCAGCATCCGTTCCAGTGGTGATGGAAACGGTAACAAACGGTAACAAACGGTAACAGAACGGTAATAAACGGTAACAGAACGGTAATAAACGGTAACAGAACGGTAACAAACGGTAATAAACGGTAACAGAACGGTAATAAACGGTAACAAACGGTAACAGAACGGTAATAAACGGTAACAGAACGGTAACAAACGGTAACAGAACGGTAATAAATGGTAACAGAACGGTAATGGCGGAAGTTGGCGCGCGGACAACGGCTCCTGCGGGGCTCGCGCAGCGTCCAGAGCTGTGGTGTCGCCGTAGCTGCAGGGTCAGCGCAGGTGACTCCGGTGACGGACCAGGCCGCCTGGTCCACCTCGGCCTTCAGTTGTGCTGGCTCTGATGACCATAAGAAGCCGTTCTAGTAGCTCATGTCATAGTCGCTGACAAATGGCAGGAAGTCGTGATGACTAACAGTGACCAACGTTGATGTCTCACCATGACAGAGACACCAGCTGACCCTGGATGGCGCACAACATGCAGTATCCGTCAGCTGGGATAGCCTTGTCTCCCAATTTCTGTCCCCCAAGATAGTGGCCACCTTCCCTTCCTCCTGATGCCAGCGGTTGTCTGTATTTGGCAGCAGTTATGGCGGCCAACCTCTCCCACTCTCTGGAGGGACGCCCTTTCTCTCGCCTGCTTCAAGCCAGCGAGGAGGAAGATGGTTCTCCAGACCTGCCTCAGTGGGGTCTTCAGTGACAGCATGGAGGTGGCAGTGGTCAGAGAAGTTCTGGACCTTTTGTACCGTGTCTTGCTCCTGCTGGGACCTCTGCTCCATCTTGGCCTCCAGGCCTCATAGAGGTGCAACTGCTTTCTCTCCTTCTTGTTGCTCTTGGGGACTGAATCCTTCATGCCATGGATTTGAACCTGCAGTTCTTTCTTTTTGCACTGGCTCTGACAGATCAGCTGTGGATGTTTGCTGTGGGAATCTTCCATGATGTTTAGTGGCAGGCGAGAACCCAAGTTTGGTGGCAGCTCTTAACACTTTCAAGTTACCTGAGGGTCAAAGGTCCTCAGCCTGCTCTAGCAGGTTGTTTAAATTTTTACTTTTTAGCAGTAATGGGTTTCAATTTAGGGCTTCAGCTTGCTAGGTAGTGCTCTACCATTTGAGCCAAGTCTCCAGTCCTTTTGGGCTTTACTTTTTCCCATAAGCTTTCACGGTTTTGCCCATGGTGGGCCTCAGACCACCATCCTCCTACTTATGCCTCCCTCTTAGCTGGGATTACAGGCATGTGCCACCACCCTTGGCTCCCAATCTCAATTATTCTGATGAAAAACACGGAGTTTCTAAAAGGCTTCCTAACTTGTATGATGACACTTAAGAGGGCTCCTTAAAGAGGATATGGTCTTCCTTTCCTCTGTCCTTGTCCTAATTCCTGAAATTCCTAGGTATGCCTGCTATAATTTGGATCGTAAATGTTCCCCAAAGGGAACATATTAAAGGGTTAGTCCCCAGCTTAGAGCTGAGAGGTGATGGAACACTGTAACAGATGAGGTAAATTAGGAGGGTTTCTGTCATTAGAGGTGTGTCCCCTTGAAGGGGAGAGTGGGACCTTAGCTCCCCCTCTCACTTTCTTTTGCTTCCTGGCCATGAGGCCCCATATTTTAAAAGCATGCATTTTTACACTTATTTGCCACATTCTCCCTGTCATGAAGTGCTCCTTTGCCATGGGCTGACAAACAACAGGACCAACTGACCGTGAACTGATGGATATTGATGGCATTGCTTGGCTGGAGCCTTCGTCCTCTGCTCCAGCCCCCACTCAACAATTGTCACTGATTCGGGGATAGCTTTGCCTCTCTCTGCCTCTCCTGAGTCTAACCACGGGGCTTTGACAGAACTGGGCTTCTCCTTAGTGCATCTCCTCTCCCAGTGGGCCGGTCTGGAGGTGACATCTGCTAGAGCTTACTGAAACAGAACTGAGGAGCCAGACCCTGACCTTGCAGGCTGTGGGACCAGAGCTCTGTGGACTTGTTTCTGACCAGCAAAGGGAGAGTGAAGAGCCCACGTGGAGAGATTTCTGATGGTGTCAAGGCTGCTCCAAGCTATCCTTCAGGGTAGCTGCATCTGTGACCTCCTTATATTTGGCTGCTGTGACCTTCTTCTATTTGGCTACCCAATGGTTGCTGATACATTTCTTTGATGCCTAAGCTTTGCCTGAGTTGGTTGGGTTTCTGACACTGGAAACCAAAAATGCCTGATGAATACTTATTTACTTGCTAGACACTATGTCAGCAATTTGTTTGTGAATTGCATCTGGATGCTTATCTGCTGTGTATGACCAGAGTCCTACCGTTCAGCTTCTATTGACTTGTACCCGAGACACCTCTACCTGTGCAGATGCGCGTTCTGCTCTGGTCAGCCACATCTTCTCCAGACTGTGTGCAGCTTACCACAAATGCACACTTAGTGCAATACCATTCTTTTTCATTTAAATGCAGCTTAAAAACATGTATTTTTATACCTGTCAACTATTTAATGACAATTTAAAATGACTTTAGGTTTATTTCTCCTAGATGGTTGACTCAGGAATATTTGCAGAAGGTAATCTTTTTCCTGGTATGCTCGTTCACACTAGCATTTTTGTCAGGTTTTACTACTTTGACTAAACCAGGTAAGAGCTGGTGTAGATTCAGCTTGATGTGTTTGCAGCCATCTCTAGTCATAACTACCATGACTGTCCCAGAATGAGCCTCATCAGTTTTTCCTACATACTCACTCTCCCAGCAGACTGTAACAGACAAAACCATCAGAGTCCTTTGTGGAGCTTTACAGCAGGACCCTGGAGCCAGAGATGCACTTGACTCTGATGTTATCTTAAAATAAACCTGGTACATTCCAGCCAGGATGGAGTCACTTTTGTCCTAACCCCAAAACACACCTCTCTTTCTGACCTGAATTACTGCCACCCAGGACCACACTGCTGTTAGTCCATTGTACTCTGTTCAGTCCTGGATCAGTCTGCCTCGTTCTTTGGTCTCACAACACCTTGAGGACAGTCCTCAGGCACTAGGACTGAATAGTTCCAGAATGGAGTTTAAAGAGATTTAAAGCTATTCTGTGTTATTATTTTTCTTTTAGTGAAAACTCAGTTTATGAACTCTTTCCCCTCAGAATGTATAGGGTCCATACGGTGAGGTCACCCTACTTAGGAATGCATCTGTCCTGAGTTTCAGTGACCAAACAGTGATTTTCTGTCATGATTCTGTTGCTCAGAAGAGAACTTTCCTTTTGGGGAGCCTTTCATCATTACAGGATATTTAGCTATTCAATTATTAGAGATTTCTCCTGACACTAATTTGCTTTCACATGCTTATACACTTGAATGTGCTTTACATTTTCAAATGAGTTGGCCATTTGTTACTTCCCCTTTAAATGTCCTGTGAATTGCATGACTTGTGAAGTTCCTGCAGTAACAGTTGACATCAGGGAAGCACCCAAGTGCAAGCAAAGGTGTCCACAGAGAGCCCTGATCCTTTACTACGTGTAATGTGACCTGTCTTTCCCCAGCTGCAGTGGCTACAGGGTCTTAGACACACCACCTCCCCTTGTTCCTCCAGGTCCTGTTTTAGGACAGAGTGGCCCCTCCGTGGCTGATGTTCCTGGCACCAGTTCATGTATCTGCCGCATGGAGTCTCTCATGTGTCTTGGCTTTCTCATAGCACTACCTGTTTAGAAATTGTCTGTGGGGAGCTGACAGGTGTATGGAATAAGCTGCATGTTTGAGTTTGGCACAGCCCCAAACTGCAGAAGGGAGCAAGTATAGTTTATGCCCAGTAATTTGCATGCTTGGATTGGCACAGCCTCAGCTGCAGAAGTGGGCAAGATGCAGTTACAGCTGTTTTTCTTTAATGTTTATGTTCAGAGAGAAGATGTCACAGGTTCCTCCTGTTCCTGAGGATTACAATGTCATGCCCCTTACCCCGAGAAATGCCTCTCCACCTTGTTACCACTGTATATAATAAACTCACTGGAGGTGGAGGTTACTGGTGTGTCTCCATCCGAGCACCCAGCCTGCCTTGTCCCAGCTGTATGCATGTTTTGTCTTCTGTCTGTTGTCCTTTTTCTGCATCTCCTGTTGCCCTCAGCTTTCTAGGACAAGCTCGTGTGGTGCACGAGAATTGTTCACTGTGTCTTCATACAATGTGCACAGCACCATGTAAGTGCCTTTTATGCCTCCAATCCTGTCACTCAGATAAAGGTCACAGGCATGGGAAAATGCAGGAGTGGCCAGGCTTATACATCTGGGATGTGGCAAGGTCTGGGTGTGAGCCCAGCAAGTGTTTTGGTGGTCTCAGCCCAAGTGTGGCTACCTCCAGAGAGTGGTTACTATATCCAGGAGGTCCACAGATTGATGTCTCCTGCTGGAACTGGCCAGAGAAGGTGTAACTACATTTGGCTTAAACAACAGGAACTTACTGGCTCACAGTTCTGGGGACCCAAAGTCCAAGAGCACCGTGTAGACAGGGCGAATTCCTGACATTTGGATGGAGAATCTGCTCCAGGCCTGTCCCCAGGTCTTGCTGATTACTGCCAGTCCTTGACACCCCTTGGCCCATAGAAGCATCATCCCAATCAATCTCTGCCACTATCTTCACATGGCATCTCCTTATGTGTGTGTCTCGGTCCAAATACCCGTTCTTATAAGGCACCAGTTATTTGGGATTAGGCCTGCCTCATACCTCACATTAACTCGATTACTTCTGGAGTGGCCTGATTTTCAAATGCGGTTCACATTCTGAGGTATTGGGTTGGGAGAGACACAATTCAGCTCAGTGCCCTTGCTCTGGGACTCTAGCTTGAGTCTATGGGAGCCAAGTGAGTGACATACAGCAGCAACTTGGACATGTTTCTGGTGCTTGTCTTCTAGAACACAGGGCTGCCTGGCTGTGTCTACAGAGAATGGCAAACACCCTGACATCTATAGGGAAATGCTGCCAGCTCCAACTCAAGAGTCTCTGAATGTTGAATTTCATTGTGCATTTTAAGGCAGATTGACTAGACTTTCAGTTCTCAGGTGACAGCAGGGTTATCAAAACCATACTTGAATTTACTTCTATTTCCAGACCCTGGGAAGAGGACAAAAGGAAGTGATATCTAATACTTAGTACACATTTGCTTATGTAATCTCATCTAATCCTCACAACCAGCCCATGAAGTAGCTCTCACTACTGTGTTAGTTTCCCAGGGCTGCTGTTAAAAAGTCCCAGAGCTTGCTTGGCTTAAAAAAGAAATTATTCTCTCCAGTTCTAGAGGCCAGAAGCAAGACCAAGTTGTGAGCAGGGCTCCCCCTGGAGGCTCTCAGGAGGATTCTTACTTGCCTCTTCAGGTCCTGTGGTGGCAGGCCATCCTTTTCATCCCTTGTGTTATAGACTTTACCCCAGTTTCTGCTTCCATCTTCACATGACTGTTTTCCATGTCTCTCTGTGTACCCTCTCTTCTCATAAGGACACCAGTAATTTATTTGGGACCCACATGAATCCAGTGCAACCTATCTTCATTTACTTGTGTATTAAACACATCTACACAGATCCTATTTCCAAAAGGTCATGTTCACCTGTCTTTTGGGGGACCACAAGTAACCTCCAACAATTTTCATCATTTTGTAGATGACTAAGCCAAAATTTAGAGCAGTGCGATCATCTATCAGGCTTTGATTTGTAAGAGGGTAGAACTGGGATTCAAGCCTGTGCTGTCAGGTGTGAGAAAGCAGTCTTTTCTATCAAAGTGTGTGTCACCATTTCAGTTATCTGCACTGTCTGTAGTTTGGGGTTCTTCTTCCAGATTCGTGCCAAGCCCCTTTGCCCTCGAAAATTGCACACCATGCTGTGTATCCTAACCCCTCCTCCAAGTTAGTATAAAATTTCAGCCAATTGAGAAGATTGTGAACTTTTGATCTGGACCAATCCAGGTCAAGAGGCAGGGTCACTGTGTCAGGAATATAAGGATGGACAGACTGGCCTGTCCCTTTGTGACTGTGTCCATGTGCCTGCACACTCCTGCAGAAGTAATTTTGCCTTGCTGAGACAATTCTCCATTTCTGTGTCTTCAATTGTGACTCCAGTGGTCTTCAGGGGTCTTATTTCTAACACACGGGCAAAGGAGGTGCCCTTCTGCTTGGCCACATGGCACCCCTTGGGTTCTGGTGTCTCTCCTGCCCTTTGCCAGTCTAGTCATGTGCCATGTGATCAATGTCCTTCCACAACCAACATATGTTCATAGCTATGGGGTTTGTTATAACACAAGATTCCAAAATACCCTTTGTGGGGACTCATTGCTCAATGGGAATTCTAGTTGGTGACAGCAGCTTTGCCAGTCTGTCCCTGGGCCCTGCATGGGGGCTGACAGGAGGGACTTTGCAGTCAAACTGCATCAGACTTTCTGAAGTGGGAACAATTGCTGGTCTGTTGCTTGCCCAGGCGCCCCAGTTATTGTGCAAAAAGACTGTAGAGCCTTGGAGCCATGGAGCCCATGGTAGTCTGTGTTCTCTTTGAAGTAACATTAGTCCCACCTCTAGCTATTATTATCTAATGAGGAAGCCACACAGAACAATGAAATGCAGAGCCCTACTTCTTATTCAACACACCGCTCCTACCTCTATTCTTCATAGCATTAATTTATATCCTGAACTCCACAGGTTCATTAAACTTTTTAATTTGAAGTCCTGCTGACTTCAAATGCTACCACACTCTTGACCTTGCAGCCTCCTATGATTAGCATGCATTGTTATGTAAAAATGTCCCTCTCCACCTCCACCCTTGGTACCAAAACCATACATGGAAGCCTTAGTCTCAGCCCCCAAGTCACCCAAGGCCTCACATCACCAATACTTTGTTTTCCTATGAATGAAGTCATAGCAGAACTATATTTTTAGTTCATGGATTACAAACAGTTATTTCCTTTAGTATCAACATCATGGCAGTGGCTAACCAGTTTCCTGTCTCCATGGCCTGGGGCCAGGAATCAGGGAAGGTGGGCCTTCTCATCTCATTGGTTGCTCTACCCAGGGTCCTTTGCTGTAACTGTAGAAAGTGAAAATTGGATGAGAGCCACCTTTAATATCCAGATTGTTCTTTATATCCAGGTGACTTGATCTTTGCTTGCAGTCCTCAGAACTTCCTGGGGCCCCAGGGGCTAGCCCAAGGAC
This sequence comes from Castor canadensis, assembly GCF_047511655.1. Classification (NCBI taxonomy): domain Eukaryota; kingdom Metazoa; phylum Chordata; class Mammalia; order Rodentia; family Castoridae; genus Castor; species Castor canadensis. The sequence continues at coordinate 4,784,524 of NC_133389.1, forward strand.
TCTCTAGCTCAGGGGAATCCCTGAGTACTCCTATATGCTCTAGGTTAATTTTTAGTTGGACTCAACACCCAGGGCAGAGGTAAGTGGCACAAAAGAAAGTGTTCAGGCCTTTGGACTGGAGAAATTTCCATGTTCACAAGAGCCTCTTGTGTTCAGTGGCTCTTTATTCCTCTTCTGCAAAACAGAAGAGACATTCCCCCTTCACTGGCATAGGAGAGCCTTAGGCATACCAGGCCTGTTTCAGAGTGTGCTGGCTTTGAAAGTGTATGTGTGTGTGTGTTCCTGGAACCACATACAGTAGGACTTTGGAGAGAATACATTTTAAGAAAAACATCTCAAATTTTAAAATCATTTAAAAGGTTTTTAAAATTTTTCAGTTTTGTTTATGGGGGAAAACCATAATGGAGGTGTTTTCTAGACTCCTTTAGATTTCTGATGTAGTTAAGTCTTGGGGATTCCCTCCACTCCCGCCCACCACCCTGTTTTTTATCTTCTCTGATAAAACCAATAGGGAATACAGTATGCCCTTTGGGAGAGTATGGAAATGATTTCAAACTTCCCAAGTAACATGCTGAGAGTATGTGTACTGCCTCATTGTTCCTACTGAATGCCTCTTTCTTTAATACATTATAGGTTTAGCTGACCTCCTTCCCTTCCTGAAGAGCTAATGACTTTCTTACTGTGCTTCCTTTGATAGTGCACAGGAGAGGCTCTGAGACTTGCAATTGATTACTTCTAGTAAGTCTGTTCTTGATGACAAGGATTGGGTCTTTCTCAACTTTGTGACCTCACCATCTAAAATAGAGGCTTAGAGAATGCAGGCTGTAACAGTTGAATTTTTGTTGGGTACATATATATGTATATATGGCTATATATTTAATTGCGCTTACTAGGTGATCTTGAAATGTAAAGAGATACTGTTGTAAGATACACAAGGACAGGGAAACAGTTATATACCATTGCAAGCAGATTACAGAAGCAAGGTTTAACCCATATATGGTTGCATGCAACTCTATTGGCTGCTTCACCTCCCAGTGCTGTGTGACCTTCTTCATGTTTAGATTCTTTAAATTTTATCTCCCTGCTATGCCATCCCCTCCCCCTGCTACATCATCAGAACACAGACTTGCTTGTTTCTTTTCTCCTCTTTACTTTATTCCCCCTTTTGATGCTTGGACCCACCTAGGATCAAAAAGCATCATCCTGATTTAGGGGTTTATATTTTCACAGCATCATTATATGGGTGGCCATTTTTCTTTCTATCATAGCCTTGATGAAGCTGGAGATAGACCTTACAACCAGGGTAGCCAGGCATGGCAGAAAGTGGCAAGCCCCTAAAATCAAAAGTATAATGCTTATGAGGGTTTTGAATTCTCCAAAAGTTGAAAACCATTCCCCAAATAATTCCCCATGGTTCCAGTCTTTCCAGGTCTGGACTGGGACATGGATGATTTTTCTTATTTGGTTGGTGATTTCTCCTATGACCTTTTCCTTCATCATCTATCTGTAAGCAGTAGTTGTTCAGATTAAATTTTCCACGAACTCCTTCCTCAGAAGCAAGCGAATAGTGCATTTTGGTCTGCTGTTATATTTTGTGGTTTCATTAGTTATAATCTCAATGACAACTTGTAGCCAAATAATGCAGTTGAGCATATAGATTGAGATGTGGTACCCCCCGTGCCACACAGCAGGTTGTATTCCTTAAGGAGATGTGAGAACCAGGTACTGGGAAAAATATGGTAGAAGAGGCTGTGAAAACTCCATTACATCCCAGTCCAGGGTTCATGCCTGGTCTCCACACCCCAGGATCCATCTTCTGCCCAAGTGGCAGGACCATAATACTGAATCATTCGCTCGGGAGGCCATTCATCATCCTTCCAGTTGCCAATTTGTAAGACACACTGTTCCCTCTGGGTTTTCTAATCTTTGTATATCTGGGCCCCCAAAAGTTCCCTCCTGGCAAGTGGGAGCATGAAGAAGGACAGATGGATAGACCACAACACACAAGATCCTGACCAGTTTGGGGGAAGGACAGTATAGGTTGTCCTGCAACATATCCAGTATAGTCCACCTGGGGCCTGCCATTGATGTCTGAGTTGACATTGTTCCAGGCCTGTTGGAGACAAGAGAAGTTGGACAGGGTGTGAGGATCTGTTCAGAATGGTTTGGGGATCTCCACCATTGGGTTTTTCGGGCAGTTTCGTTATGGAATCTTTGGCCCAGGCATGTCAGGCTTGCAACAGAAGTGTTAAATCATCTTGCCCATTGGGCAAGATAGTTCTTTCCAATAATTGAGGTTTTGAGAAGGCAAACTATGGTGGCCAGCTGGGGGTATCTTGTCTCGTTATAGGGCTCATGGGGATTAGCTCTGTAGACTCCCAGGGTCATTGATGTCTCATTTTAATTCCCCCACATACATAGAAAGAAGAGACCTTTAAAGACTGGACTATAGTTTCTGCCAGGCCACAAACAGGTAAGGAATGGAAGACTTGGTGGGAGGAAGACTGAAGTGGAGTTTTGACCATTTTGAAGTATAGTGTAGTTTCTGGGTCATTGTCTTGCCCATATATATATAAATTTTGTGGCCATTTTTCCATTTAGAGTCTTCTGAGTTAAGGATGGTGAAATTTATGAGATTACAGGCTCACAATTGACAGCTTGGTGTGGCAACTCCCCTTGAAGAAAGGCTGTCTTGTCTTTACCCTGCCAGGTAGCCCATGAAACACAGCTCCAGTAGGGACAGTAGGACCAGGTATTAGGGGCACACCCAGCCTAGGTCAAGGGCTGTTCACACATGTATTATCATTGAGGCTACACTCACACTCCCAGTCTAGATTTACACACAGCAAAGCATAGGCCGACCAACGATAGTCTATGGCTCCATGTGCATCAAAAGATGCTGACACTGGCCAATTTAGATTAGTGAGCTGAGCTTTGTAAATTAATCCACCCCTTTCCAAGTAGTCTCCCTGCTCCCTGTGTGGGGTAGCTCCAGACCTCCAGCCATTCCTCAGTTGGGGAGTATTGTGGGTCAAAACATGTGGATTGGTCCCCTTTTTGGCAGATAGAATAGGTAGTCTTATTATATGTGCAAGTTCCTGAGATTTTTCCCTGGCAAGAGAAATGAGTATGACAAAGCAGGGTCCAAGTAACTCCCTGACCCAACTGAGTTATGCGAATACATGGCTCACAGGATGAGAACCTCAAAATCACGAAAGGGGACCAGATCAGTAACAATAAACAGCATTTTATTGTTTATTTAGCATCCTGCCCAAAAGAGGTAGAAGACAGCTAATTAAAAACTTTTTGCCATGGGTCCAGTTGGCGGGGGCAGTTTTTGTCAAACCTATGGTGAAGATTAGGGTGAGAACTGCAGCAATGGATACAGACAAGGGGTGACAGTGCATTACAGGAAAGTAACTGGCGCAGAAAACAGTCCATTTATCCCATGGGACAGTTGATTCCTCAAGCTTTTGCCATGCATAGTCAGCCTCCAGAGTGACTAAAGCAGGGCTGTTGTCCCATTGTTTGTGGTCTCCTATTGTCTGCTGGGAAATAGAGTCCTGCTGGGGAAAGGTGCTGGCATTCCAGAAGGTGATCTTGCACAGTGAGGTTGGGTCAGGGATGCATTCCCATTTGAGAGAAGCTGGCTTTACTTGGCTGTGGTGGATCCAAGGAGCAATCTCTGCTACTTTAACTGTGGTAGGGGTAGAGGAAACAACAACAAAAGGGCCTCTCCAGTGAGGTTTTAGTGGTTAGACATTCCATTCCTTTACCCAGAAGGCATCCCCTGGCCTGTAAGGGTGTGTGGGAGTTGTCAGGCTGACAGGAAGACTCTCCCAGACGCAGCCATTGATGTTGAGAGAGTCATCCGAGCGCGTGCATCTGTTGCCTCAAGGTGAGGTAACCTATTTCTTTGAGGACCCCCCTGTGTGCCTTTGGTTAGGGGGATGGGCATCCATAAAGAACTTCAAAGGGTGAGAGCCCTGTCCGCTTCATAGACTAGACCTAACCCTTAGTAATTCCGTGGGTAGTAATTGATCCCATTGCAAATGGGTCTCCTGACATAGTTTTCCCAACTGTACTTTTAGAGTCCTATTCATACGTTCCACTTTTCCTGAACTCTGGGGGCGGTAGGCCACATGCAACTTCCAGGTGATTCCTGAGCCCTTCGCTATCAGCTGCACCACTTTGGCCACAAATACTGGCCCATTATCCAACCCAATAGACACTGGTATTCCAAACCAAGGGATGATTTCCTCTTGTAGACATCTGGCCACCTCCTGGACTTTTTCAGTCCTCATGGGGAAGGCTTCCACCATCCTGAGAAGGTGCAGATGAACACCAACAGCTATTTGCATCCTTGAGCTGACAGCATTTCAGTGAAGTCCACGATCAAGTTCAAGTGGAGTTTTGCCGATGCACTGCATCTCAGGAGGCGCCCTTGGCCCTTGCTGGGGGTTGGTTTTAGCACATAGGCGACATCTTTTGCCTTACTTATGCTGGAGAGTTTGGGGACATAAAAGTGCTGGGCCAGGGTGGTCTTGAGGGCTGTTTGCCCTGAATGAGTTCCTTCACGGAACTACTTGACAAATGTTGGAGCTAGTGACTCAGGGATGGCAATGCAGCCATCAGTAAACTTCCTTCATCCGTCTCAGAAAATTTCCCTCCTCAGTCTTAAACCAAGCCTGTTCTTGTGGTGTGTACCTTGGGTCCCATTCAGCTAAGGGACACGGGAACAAAGCAGCAGTCAGGGCAGTTGGGGCTGGTTCTCTCATGAGGGCAGCCTGTTTGGCCTCCCTGTCAGCTTTCTGGTTTCCCTGAGCAATTTTTGTATCTTCCTTTTGGTACCCTCAGCTGTATAAAACTGCCACCCATTTAGGGGCCCATACAGCATCTAGCAACTTGAGGATTTCCTGCCATACTTGATACTTTTTTCTCCCAAGTTAATGAGTTCCCCTCTCTTTATATAAGGCCCCATGGACATGAATAGTTGTGAAGGTATATTATGAGTCAGTGTAGATGTTTACCTATACTCCTGTAGCAAGCTGGAGTACCTGTGAAAGGGGGACAAGTTCAGCCTTTTGTGCAGAAGTTCCAATTGGCAGCTGGTGGGCCTCAATGACTGAGTCCGTAGTTACCACCACATATCCAGCAAAGTGTATGCTGTCCTGCCATCTGTGAAATATTCCACATCCAGATGGCCTATAGGCTGATCTGGCTGGTTTGAGAAAAACCTCATCCATAACCTCTAAGCAGTCATGCTCCAGTGGCCCCAAATCAGCTGGCAATAAGTTGGTCAAGTTTAGAGTCTTAACAATCTCCAGCTGGATGTGTGGGTTTTCACATAGCATAGTCTGGTATTTGACCATCTGAGAGTTGGTCAGCCAATAATTTCCCTTATACTCCATAAGAATTAGGATGGAGTGCAGAGCCCTTATGGTGATTTCTTGTCCTAGGGTAAGTTTGTTTGCCCCTGCTACCACGCCAGTGGTGGCTGCTGGGGCACACAGGCAAAGCAGCCAGCCTCAGGTGATGGCATTGAGTTGTTTGGACAAGTAGGCCACCATATGGTGCCAGGAGCCTAGTAGCTGGGTCAGGATCCAATAGCTGACCCCTTTCACTCATGGACATACAGGAAAAAGGGCTTCATCACATCCAGCAGGCCTAGAGCAGGGGCATTGGTGAGTGCCCTCTTGATTTCTTTAAAGGCTTTCTCTTGTTCTTCCTCCCCATACTAGATGTTCCCATTCTCCCCCCTTTGTGGCTTCAGAGAGGGGTTTGGCCAAAAGGGAAGAGTTAGGGATACAGATTTGGCAGAAACCTGAAGCTCCCCAAAACTCTGATTTTCTGGTGGGTCATGGGGGCTGGAAAAGAACAGACAGCCTGTTTCTTCTTGGGGCCGAACCTGTGCTATCCCTGTGATGGGTGAAAGTAGAGGTATTTGACAGTGTTTTGGCAAATCTGAGCCTTTTTCTGAGAGACTTTATATCCTGCCTCCCATGAAAGAGAAAGAAGGAGGTGAGTCCCTTCCATACAATCCTCCTGAGTTGTTCCAGCCAGCAGGAAGTCATCTACATACTGGAAGAGCATGTAGCCATGCTGGTTGGCTGAGAAAGTTTTGAGGTCAGATGCTAAGGCAGTTCTGAAAATAGTGGATGAATTCTTGAAACCTTGTGGCAACCAAGTTCGGGTTAGTTGCCCTTTTTCTCCATTATTGGGATTTTCCCACTAGAAGGCAAAAATAGGCAAGCCCTGTGGGGCTATGTGGAAAATTGCATCCTTAAGATCTAGGCAGGTAAAACACTTAGCTGGGACAAGGCCTAAAAGCATGTATGGATTTGGGACTACAAGGTGCAAAGTGACAGTTGCTGAATTTATTGCCCAGAGGTCCTGAACTGGTCTAAAATCCTTGGTTCCCAGCTTTTGAACTGGTTATAAGGGGGTGTTCTAGGAAAACTGGCAAGGTTGGAGGATCCTATATCTTAGGAGTCTGTCAAAGTGTTTTTGAATTCCAACCTAGGCCTTCTGGGGAGTTAAGTACTGTTTTTGGCTGATGGGGGTGGCTCCTGGCTTCAGTTCTACCACTACTAGGGGCCTGTTTCAGGCCAGACTTGGGGGTTTATCTTCAGTCCATACACCTGGAATCTTGAAGGGAAGCTCAGGAATCACAGGAGGCCTTCCCTCAGGGGCCTAAAGCTACTATTGTTCTTCTTGAGTAACCGCGAGGATTAGAGTCTTTGCCTCAGTCCTCTCAACTTTAAGGCTGCCATGCCATCTCAATCAAAAGTTATCTGTGCCCTCAGTTTACATAAGTCCCTGCCCATCAGGCCCATGGGGCAACTGGGGAGATAAAGGAATTTGTGCCTTACTTAATGACTCCCAACGTTGCATTGTCTGGACACTAAGAAGGGGCGGTAAGCCCAGTCCCCTGTAATCCCAATAATTGTTGTATGCTTTTGTGGAAGGTGGCCCCCTGGTTGGGTCACAACTGAATGTTCTGCACCATGTCCACTGTGAGATCAGCAGTATGGCCCCCTATCCTTATTCAGATCATAGGCTCCCAGGGGCCTTGTAAAATGGAGTCTGGTCTGTCCTATTCCTTCACATAGCCTTCCAGGGCTGCCAGTCCAACACTGTTTCCCTCCCAGGAATCAGACTCTCTGTGGGTCGGCTGATACTTTCCCTCAACTGTTTGGCCTCTGCCTGTGCCTCTGGTCTGGGGGGCCTTCTGGGAGTCCCTGGCCCGTTGGGGACTTTCATTCTTCCAATGCCCTTCCTGATGACAGTAGGCACATTGATTTTGCCCTAGTTCCTCCCTAGGGTAGGGCATCCCAGGGGCACTGATTGCCTTCGGTGGTGATTGCCTCTGCCTAAATTAACCCACCAGGGCCCACCTGACAGTTCAGCAAGGGCTACTGCACGGAGGTCCACTTTTCATCTTTCTGTCGGCTTCCTGTCTTGTCTCCTGATCTTGATTGACAAAGACATTTGTGGTCACCTCCAGAAGCTGGCTGGCATTCCATCCAGCAAATCCCTCCAGATTTTGCAATTTTCACCTTATGTTCCCCGGGCCTGGCCAACAAAAGCAGTGTTAATCATCCAATGGATTTCAGAGGCTTCCAGTTCAAAGGGGGTGTACTAGCAGAAGGCCTCACACAAACGCTCATAAAACTGGCTGGACTCTCATCTGGCCCATGCAGGACCTCTGATGTTTTGCTCATGTTCATGGCCTTTTCCCTCCTTCCTTCCTGCCTCCCAATAATGCCTCCTGATACTGTTCAAGCTGTTGGTGGCCTTGGTCAAAATTAGGGTCCCAATGGGGGTCTTCCTTGGGGAACTGAGTTTGAGCAAATGCTTGGGCATTTAGAGTGCCGTCAGGGGCGTGATCTTTCAACCACTTTAGAGCTGCCAACATATACACTATTGCTCTTCAGTATTAAATAGAGTCAGAAGAAGCAGTCAACAGTCTGTCCAGGTGGGTTTATGAGTCTTGATGATAGACTGCATCAAATCAATGAGTGTCTGAGGTTTTTCCATGAAGGAGGGGGTGTGATGGTTCCAGTTTAGGAGGTCTGTGATGTTAACGGGCTGATAGACAAATATCCACCTTCCTCCTTGTATTTGACCATCCCAGTCATAATACAATGGGCCTAGGACCTCCCTCAAGAGCATCTGTAGGGTGGTGGGAGTCTGAGGAGAGGAGGGGTCCTCCTGGAGACTGGTTGGATGCCCCCAATTAAATGGGGGATGTGGGGTGAGAACTGGCAGACTTGGAGTGGGTATGGTATCCATAAGACTCAGGGAGGTCACGGGAGTTGAGGCCCCAGAGGCTTCTGGGCCAGATTTTACAGGTGTGACTGTCCCTCCAGCTTCCACATCTGATGTTGGAGGCAAGGGTGAGGAACTGGGTGCTGGTGGCAGAGGTGGATAGAGTGGCACATAGTGCAGTGGTGTTTCCTCAGCCAGTACAGTCTCCTTTGCTTTCTCCCTACACTTGGAAGTTGCAGCCACCCTAGCTACCATAATTGTACAGGCCTCTTCCAGACAGGGGTTAGCCATTTGGTTGATTATTGATCATTCTGCCAACGATCAATACAGGGAAACTGATCTGGGTGTCCAGGCTCCCCTACAATTACCCTATATACTTCATTAACCACAGTTTTGTCTAGTGACCCTTCTGAGAACCACCCTACACCAAAAGCAGCCCAATCTACTTCACAAAGTACCTTAATCTTGTTAGGAGTTAACTTAACTCCATAGTCTCCATTAAATCCCTTTTTAAAGTGTTTAACCATACCCTCCAAGGTTCTGTTTTTACTCTGATTTCCACCCATTTCCTCTTGTTACCAGACATCAAGACAGACATGGAGGGGTAGGGTTTTGGAGGAGTGGTAAAGGGGGATCCTCTTCTCTGACACACAAGAGAGAACAATATACGTCCCTTATCAGTGAGCTGACCAGTCACACATCCAGGAACTGCACCTACACAGGGTCCTCACTCACTTCATCTGTCTCTGACTGCTCCCCTTGCAAGGATTTGAGGTGCCTCTCAGCTGCAGTGAGTTCTTATAAACCCCAGACCAGAGCTATTAGGGCTCACCCTAGATCATGTGAGTTTGCCATGGACCTGTGGATTGGGACTCTGCTCTCACTTCGTAGTCAAGCTATGTCTCACTCACACATGTTCACATGCAGGCATCCAATGTTTCTGTCCCACTCCCAGCTCTTAGGAGTCATGGTTTTTCTTTCACTCAAAGTTACTCAGGTGACTCTGGGAGGTGATTAAGCTCCCCTCCTGCCACTTAGGGGCAAGCGTAATATTTGAGCCCCGGTTCTTTTGACTCTAATGGGCAGCACTCCCCTCACTGGTTCCTGCACCTCACCTGGTTCTGTTGTTTGTGAGGCCCTCACTCCAACTCACTGGAGGATGAGTCCCTTCTCCAGATCAAACCATCTGTTGGTGCCTGGTGGGATCACATCTCCCAGCAGTCAGGGGACACACCCTGGCAACAAGGGAGGTGAAAAAAACACCATCTCCAAATCCTGGACACCAGCCCCCAGAAATGTTGCAGGATACTCAAGGACAGAGAAACGAAACATTGAGGCAGTTCAGCAGGAAGCAACGTTTTATTGTGCCAGAACAGACTCAGTGGACTCATGTCCAAAGGCTGAGCCCCCAAAACAAAGGGGTCTCACCTTATATACCCTTGAAAGCAGCTTACAGAAACAAGAAGCAAGGTTTAACCCATACATGGTTGCATGCAACTCTATTGGCTACTTCACCCCCCAGTGCTGTGTGACCTTCTTCACGTTTAGATTCTTTAAGTTTTAACTCCCTGCTATGTTGTCCCCTCCCCCTGGTACTTTATCAGAACACAGACTTGCTTGCTTCTTTTCTGGCCCTCCTCCCTGCTGCAATACTATATAAAATGAATCCCAAAAAATAAATGTCTTTAAGAAACTACCTAAAGAAGTTATTGTCTTAAAGGATGCAGTTAAATAACTACAACTCAGTTTCATGAATCTGGTGTGTTCATTCATTATGGTGGTGTCAGTAGCCCTCTAGTGGCTCCAAGCCTGAGCATTAGTGTTGTGCTCAGGAAACTGCTGGACTTGGCCCTTTCCTGCCTATCCCATGGCCTAGGAGGAGAAGAATGTATCAGTTTGGAGACTGAAGAAAGCAATAGTAAAAGACAAATGTTCAAAGCAGGAATGGTGTTATGAACTCAGCAGTACCTGTGCCTTTCACAAGGGATTCTTGCTACTTTTTCTTCATTTACAAAACAAAACAGTCAAAAATCAGGAGCAAGCCAAGGTTCCCTCTTCTGATTGAGAGCATTAATCTGAATTTTGAGCATGTTTGTGATATATTGAAAAGTTTAACACATGGCAGGAGTGAATAAGAGTCTTATCTTCTTTATTGGGTCAATAGTAAACATTAAGATGTATCATTCTGTATATTTCAGAATATTATGAACATCTTTGGTTCTGTTGTTCATTTCAGTGGTATGGAATCATTTTATTATTTGAAGCAACTTATGAATCTGGATTTAGGAAAACTGTTTGAATATCTACATTCCCTTAAGGGACATCCAGCAGTCTGCTGTTGTCTCAAAGTGGCCTGGGACTGAGAGAGGTGAGTGAGGCACCCACTTTGGACACATAATTTAAGGTGATGCCAAAAACACAGTCATCAATATTATCATAAATTTTTTTAGATAAAAATTGATCTTAAAAAACATGCTGAACAAATATCAATGCTTAAAGTAAAGAAAAGACCATTTGCTCTGTCTGCTTTGTCACTCTGAATGGCACAATCTTCACAGACCCTGCATCTGGGCCACCTGAGTTTCAAACAGATGATACTACTTGCTCAAGCTGGCTTGGCAAGCTTTGTAATTTACTTCCTCATCATTGTGAGTTCTTGGAAGCAGAGAATCTTTCCTGGTTCAGGCAGATAGGTGAGATGTAAAGAGAGGAGAGGTTCATGTGAGGACTCCATTAACTATCATTGGCTTTGAAGACAGAAGACCTGTGTGAGCCAAGGAGTGTCATGGCTTCAGAATTCCTACTGCAATATGAGTGAAATTTCCCCCAAGAGTGGTCTATTCTGGAGGTGTGTGTGTGTGTGTGTGTGTGTGTTACTGGGGGTGGGGGGTGAATTCAGGGCTCAAGCTTGCTAGGCAGGTGTGCTCTACCATTGGAGCCATACCCCAGCTCTTCTGTTGTTATGGAACTCAGGTTCTCAGGTTTAGGTTCAGAAGTTCAACTCATGAAAAAGCCAGTGCCCAAGAGAGGAGAGACAAGTGTAGGGAGAAAGGCTTAATTGAAGATGGTGGCAACCTAGAAAGGAAGAAGACTGAAGTTCCCCTTTCCAAAAAGTTGGGAATAGCTCCTAACAATCAAGTTGGTCCTACAACCTTGAAGAAATGAGTTTGCCTACAACTTAAATGAGTAAGGAAATGGATTCTTTCCTAGAGCCTACAGAAAGGACCATGACTCTGCCCACAGAGTCATGACTCTGTGTTAAAATCCACATTGGACTCCCAACCTATGTCTCTGTAAGAGAATACATTCATATTGTTTAAGCCACTAAGTTTGTGCTCATTTCTTATGGCAGCAATAGAAAATGAATACAGCCACCAAATAGCGGAAGATTGGAGGTACTCATCTGTGGATTGCCAATACCAATCCATCCCACTAACAGCCCAGGGAGATACAGATATACAGCCTTACTCAATACTAGGTCGGTGACCTGGCATCAGGCTGTTTGGGTTATTTATACGGCATGCTTTTTATGCCATTTATAAATATTTTTGGAAGAAAAGATTTTCCAGTTTCTCCAATCTACACTTAGTTCTTTTCTTTTTTATTAGCATATGTTAGTTGTTCAGGGGAATTTCATTGTGACATTTACATATGTGCTTACAATGTATATTAATTGGATTCACTTGCTCTTTCAATCTCCTTCTCCCTTTTCTTAGAACAATTTCAACAGGTTTTAAGGTTCAATTTTCATACAGATATACAAAATATATTGACCATATTCACCCTCCTTCACCCTCTTCCACTGGTATCCTCTCCAGGACAGGCCTTGTTTTGCCTTCCTATCCTTCATTTTTTAAGTGTGTATTGATTGTTGAAGGGGGTTCCACGTTGGTATTTCACACATGTATATATCATACTTTAATCAGATTATCCCCCCCTCTGTTCCTTACTCTTTTTCTATTGCCCTGCTCTCTTTATTATTCAACAGATTTCAATGCCTTTCATTACGCTGTCTTCATGCACAGATGCAATGTATATCAATGTCATTCACCATCATTTTCTCTTCTTTGTTTAACATTTCCACTTGGATGTTCCACAGGTACCTCAACATCAACACATCCAAAATGGAGCTCATTATCCTCCACTCAAAATTCCTGTTAGATTTTGCTTTCATTCTCCCCTACCAATACCTTGCCATTCCCTCCTCCTTTTCTATCATGAAGGATTTGAATCTCAAGTTTACAAAAACACTTACCAAAGAGCAAAATAGTCCCTGTGGTCTGGCCAAAAGGGAAATATTGAAAGTCAACAGGTAAGATTGGCAGAGAAATAAATGAATGCTAATTGGTCCATTAAAATGGGCACGTCTCAGATTGAGCTTTTAGTTTCTCAGCACAGCCTTAGAGAACATGGAACTACACTCAGTTGCAAGACTCATTAGATGCACAGTCTTGTAACAAACTCAATGTCCAGCACAGAGCTCCTCCTGCTGCAGCCTAAGTGAAATGTTCCTAGGGGTGGTTGTCTATTGTTATGGAACTCAGGTTCTGAATCTCATGTGGAGTGGCAGGGAACTAATGCTCCCTTTTTGAAGTCCACCTTTCCAAGGCTCTGGGGAAGAGGGAAATGTTTACGTGAGGATTGGATCCAGGACTATGTGCAGAAATCAGCCTTTTCCAGCAGTCCAAGTCAGGCAGTCTGGTGATTTGGCACTGACTGGGAGTGGCAAGCTCCTCATAATGGCATTCTCTTATCTTGAGGGAAAAATGGTCCAATTTGGGGTAAGTTTTGTGGTCAAATCAGCTCAGAGAAATAAGCAAGGTCACAGGAATGCGGAATAAAGGCCAAAATCCGGGAATGAGAAAGAGAGCAGGAGTAAAGCAAGATGGAGTCACTTATGGTCATTGCCTGTTAGAGTCAACCCCTTCTCTTTCCAGTAGAAATCTGACCCAAAGGTTAAGGCAGCAAAGGAGACAGACACAAGATGAAGGCAGAGATGGCAGTCTTTTCATCCCTTTCCAGTCACCCATTTGACGTCTGCACAGGCCCAAGTGAGGAGTCAGGGCTGTCAGTAAAAGTGGCCTTCAATCCCTGCAAATTAACTCAGGCAGCCATTTCATCGTAACCCATACAGCAGACATGTTCTAGACAGCACAGCTAGTGGGAGACTAAGACATTGCCCAGCTGTGTTACCTTCACAATTGGTGATTTTCAAGTCAACTAAGAGCAAGTGAAGCTAAAGAGTTTAGGCTTTCCTTGGTAACACTATATTGTGGTTAATAATGTCCTTGATTCCCATCCAGTAAGATGCAGCTAGGGTAGCCTTTGGTTATTGAGACATAGAAGAAGCTTTGGTGGTGGAGAAGGTACTTTTGTATCCTCCTGCCAGGTGCCATCTTGTGTCTTAGGTCAAGATGATGGTTCAGGAAGATAGAAGTGGTCTGATTCTGTGAAGGCAAGTGGAAACTCTGCAGTTGTCTTTTAAATTCCTTGTTAGGTGAGGAAAATAACCTTACTTGTTTATATCACTCTTTTAGAAAAAGGTTTCTGTTACTTACAGCTAAACACATTCTAACTGGTAAAATATTCCTGTCAAAAATACTGCACTTTTCTCTACAAATAGAAGTCAACAACAAGTATAGTTGTATCAAGTTTTGTATGGTTCCCAAACTTTTTGATGGTAGCCCATATAGGTGGAATAAGAGACTATAGATCCCAGTTGCCAAATTTACTCCTGATATCAGTGGAAAAACACTTGGAAGAGGAAATTTGGTTGTCTCCCTATTGTTTATTTTACTATCCCTGTACCTTAGTAATCAGGAAGTTGGAGTTCATATATGACCAAAAAACTCTAGTGGTAGATACTAATCACATGCTGATTGGTTCAGAGCATGACAAGGGTACAGAAAGTTTTGGATTTCAGTGCCAATTGTACATCATATTAGCTGTCATCTAAAGCAAACTTGTATCTATATTCAATCATTATCTTTGTTTTCTCTCTTGGGCTTGGTTTGTTTATAAAGTACTTCCTTACCATGAAGTAAATATTTATGTTTTGTTTTCTCTGGCTCTTTTTAAATTTACAGTTTATGCTTAAGTCTTTAATATATACAGATTTGATCATTTTATTTTTAAGTGTACATGTTATTTGTTTTATTTAAGAGCAAAAAAAATACCCAATGAAAATTTCTTCTATGCCACTTCTTGAGACAAGAAGTGTCTCAAGACTTCTTCAGTGTGAAACATCTGTTATATTATTTCCCCAATAATAATAATTAAACATGTAAAACCATTCTATGTAATTTCTACAAGTCAAATTATCAAATACTCCTGGAAAATGAAAATATTTACATAAAAATAATTAGGCACTCAGTCATCAGGAAATAATAGTTTGTTTAATATATTGTTTTCTTTCACCCATTTTCTGATATTTCATGAAATTTGTCAGTTACAGTAGACAAAGAAGAAAATGTGAGCTCCAACTTTATTGGCATGGTGGCTGGCAGTTTCTTGTGAAAGTCATAGCTCTAAAGTCTGTCCTTTCTCTGACATCCCCTTTGTCTCCAGGAACTCATTCAGTGGCATTTTCTTGTCTCCTAGTTTTATTTCCTCTTTTCTGATCCCAAGTTTTATTTTCTGGCATCCAGGAAATATTTTGTTCTAGAAATAGTGACATTATAAAAATAAGCAAGAAGCTTCTACGTTTTAATAGCACTCAATTATTGTCCTGATGAAAATTCCAAAATAGTAAATAAACAGTTGCCATCGATAGTACATTGTTATGTAATATGTCTCACTTATCTATGTTCTATTTTTATCTTTTGGTTTATTCTGGGACACTAATATTTCATTTTATAGCCATATGAGTCACAATGAAAGTACTGGGGAGCATACATTTGTATCATATACCAGTCCGGTAGAGTCAATACCCAAAGAAATGCCATGGGGAAACATTACATTTATTGAGAGAGCTACCACCACTGGAAAACACTTTTTAAATGTTAAGATGCTCACTAATCAGTATGTCAGATACAGTAGCAGCTCGTGTTCAGAAGCCTGGTTTATTACAGATCTTGTTAAATCAAGAAAATCTTTTGATAAGCAAATCCTTTGATGTACAAAATTTGCTTTGCAAATTAAAGCAAAATGATGATGTTGGAGTGATTGGAACAGTTCATTAGAGGCACCAACCAGGGAAGGTTTCTTTGAGACAGATTTAAAACTTAGAATGATTGTTATTTTCAAAATGCAAAGGCAGTGATTGGCCTGGTTGAAGGAATGGTATTCTGAGATGGAGAAGAGAGAATTCTGCCAAAGGATGAGAGATGGTGTGTGAATGTACTGACTTGATTGTAGCTGACCCTGAGACAGGATTCTGTGGGAAACAGACAATTAGCCAGGGTAGGAGTTTGAGGATTTTGCAACTATGAGATAAAGCATTTTGATTTGACTTTCAGAGGCAGCTTGGAATCATAGCATATTTCTGAGTTGGATAATAACACATTCAGGAGGAAAATTAACAAGTTTTTCATACTTTGGGAACCTTAGGAAAAAGCTTAAATAAATTTTATGTATTCAATTCCAACCGTACTGACAATTTCCAGCTCCTTAAGCTCAATGAATAATGTGAGAGCACCCTTGAAGGTAAATCTCTATTTGAGGGGAAGACTTCAGATACAGATGTAAACACAGAAGTGGGCATAACAGTGGTGAGTAACATACTGCAGAGAATTTAATGAGTGCAAAACTATGTCTTTGACCTGCCAGAGACTGCATCATGAGTCAGGGTTGTGCTGTCTTAATTTTTACTTAATAAGAACCAGTTAGAAGCTCCTCCCAGAACACAAGGAGACAATCTGCAAACTTTCAAAGTAGACTCTTGGACAAGAGCTTGTACTGGTAATTAGGACCTGGAGCTGTTATTCTGAGTTTCTACCTACAGGATGCTGCTTGAGTAGTTTAAGTCTTCACCAAATAGACTGTGATTCCTTTATTTGCTTCTGCCCTACTTCATGCTTTTAAGTGGGGAGCAATGATCTGATTTCTACTTTAAAAGTCTCCCTTTGGATGCTGTGTGGACAGATGAGAGTGGGTCACGGGGTGAGTAACCGCAGGCAAGGAGCTGGCCTGTCTCTTCAGGCAAAGGACATCAGTGGTTTGGCCCAAAGAGGCTCAGTGGAGACAGAGATGCTCAGGCATTTGGGGATGTTTGGAAGGCACAGTTGCTAAAACTAGTTGAAAAGTTAGATCTGAGGTGCTAATAGGAGATGGTCATGCTATTTACCAAGATGAAGAGGAATGGAGGGGTGGATTTTTAAAAATTTGTTTATTTATTTATTTATTTTTATTGTTGTGCTGAGGGTACATTGTGCTATTTACAAAGGTTCTTAAAATACATCAACTAGATCGTAGTTGAATTCACCCCCTCTATCATTCTCCTTCCCCCAATTCGTGGAGAGTTTCAACAGGTTTCATTTTCCCATTTGGGTATACACAGTATTTGCACCATAGTCACCCTCCTACACCCTTTCCCCATATCCTCCCCTCCTCCCACTGGTACCAGACCAACAGACAAGACCTGTTCTGCCTTCCTGTTCTCTGGATTTTGTAAAAGAAAAAAGAAATGTCATTTTCGTTTATTTAAGATAGCTGTACAGGGAGTTTCTTTGTGACATTTCCATGCATACATGTATTATAACTCCAACTGGTTCATTTCCTCTATTTTTCTTCTTTCTGCCTTTATGGTGATTTCAACAGGTTTAAAATTCTGTATTCATTTTTGTATAGGAAGTACATTATTAGGTCTATATTCCAAATATGAGAGAAAACATGAAAAAGCCTTTGGCTTTTTGGACCTAACTTCACTTAAGATGATGTTCTCCAGTTCCATCCATTTACTTGCAGACAACAAAATTTCATTCTTCTTTGTGGCTGGATAAAATTTCATTGTATGTAAATATCACATTTTCTTAATCCATTCATCAGTAGTGGGGCATCTTGGCTATTGTGAATAGCGCTGCAATAAACGTGGTTGTGCAGGTGTCATTATTACCTGCTTTACATCTCTTCAGGTGTATCCCTAGGAGTGATATTGCTGGATCATTAGGCAGGTCTGTGTTTAATTTTTTGAGGAACTTCTATACTGTTTTCCATAGTGATTGTACTAATATACATTCCCACAAGCAGGGAATGAAGGTTCCTTTTCCACACATCCTCACCAACATTTGTTGTTTGTGTTCTTGATGGTAGCCATTCCCATAGGAGTGAAGTGGAATCTTAATGTGGTTTTGATTTGCATTTCCTTTATGGCCAGGAATGTTGAGCGTTTCTTCATGTGTTTTTTGGCCATTTGTACTTAAAAAAAGCACTTTCCAGTTCATTTACCTATTTCTTCATTGGGTCATTGATTTTTGGGGAGTTTAGTTTTTGAGCTCCCTGTATATTCTGGTTATCAGTCCCTTGTCTGATGTAAAGATTTTTTGGCATTTTGTGGGTGGCCTCTTCAATCTGGTGACTATTTCATTGTTGTGCAGAAGATTTTTTATTTCGTGTAGTTCCATTTGTCAATCCTTTCTCTTAGTTGCTGAGCTATTTGAGTTCTATTTAGGAAGTTATTGCCTATGCTCATTAATTCCAGTGTATTCCCTGTTCTTTCCTGCACTAGCTTCAAAGTTTCAGTTCTTATATTAAGGTGTTTAATCCACTTTGAGTTAATATTTGTACAGGATGAAAGATATGGATCTAGTTTCAGTTTTCTGCATGCAGATATCCAGTTTTCCTAGCAACATTTGTTGAAGAGGCTGTCTTTTCTCCAACGTGCCTTCATAAAAAATCAGGTGGACATAGCTGTATGGATTCATATCTGGGTCTTTTGTTTTGTTCCACTGGTGTTTATGTCTGTCTTTGTGCCTGTACTGTGCTGTTTTTATTGCTAAGGCTCTGTAGTGTAGTTTGAAGAAGTCAGGTACTGTGATACCGCCAGCATTGCTCTTTTTACTTAGTATTGCCTTGCCTACTTGTGATCTTTTGTGCTTCCAAATGAGCTTTAGGGCTGAATTTTCAACCTCTGTGATGAATGTCATTGGGATTTTAATGGGGATAGCACTGAACATGTAGATTGGTTTTGGTAATATAACCATTTTCACAATGTTGATTCTGCCAATCCATGAGCATGGGAGATCTTTCCATCTTCTGTAGTCTTCCTCAATCTCTTTCTTCAGAAGTTTATAGTTCTCCTTGTAGAGGTCATTCACATCCTTTGTTAAGTTTATTCCTAGGCATTTAATTTTTTGGAGGCTATTATAAATGGAGTTGTTTTCTTACGTTCTTTCTCAGTCTGTTCATTGTTGGTGTATAAAAAGGCTACAATTTTTGAGTTTATATCCTGCAACTTTGCTGAAGCCGTTTATGATGTCTAGGAGTTTTTTGGTAGTTTTTTAGGTCTTTTAGGTATAAGATCATGTCATCTGCAAATAGGGATAGTTTGACTTCTTCCTTTCCAATTTTATTTCTTTTATTTCTTCTTCTTGTCTTATTGCTCTGGATAGGAATTCCAAGGCTTTGTTGAATAAGAGTGGAGAGTGGGCACCCTGTATCATTCCTTACTTTAGAGGGAATGGTTTCAGTTAGAGGAGTGGATTTTTTGAGTGGTAGAAATTTGTGCATGGTAAAATTAAAGATGCCTACTAGATATCTAAGCAGAGACATCATACGACTCGTTGCTAAAGACAACCTCAGTGCTGAAGGCTAACAAGAGTCAGATATCCATGTTACTAAGCCATGGGACCAAAAGAGACCAACTAAGGAGCCAGTTCAGGCAAAGAGAGCATTGTGGATGAGAGCATAAGGTTCCCCAACATTCAAAGATCAGAGAGAAGAGAATAAACATCAGAGATGATGCAGAAGAACAGCAAAAGTTGAAGAGAAGCCATGAGAATATCAACATGAGAAGACAGTATCTCAACCATTTGCACTGGTGACTGTGACTGCCAGCAGATTAAGTATAACACAGGCAGACAAGATAACTGGGTTTAGCTACATCAAGGTGTTTTGGGAATGGCAAGGAAAGAAGACTGAATGGTCTTGGTCAAGAAGAGAAAGGGGTCAGGAATAATTTTATTTCTTGAGATAGATCATGGGTGCATACGTTATTGTGTCTGTGTTAATAATAAAGTTATTATAACTTTATTTGATTTGCATTCAGAATTTCACAATGAAATAATTTGAAAACAAAGAATATATCCTTTATTCTATTTTTTCAGTTTGTGAAATTTTGAAGGTTTAAATTAAAGTGTATGATATGAAGTTTACATCAATGAGACATGAAGATGAGGAGGAGAGGGGAAGAGACACAGGGATGAAGTGGGGAGAGGGAGAGGACAGGTGGAGAGATGGAGAGGGACAGCTGGTGGGGACAAGCAGAGTAGTGGTTGCCAACTCTAGAAGCAGAAAAGTAAGTCTGGCATCTAGGAGGTCTAGCTGTGATTTTTTAAAAAAAGCATTAAGTATGCAGACCTGGAACAACTGGGCTGGGGAACGTATGCAATAATAAAGTTGTCACTGTACATGTCCAGTCATCACACCTGAACGGTATGCCCTTGTCATTCTCACCCACAGAGAATCTGCCTCATGGCTCCCCTATAACAGCCTTGAGGGGATTTTTAGAACATCAAAGCAATTCGAAAGAGGCAAGGAAAGGAGAATGTTAAGGGTGAAAGAGAAAGTAGACAAATGAATTTGAGTTGAGGAATCTGCTATTATTCTAATGGGTTTTCTTTTATATGTGACTTATATTTTCTCTTTTGCAGATTTTAAAATTCTTTCTTTGTTCTGTGTGCTGAGTTTTTTGATTATGATGTGTCTGGGAGTGTTTCTTTTTCAGTCCTGTTGGTTTGGTGTTCTGTAAGCTTCCTCCACCTGGGTGACTCTCTTTCTTGAGGTTAGGGAAGTTTTCTGCTATTATTCTATTGAATAGGTTGTCATTGCCTTTAGTTTGTATCTCCTCTTCCTCTTCTACACCCATGATTCATAGGTTTGGTCTTTTCATGGTGTCCCAGGTATCTTGAATATTCCATTCATATTTTCATAGCATTCTTTCATGATCTTTTATTATTTGATCTAATTCCTCTACTTTGTCTTCTGTTCCTGATATTCTATTTTTCAACTCACTCCACTTTGTTTGCCAAGCTTTCGATTAGGATATTTATTTGGGATATTGAGTTGTTTATTTCAGATTGAGTATTTTTCAAGGTTTCCATATCTTTATTGATTTCCTCTTTCATAGCCTGGACAGTCTTCTTAGTTTCATTCACCTGTTTGTTTGTATTCTCTTTGAGCTCATTTAATTGTCTATTCACAATTGTCTATTCTTTGAGGTCAAATACTAACTTTTCTGTTTTTTTTCTTTGAGGTCATTAATTATTTTTATTATTTATTTATTTTTGGAATTCATTATTTGATAGCTCTTTATCTATGCAGGTGTTTGGATCCTTAGTGTTGGGATTGGCTTTGGTGGAGAGTGGTTGTTTTGCTCTTTCATTCTGTGTTGAGATCTATGCATCTGAAGTTGTTTTTGGTTATGGTTTTAATCCCTTATGCCTGTGTTATTGGGGTTTTGTGTTTTTTTTTTTCTCTCCTGGTGCTCCAACAGTGTTCCTCAGAGAGCGGTATGCTGGATATGTTACCCCTTGCAGTGTTCTTGTTGTGGTGCCCATTACCTCTTTTCTCCCCTCAGTGAGGGGGCTGGAGTTCCCATTCTTTGATGGAGGCACAGGAGCTCTCCTGCAGTCACAGTGGGGATCACTGGGTCTCTGCACTGTGGGGGGCAGGCTTCCTAGCACCAGGGTAGTGGATTATCACTCAGTGAAGGAGTCAGGATTCCAGTGCTTGGACAGGAGAGATGTGACTCTTCTGCAGGGAGGTGCAGCATGAAGCGCTGGTCTTCAGTGTACCTTGGGGGATCAGGGCTTCTGGTGCTGCCTGCAGAGTGGCAGGTTATAACTTTCCTCCCCTCAGTGGGGATCTGGCGTTCTTGCTCTTTGGCGGGGGAGCCTGACAGGCTCTTTTGCTGTCAGGGACGGTGGGGAGAGCTGGGCCTCCATGCTCTTGGGGAGGGAAGTCTCCTGGAGTGAGAAGATAGCAGAGCCTGGAGCCTGAGGTTCACTTGAGTGTGTGGTGGCAGGCTCCTGGCACTGAGTAGCAAGTTGAGGGTTCCTGTGGGGCTGCAGAGCCGGTGGGCTTGAATTGTCTGGTGCCCACAAGGCAGTGGAGGCCCTAGGGCCTACTTGCATTGGGGTGTGGGCTTCTAGAAGCCATGGCAGCTGCTGCAGGCACAGGGGACCCAAGTCTGCAGGTAGCATGAGCCCTGAGGCTTGCTTGCTGGTGCTGGGCTACCTGGAGCCACAGCAGCTGCTGGAGGTGCCGAGGAACCCAGCCTTCAGACAGCAGGAGTTCTGGGCCTGCTTCCAAGCATGGGCTCCAAGGAGGGCAGTGCAGTAGAGCTGCAAGCACAGGGGGACCAAGCCTTTGGGTAGTGGGAGCCCTCAGGCCTGATTTCCTGCACAGGCTTCTGGGAGCTCAGTTTAGTGGCTCAGGAGAACCAAGACTATGAACCCCCAGGGCTCATCACCTGATCACCTGCATGGACTTCAGGGAGCTCAGTTCTGTGGTGTTGTTTCCAGGGAACCGAGCCTGCTGGCTTGCACATGCTGTACCCATGGAGCAGTGGGAGCCCAGGGTCCTGTTTGCACAGGTCCACTGGTGGTCCTGGAGTTTCAGGGTGAAGGTAGCAGGTTGTGTGGTAGGGGAGGCACGGGGTTCTGAGTTTCAGCGGAGGGGATCAGGAGTGTCGAGCTGCAAGTCCTTCTTTCCACTCCTCCCGTGGTCAGTTGCTTCTCTCTGCAGATTCAGAGAGGGCTTTGCTTCTTGCTCGTGATGGGACCCCATGAGTACCTTTTGAGGACCTCTGACCTTCCTTCTTCAGAGTAGTTAGTTGTCGCCGGGCTATATGGATGTCAACAATCCTCCATCTTTCCCCCTCTCATAAGTAACATTTCCAAGCGTAAACAAAGGAGAAGACCAGAGTGGATGTATTAATATAAGAAAAAGCAGATTTCAAAGCAAATATGTGTCACAAGGGAAAAAATAAAGACACCCTGTGATAATAGTGTTCAATTGAGCAGGAAGACTTAACAACCACACACACATATATACTCCATGACAGAGCTTCAAAATCCAAGAGGCAACTGTCCTGTCTCAAGCATTTCATGGAGCAGCTGCACAGAGTTCAGCAAGATGCAACAGATCTCAACTGTGCCATCAGCACCTTAGATATTTCTGAATTTATATGAACGATGAGGTCAAAAAACCCAAAAACCCTGTAACTGTGCAGAGGTGGAGAACTGGGTTACAGCGGAAGCATGGTATTAAGGGTGTTGGTGCACACAGTGTAATGCTGAGTGACAAGGATGCATCCATGACACAGCCTTCCAATGGCCCTGGCCTATAATCTCAAGTCACTGCCTCATGACCTTCCATTGGCTCTTTCTTGCTCTGCACCTTGATTTCTCACTTGCCAAGTTACGGTGATGGTGGCATCTATTTTTCAAATACTATTTGATACAATTATTAAAAAAACAAGGTAGGATATTAAATGTTCAATACACCTGGCTACTTAGCAGAATATTAGGGGACTTTTTATTATTCAGTCAAAACCTGGACGTCAATCTAAGTGAGGACATAGTTCTGCTCAAGCTTTGCTTGGAGCTGTTTCCACATGTTTCCTGTATTTTCTCCTCTGTTTCCCTTCCTACACCAAGGTGAGCTCATGACCCCTTTGTTATTTTGAACTGGCCCCAAGGGCTCCATACAAATCTCAAAAATTCCAGATTACTAGCATTTAGTATCGTGCACAGGAATGCACACAGTTCCCCATTTCTCACTTTGCCCAGGTTCTCATGGGCTTGAAAGGGGTCCTAAGCCACAGTCCCTGCAGTTCTCTGTACCACCCAGGAGGATGCCAGGTTAGGAAAGAAGTAGAACCTGCACTTCCCACCTTTCTGTGCTGCCAGGCCTCCCTGTACTAGTGCCACACCCTTGCATGATTAATTACTTACTGTATGTTGTGTAAATCATAACTGACTTTGGTGATGGGTCTTGTTTTTTGGAAGAAACTAAGATGAAACCTTCGGTGTAAAGCAGAGTCCCTCTGAGTTGCAAATCTTCTTTCCCTAATTGGCACATTTGTATTTCTTCAGAGAAGAACAGTAAGTAAAAGGTAAATCAAATAAAGCAAATGACCCTTTTCAAGTGTGCCAGCACTTAACACCAGAGCGGAGAGATTTCTTCTTGCTCTTCTAAGAATGAAGGCTCATTTACTTAAAGGTATGTGTGAACGAGTAATGAGGCAAACTGAGAAAGATTTGTTGAACGCTCCTGGAGACACAACACATCCTCATTAGTGCGGACTTGCAAGAATTTCCTTCACTAAAAAACAGGAGCAGTGAAACCTGCTGCACTGGCTTTCCAGAAACCAAAGGAAAGAACTTTGTGCTCCTAAATTCCTGCATTGCAGAAAACACCTGGCCCATGTTCTTGCCATGGTAGCATGGCGGGTGGGGGACGATTATCCTGGAGTCTACTTCCCAGATGCCTGGGACAGAGGGTGAGGTCTCCTGGAAATTGGTGAGGACCTGCCCCCTGAAACCTGCCACCTCCAAGGGTTTGTGCCTACGTTCCACAGTCTGAGCTTCTGTGCCTTGCTTTAAAATTTTAATTCGCCAATCACAAACACCATGAGATTTTTCACTTTAAAATTTGTTTTTATTATTGTACTGGGGGTCCATTGTGACATTTACAAAAGTTCTTACAATATATCATAGTTTTTTTTTTTTTTTTACCAGGGAGGGGGGTTTCCAGCATAAGTCAGAAAACCTGCTGGACAGATTCTAAAAGAGCTGGAACACTTTCATAGTTGAATTCAACCATGAGTTTCTTAAAGGGGGCTGTCAATAAATCCATCATGAATGGTGGTTAGTAAGTAACATGGAACTTATTAAAAGAACAGAAGACAGAACTATAGTCCTGAAGACAGGTTTAAAGATGAAAACAGGTTTTCGAGGAAAAAACATAGAAATTTAAAAAATTCAACTTATTTAAACTAGTTTATTTTAGTAGTTTTAATGTTGGTTTATTTCATTCAATTTTAATTCAATTAACTTTTACTTAATTCAACCTTGTGACCTTAAGAGGCATTTTCTCCAGATACATCAGAAAAGCAGTCTCTGAAGGGCATCTGTGGGTCACCTCACAGCCCCTGTTAGAAGAGAGGACAGAGACAGTGGAGGACCTGTGCCTGTGCTCTGGCTCTTGGTGCTGAGAAGCTGCACTACCTTTCTGGAACCACCATGCTGATCTGGGGCCCAAGCATCAGCCTCTCCATCTGGCCTTCCTTCCTTAGCTTCTCACTTCCTCAGTCTTCTTCGTGTTCCTAGATCACGGACTGGAGGTGTGGCTCAAGCAGTAGAGCGCCTGCGTTACAAGCACAAAGCCCTAAGTTCAAACCCCAGTCCTCACCCACAAAAAAAAAAAAAAAAAAAAAGAAAAGTGTTCCTAGATCACCTCCCTAATGAATTACAGGTCCACTCCTAGAGAGAGTCTAGGATACCCATCATAAGATGCTCATCCCATGGCAGATGCAGGTTTGAAAGCCCCAGCCTCCTGCCTGCTTCCAGGCATGGCGAGGTGGGTGGATCTGTGAAGTCCCAGGCATAGTTACTTGTGGCTTGTCAATACTGGTCAAGGTTGCAAAATATCACTATTAGGTCAGATGTAGCTGAAGAAAGAGGGAGGAAGGACCAGTGTCAGCTCTTGTTCTTGGTTTGAAGAACAGACACACTTGCTCCCTGCAGAGGGGAGCTCTCTCATGGGCGCTGTGCTTCTGTTCCTGCCTTCTCACTTTTCAGTCTTTTTATTACCCTTCGCCTTCTGTTTCCCAAAGCCAAAGAATGTTCATGTACAGATGAGAAATTTCCTCAAGTGAGGTGGAACAGACAGCAGGCTGTGAATATTTTGTACATTCCAGGATCGTTTTCTTTCAGAATATTAAGAATTCATGCCAACATTTGGCAACAGATCATCAGAAGAAAGCTTTGCTCAGTGAAACATTTACTTTACAAGAAGATGGAAGAGCCTTGAATAAATTCAGAGCTGAGCTTTCCAAGAGCTGCTATGTCATTTAAATTCGTGTGGTTGACCCACCTACCCAGCACTGACACTTGTAACTGTCCCCCACTGATTATTTTTCCTTAACAACTTTTTGAAATGATTTCCTTCTTATAGAAAAGTTGCAAGTGCAGTGTAAGCGCTCATTCTCCAGACTAGCTGGGAACAAGTTGCTGATATGATGCCACAGCACTGCCACATCTTTCAGTGCAGATTTCTTACAAATGAGGATCCTACTTTCATGAGCTGATTTGTGACATCCTCTCTCCTTTTCCTGCCAGGTGCATACAGTGGAGTCCCAGGCTCTACTACCTCACAGGGTGACTGTATTTGGAGATTGTGCCTTAAAACCTTAAGTATGGTAAAATTGAGATCATTGGGGAAGACCCTAATCCAATACGATTGATGTCTTTATACAAAGGAGACATTTGGACACACATATAGAGGGACAGCCATATGAGGACATAGTAAGAAGAGGACTATTTTCAAGTCAAAGAGAGGCCCCAGAAGAAATCAACCCCACTGACACCTCGATATTGGACTTCCAGTCTCCAGAACTGTGAGATAACACAGTTCTGTTGTTTAAGCCACTCAGACTATTTTATTTTGTTCAGTCATCAGAGTTAAGAAATTAAAATTGACTCCTCACTCTCATCTTGTCCCCAGATTTCCTCCAGTTTTGCCTGTTGTTCCAACATTGTCTGTTAGAATTAAAAAACCCAATTGAAAATCAGGTATTGCATTTGATACGTCTCTTCAGTCTCTTGCAGTTTGACACTTGCTTAGTTTAAGTTTTCTTTGGCTTGATACTTCTGGCATCAAAGGCCGGTTATTTAATAGAATAGTCTGGGCTTATGCGATAATATGCATCTTTGGCAGGGAATGCCACAGAAGTGGTGCTGTGTCTTATCAGAATCACGTGATTTCAACTTATGCCACTACTGAGATGTTTTCCTGAAACCACTGGATGATGGTGGTGTCTCCCAGGCTCCATCCCCCACCCCCATCAGTTAGTCTTACCCTCTTGCAATTAACAAGTACTGAAGTTTGTGGGAGCTGCATGGGGACTTTGTAAAT
This sequence comes from Castor canadensis, assembly GCF_047511655.1. Lineage (NCBI taxonomy): Eukaryota > Metazoa > Chordata > Mammalia > Rodentia > Castoridae > Castor > Castor canadensis. The sequence continues at coordinate 4,811,092 of NC_133389.1, forward strand.
ATTGTCATTCCTCATTGGACTTTCCATTCTTCACTCATGCATTTGTGTATCTGTGTAAGCTCAGGTCCCTGATTTGCCCAGTGGTTTGCATTCGGTAGCTCTCGCTGTTCACTTGATCTACAAGTTGTCCCAGATATGGCCAGGGGGGTCTCCTTCCAACTGGCTTGTGTTCCTTGGCTATGTGCCCATCATTCTTTGAGCAATTTCTTGTGTTTTCACATTAGATGTTTCCAGTTCATTTCAAACCTTGCTTGCTTGCCCCAGTCGTGGAGTTATCCATTTATCCAGAGACCCTGGAGATATACTCTCTCTCTCTTTCTCGCTCTCTGTCTCTCTCTATCTCTCTCTCTCACACACATATATATTCATATCTGTATTATATATCTATCCATCTGCATTAACAACCATGAGTTCTCACTAATATTTCTAATTCTAATCCAACAATGCAGGGCTCATTCTTGTTTTTCCCTTTTCATATTCTCAGTTGTCTTCTACAATGGTAAGAATCATGGCTTCTCCTGTTTCTTATAGATTTAATTATTCCATCACTTTCCCTGTATCCCTCTTTTATGGCTTCTTTTTACCCACTTGAGCTCGAGCACCTCTCCCAACAGGCCTCTCTGAGTCATCAAAGCAGCTTTTGACATCATTGCCAGGGAGAACAAGTATAATTTGAAAATTATTAAAATTATTATACTTGAGTAGTTAGTGACACAGCTTCAGAGCTAGACAGACTCAGGAGTAAAATCCTATTCTTCCACTGACCTGACTGAGTGACATGGTCAATTTCACTCAACCTCTCTGAGTCTCAGTTTATCACCAGGTGACAAGAAGACCAAGAAGGATGGTGAAAGTTGAAGGCAAACATGTATATCCAGCCGAGCCTGAGAACTGCAATGCCCTAGCCACCATGATGGACTGAAACCATGACCCCAAATTAATTTTTCATCGTTTTAAATAGCTTCTCTCTAGTATTGTCACATTAAAGAAAAACTGACCAACACAAAACCCTGCTACCGGAGAAGCAGTGCTGTTAGTTACTGTGCCTACCTGAGCAAGTGGTTCAGAAGCTGTTGGAGCTGGCTTGTGGGAGAAATTTGGAAAAGTTTGGAGATGCATGCCAGAGAAGCCCTGGAGTGCTCTATGCAGAGCTTAATGGGTGATCCTGGTGGGAGCTCACAAGACCAAAGTGCTAATAGGAATGTGGACAGTGAAGTCTGCGCTCCTGAGGTTTCAGATGGGAACAAGGACTCTATTGGGTATTGGACTACAGGCCACGTGTGTTCAATTCTAGCTAATGAATTGTCTACATTTTCCCAAGCCTTTGTGGGAGGCTGAGTTTAAAGGTGATGGGTGAATTAGTGTGGTAGAAGAAATTTCAAGGCAGTCCAGTATTCAGGCTGTGGCACAGGTGTTGCTAGAGGCTTTTAGCCAGGTTTATAGTGAGAAGGAAACACTGTGCTTTACCCTAAGGCATTAGGAAGGAGGCCTTCAGGGCACCTCAGGGATTTGCCAGATCTCACCCATTGTGACTCAAGGGTGTAAAGGTTTTAACTCCTCCAAAAGATTTTGCTTTTGGAAATCTTGGGCACACTGCTCACACAGGGCCATTTTGGGAAGTGTTCCCTGTGTTCAGCCATTCAGAGGCTACTGCAGCCATGGTTAAAATGGGTCTTGTTACTGCTTGATAACAGCAGACTTTGGTGTCATCCATGTGATGCTTCCTTCAGGAGTAGTGGGGTTGTTGAAGTTTCCATCTGGATTTCAAAGAAAACTGTGGAAAGCCAGGCAATGTGTAGCAGAGTTTGAATACCTAGGGGGAGCTCCTAAGAGGGTGATGCATGAAGCTGTGAAGGTGAAGTCAAAGACACAGTGGAGACCCCAGGAAGTTAGAGATGCTAGGAACATGGAACATCTGTTGAGGAAAGTTTCAGGTCATGAACAAAGTCAACCCAGGAGAGAGGCCAAGAGGGTGACATTTATCACAGCCATAGGGTTGGAGCTTCTCAAGCCCGTAGGAGCTCACATAATGCCGCCATATGCCCTGGATATTGGATATAGATGCCATGATTAAATGCTTGACCTGATGGGTTATGTTTTGCTTTGGTCCCATGATTCCTTTCTTTCCCCCATTCCTCCCTTTTGGGATAAGAATGCTTACCTGATGCCATTGCATATTGGGGGTATGAATCTTGTCCTTTGATTTTACAGGGGCTCATAGCTAAGTTTGCCTTGAGTCTCAGAGAAGACTTTGAACTTGGACTTTTGAACAATGTTGGAACTGTTCAGACTCTGGAGACTCTTGGAGATGGACTGAATGTATTTTGCATTAATGAGATGCCGTGAGCCTGTGGGGGGAGGTCAGAGATGGAATATTTAAGGAGATGTGTTTGAGTATCAAGTTGAAAAGGGGTGGACTTGTGATGGTTAATCTCGATTTCTACTTTAATTGGATTGAGAAGCACCTAGGAGATAACCTCCAGGTGTGTCTGTGAAGGTATTCCAGAGAATATTAACTATGGAAGGAAGGCCCACTCCAAATGTGGGTGGCACTATCCCATAGGCTGGGGGCCTGGATGGAGTATAATGGCAAAAAAGAGAAATCCAGCTAGTGCTGTAACTGAATGCAGTGGGTTCGCATCTTGGTGAGTGCAAAGTTAAATAAGCATGACCGAGAAATAAAAGAGTGGAGAAAGATTTATTACCTGGAGCAGGTAAGGAGAGCACAGGAGTTATTTCCAAAGCCATGCCCTCCTCAAACAAAGCGTGGGGATTTTATTCAGGGTGCTTCCGCGTGTTCATGTAGGAAGCATGTCACGGGTAGGCACATTCCTGAGCGCACTCAGTTTAAGGTCCTCCTTCAAGAAGGACAGATGAAGGGTACATTTTGGGAGACGCTCATGTCAAGGTAATGGAGCACATGGTTGAAAGATTAAAAATGGCAGATAGGAATACTGTAGGGTCTACTCATTTTTGTCATAAAGATGCTGGGACAGGAACACATCTGGGCACGCTCAGCTTTCTATATATTAGCTATCTATTAGCTGATAGAAGACACTTGGAAGGTGCATTCAAACATATTTTCCCCCTAACAGTTCCTGCTTCACTCAGTGGCTAATAGAACAGACTCCCTCCATTTCTGTCTCTTTCTCTCTCTCTGCTTCATGGTCACCATGAATTGAGCTGCTTTGCTCTGCTACACCTCCACCACGAAGGACTGAAACCTCTGAAACTATGAACCAAAATCTATTTTTCTTTTAATTTGTTTCTCTCAGATGTTGTCACAGTGATGAAAAACTGACTAATACAATAATCTAAGACTACCTTGATTTTTCAGGTAGTATCAAGATTTCTTAAATAACTTTTTCCCTAAAGAGGAGGAATATAGGTTGCACAGTCACTGATTTCTTCAATGTTCCTGTCCTGTGCACAGAAGAAAAGCTGGATGGGGTGGCACCTCCCTGGGGCTTCCTGGATGGTCTCGTGTACAGCACAGAGTGAGAAGCTGAGATTGCAATTATTAAACTCCAACTCCACCATGCATAAGAGACACACACGCTCACACTCTTTCACAGGGGAAACCAATCACAAGAGTATAGAACAGAACTCCTATAAGGAAAATCTTACTAATAAAAATGGGTGGCAGGAAATAGTAAAATAATAATGTAAGAAAAATCGTATGCAGAATACAATGCATGAGAAAAAAATTTCATAGCAAAAAGAATACATTTCTCTTTTCCAGTGATAAAATCAGAACATAACTTTTAAAATACCATTAAATTCTATGAAAAGGTTTTAAAAAGACATGCAGAATAGCTTCAATTTCTTTCCAGATAGTTCTGCCCAATATAATTTAGATAAGGAATGGCATATTAAAAATGCTTCAGAGTCAGGGATTTATCTTCTTTTTGTTTTGTAAATTATTTTGACCAAAAGACAGAATCTAATTAAGCTAAACCCTTTAAGTGCATTGAGCAATCCAATCTTTCTTTTTATTCTGGAAATATGCTCAGATTTGAAGGCTGGTCTCCTAAGAATTGTAATGAACATTTAGTTTTTATGAATATTTCTTCATAATGTCATAATTTCCATAAGGACCAAAGGATATCTCCAAAGTCTATTTCAGGTAAGCAAAAAAAATCACACCTGGGATTTCTCTCTGGCCATGATGTCAAAAGTGGTTCATAGAGACATCTGTAAAAGGCTTTAGGGTGAACAGAGACCCAATTGCATTTTCAACAGGAAACACACTGCACTTTAGCCTTAGCAGATAGGTGGCTGGGCTCTACTGGGCTTCTAACTCAGGCTCCTAATATCTGGTCAGTCATGTCACAGGGCACCATATTTGGTGAATAATATCATCCCTGGTTTAATGGGTTTCAGAAGGTGGGGGAAACAAAACAGCTCTATGAGTGTCAATATATTTTTCTTTGGACTTTAAAAACTTTTAAATTTGTTTTCATCTTTTAAAAAATTCTTTTTTTTTTCTTTTTGGTGGTACTGGGGGTTGCACTCAGGACCTCACACTTGCTAGGCAGGTGCTCTAACACTTAAGCCTTGCCCTCAGCCCTTTTTTTTGCATTGGTTATTTATTTATCATGTATTTATTTATTGTACTGGAGATTGAACCCAGGGCCTCACACATGCTACACAAATGCTCTACCACTGAGCTACATCCTCAACCCATGCATTTGTTATTTTTGACATTGGATCTCATTTTATGCCCAGGCTGCCTGGACTTCTTCTATTTGTGTTTCCCTGCATGGCTGGAATGATGCGTGCATCACCACTTCCAGCCATTGGTTGAGATGGGGTCTCGTGGTCTCTTTTCCCTGAGCTGGCCTCTAAATGTGATCTTCCAGAGATCTCTGCTTCCCAAGTAGCTAGGATTATTTGTTTAAGTCACTGCACCCAGCCTAAAAATTCTTATTCTTTTGTCAAGCTTTTTTTTTTTTTTTTGGTCATACTGTGTTAGTTAGGGTCTACACTCTACTTCTCAACACTCAACTCTCAGTGGATCAGCCTGGAGCAAGTGGAGGCTCAGTTGGAGGGAGGAGACCTCGGCTGGCTTTACCATCCTCTCCATTTCCCTTTGGACATATAGGGGCCCAATGGAAGCTGCATTAAGGACATATCTCATTGCTTTTACCAGGAAGAGTCAAATAATTTACCTATATAGCAGGTTAAATGTTCTCCTGAAAGTGAGTTATGTTCCATGTGCTGGTCCTTATTAAATTACTGGAGATGTCATGTGAACAGATGGTGACAAAGTCCCAAGTGGCACAGCTGAGGAGGGAGCAGCACATTTGCAGTTCTGCAGAAAGAGTTCAGCCCCAGGTAGCGTTTTTAGATGTGGCTACCTCCTGATTGCTGGTTTACCGAGACTCTTGTCCCCAGTTAAAGGACAGCCTAATTACAGGGCAAAAACCAACACCCAGAAAGAATCAGGGGCCAATGAAATTGATAATGAACTGATAGTGGAGAAACTCCCTAGTCCAGTGGTTTCCAATCATCCAAGTTATTCAAGAATTCCATTAAAGAGCACAGATTCTCTGGCCCTGTCATGGGATGAACGGTGGCCAAAAGACATGTCTGTGCTCTAATATCTGGAGCCTGGGATGTGACCTTATTTTGGAAGCATCTTTTGTGATGTAATTGAAGGTCTTGAGCCATGTGCCTCCTTCAGCATTTGATAGAATTTACTTCTCTCTAAAATGGTGCTGACAATTTTGCTTAAAGAAATGAACATTTCTATTTCCACCTTCTTGTGTGGTGGGAACAATCAGTGAATGTACACAGTGAGTTCTCATAGATGTGAGCACCATTTGGCTAGAGGAGTATCATGATTGGCCAAAATCACTGTGGTCCTTTTCTTTGTGTCATCCTTCTCATGAGTTGATGTTACAAACATCAAATAATAGTTTCTGGAAACAGTAAATGTAGCTATTGACACCAACTGCAAGTAATAAAGACAGAACTCTCCAATCCATGAATTTGACCTTTATAATAGCTTTAATATTGATGCTTTTGCTCCTAAAAAAGTCCTCAGATTCTGAAGTATAACATGGAATTGGAACATGCTAAACATAATACGATGATCTTGCATTTTTGTTAATGGTTTTAAACAAAAGTTTAAGTAAGGTAGACAGCCCAAAGAGAGAGGAGAGAGAGAGAGGCACTTTATGCCCTATCAAGAATGTTAGGATTATAAATCAGGCAAGAAGCACTTTCTAATTTCTTTATAGGCTGGGTGAGAAATCTGGAAATAGGGTGCTGGTGGAAAAATGGGCAGAGAACCCAGCAAATTTTCTGGGTGTTGGAGCAATCTAGAGAGTACCTTTCTCATAGTAACCCATAGTTGGTAGCATTGTATATCCCACAATGAAAAGCAAGGTGGGGCCATAATCCCACTGGTATCTGCAGATGCATCTGATTGATGCAAAAAGCCGTCATGCTTCTGCTTAGGTTGCAGCTTTTCAACTGACTGGCCAAACCACTTTTACTGAAGCCAAATAAACTTTTTCCATGAGAAATTTTTGTTCTCAAAGTGAACAAGACATTTTTCTAAGTGGGAAAAAAAAATCTATGAAGTCTAGTCAATAAAGAGGAATCAAAGTATATACTATGCTTCTAGTAACTATTTCATCAGATTATTCCTTTCTTTACATTTTGCTTTGTCGTATTATGAAAAAAGTGGTCTTACAGTGTGGTGATTCCACAAACCACTTTTGGATGTCTGTGCTCATATACTGAAGAGCAGTGTCTGTTTTTCTTCTGCCAGCTCTGCTCCTGGCATCCTTCAGTTTTCTAGAAGCACTCAGTTTATGTTCTTGGGGTTGTTCCCTTGTTTTATTGTGCAGAGTCACTTTTGGATGTGACAAGACTTTACATCCATCATTTCTACAATCCTGTTTCTTAATAGCAGTTAAGCCAAAAAATTAACTCAAGTAAGGAAATAAACTAAGCCCGGGAGACAGACTGCCTGGGGATCCTATCTTGAATTTGTCCTATCTTAAGAACACATATGAAATCCTTCCACCAACAGTTATGAAGAAGAAACACCTAATGGGGAGCTGCACACTGAAGCTACCAGAGCTAAAGATTTTTCTAGACCACCCACTGCACATTCCACTTTAGTTATGTGATCAGGACTTCTAAGTAAAGGTCACTTTTTAAGAACCTCTCAGGAAATACTTCAAATTTTTGCTTTTTAAATAGAGCCTCATGTACACATTTAAATGAATCCCATATATTTCCAGGCTTTTCTTGGCAGTGCAAAGCATCAGTTCAAGTTCTGAAGAGGCTGGGAACACCTCTCTATGGTCTTGCTCAGTCACTCTAACCAACCACAGGATAGTAGGGCTTGCCAATGCTCAGGTACTTGCCAGTCTCACACATCCAGCAGAAAATGTGGGGTGAGTCAACCTACCCATCTTGTATAATGCCCTCAACTCATGGAGGAGGACACCTGAAAAAAGATTCCTAAAGATCATATAGTGAATACAGCCTTCCCGTGATGTATTTATCATCTGGTTCACAATAGTTTTCAAGTATTTTCACATATTTATTTCAAGTCAGTTTCCAAACTACATGGAGGGAAACTGCTTTTGATACCTTTTTGTTAGTTTTTAGTCTGCAGACTTTACATAATTATACAATGTAAAATGCATAAAATATTGAAATCCATTTTATTTACATGGTGTAAAGTTTTCAGTAACAAAAAATTCTCATCATGAAAGATAAGTAAGCAGAAATACTATCATGATCAACAATTCAATGAGATAATGTAAAATATGCTCTATTTCATAATTTTTCACAAGACAATCTCTAATTTGGTTTGTCTAAGCACATCAAATATCCTGTTATGTTCACTTTTCTTTCCAGCTTTGTTCTTCTGAGCTGATTCTTGAAGGGGCTGTGCAGCTCACAGTGCATCTGTACCACTCCACACCCCTCAGCAAGCGCTTCCTCTTCTAACTACCTTGGGATCGATTATCTTCGATGACAATAGTTCTTCTAGGATAAGATTCCACTTCCACAAATATATATCGATACTCACATTTGCCACTCTCTGGGTTCTGAAAAAAACATATTTCCAAGTGTTATTTCCTTTTCTAGAGATTAAACAACACTGCTTTGAACCACTGACTCCCAGCAACACATGATTCTCACACCTCTTTCACTTCTACGTGCACGGTTCCTTGCTTCCCTGGCTCAGAGCCCTCAATGTAGAATTTCACACGCGTGTGTTTCAGCCCATCTTTCACATATTCAATAAAACTGTTGAGAAAATGAAAGCACAGGTCTAATTTCCTTTCATTTAAAATCATCCCTGAGCTTTTCAACTTCAAGGAAACTGTGGTACCTGACGTGCTGCCTCCGACCGCGTCTCGTCATTTCCCCATAGCCTTTCACAGGCTCACCGAAGACACTGATCACCTGCAAAATTAAACATAATGCTTAATTATAAATGGTCCCTAAGGAAATATTTTCTGCAGACCAAGTGATTTACTTCAGGAAAAAAAAATCAGTAGGGCCTAGTGCTTTTAAAAATGGTGACTTTAATGATGAGAAAACTGGACAAAAAAAGTTACTATGCAAAAAAGCATCCCACAGGTAATTTAAACAAATATTTCATGCTCAGAGATAGAAATGGGTAACTTTATAGTGACAATTGTAGTTTCAGAACAATGAAGCTACAGGCTTCATTCACAACTAAGTTAAAGTAAAGCTGTTCCCACTTCCCTTAAAAAATAAAACCTCACAAAACAAAGTATCCAAATATTTCTCTATCAACAACTCATGGTTTTGAGATAAAATGTATGAGCATTTTAAATGAAATTTAATTAATGGGGTCCAATACTAAAAACTATGAGATAAAAGTGACATTGTAAGTCACTCAACACAATAAGGAAAAAAAAAACAAACAGATAACGATACGTTTCAAATACTAGTCCTAATAAGAAAATTCATGCAAATTAAAAATGTAGTTTTTATTCAAAGTAAAAAGCAAATAATGACATTTGGGGAGGAAGGCTAGATCTCAGAGGTAGAGTGCCTGCACAGTATGCACAAGACCTCAGGTTTACTTCTCAGCATCACCAAGAATAAAAACACAAAACACAAAAACAAAAATGAACCAAACCAAATACTTTGGAATCCTCTCTAAAAACATATGTGAACTCAAACTAAAAAAAAAAAAAAAAAAAAAAAAAATTGGCCCTCGACCCTGCAAAGCTTTTCCTGTTTTGTTTCTTTGCTGTGTCTTTCCGGGAGTAAGTGCAAAGGAGCAATGTGCAGGATGGCAGATGCCTCAGATCTGCACAGCAGAAACAGATGGAGCAACTGTCTAAGTAATGCACGCTAACTGACTGAACACATCAGTGTCAGGACATCAGGATTTACCATTTTTCAAGCAGACACAGTGTCTGGAAGAATGGGTTCTTAGGCTCCTCCTCCTATTTATTTTTACAGACTGGAAAAGCATTTCCTGTCAGATATAACCTGGGTTGTCATAACTGCAGTAGGATACTTCCTTAGTTCCGGCCAACTTTCAACCCTCTTGGCCACATTTCTCTGTGTTCCCACACACTGCCCAGTGTCCAGTTGAGTAGGTTAAAAAGAGACTACCTTCTGAGGTCTCTTCCCTGACAATCAGAGAAGCTGAGGCAGCATTCAGAGCCATGTCCCAAGGAAAGTGGCACAGAGTATCACTCTGAGAGTGATCTTGGGACTCACATCCTTATCCTGGCTGGGGGCCACAGATTCTCCTCTGACCTTATTCCTTGCTTGGCCTGTGTGAAGAATAGCTCTGATGGTTGGGATGCTATTGGTATGAGCTTTCAGGGTGACAGGATTAGGATTAGGATTTCAGCTTTCCACCCAGGGAATAAGAAATCTGGCATGTCTGTGACTGGAAAGCCATTATGTAACACCTTTTCCTCGTGGCAGGGTACTTCAGAGAACTGAGCTGGCTTGTCCCCATATCCACTCCTCCAGGAAATAGCTGAGGCAGATTGCACCCAAGAGGGTAAGATTTGGAATCAGACAGACTTGGATTCAGGTTCTGGCTCTCCCAATTACCAGTTCAGAGATCATGACTGAGTTAGTGAATGGTGCCAGGTCCCTTCTGCAAGCCAGAGACAATACTAGCACTTATGCAAAGGGCTTTTGTGAGACTTACCAAGACTAAGCACAATGCTTGACATATAATACACTTTTGGTAAATGTCAACAATTACTATTATGGTCATGAGGCTGCATATTAGGTTTTAAAAAGACTAGAGACATCAGTTGAATTTGATACTTTGGTGTACTTTATGTACCTATGAACCACTGGTAAAGTGACTCACTTGTACGATTAGGATGAAAACATCCATACTGACTTTTGGGGCTTGTGATCAAAGTGTTTCAAGTACAGAACAAAGGCCTAATAACATAAAAACAACCCAACCAATGCTTTACTACATAATTTCACTGGTTTCAGAACTGGCACTTGAATTCTGCCCACTTTCTCCTCCCCAACATGTTCTCCCTTTCAGAGAACTAACCTCAGGATGTGTTCTGCATTTTTCTAAGGCTTTCCCATATATCTTATTAGGACTGGATGAAGAAAAAAGTTCTTTGAAAATCGTGTATAACAAGCCACCTGAAAAACATCACAGAAAAAGAAGATGAAGCAAAGCAAGAGCAAGATGAAAAGTTATATTTAAAAGATACTCAGGGAATTGTACTTGCTGTTTTGTAACCTGTAATGCTGATTCCAATGAGCACCACTATTAAGTAACTGAAATCTCTTCCAGCTTCTTTCACTGCAAAGAGAAAATGCCAATGAGTTATGCATGTGTCCACAGTAACTCAACCGCTCTCGGCTTCAGCATTTCTAGCAGGTGACACATGGAGTCAGGGTCTAAGTGAGTGGTTCTGGTACATTCTCAGCAGCTGTTCTCAATGTCCCTGTGCATCAGAGCTTCAGGAGAATCTTGGAGAAGGGCCTAGGAATCTCTAATCCAAGCACTAACCAGGCCCAACCCTGCTTAGCTGCCGAGATCAGACAAGACTGGCTGTACCACCACAAGGGCAGTATGGCCACAGATGGTGCCTAGGAATTTCTATTTTTCTTTTATTTAATGTTAAAAATCTCAATACTGCTTGCTTTCTAGGAGGAAGAGATTCTCATCTGTCCCTCAGATCAAGAAAAACTGTCACAGATTAGGCAACATTGACACAGGTCTGCCATGTACAGATCAAGATAAGTGTTGGGTTCAATCAAAGGTCAAGGGACCAAAGGGACAAAAATGGGCATCAACTCTCAACATTCCCATTTCATCTCTCCATGCCTCCACTGACTGGTGTATAAAATACAGTGAGCACTGATTTTGGAACTAGAATTTGTTTGGTTAAGAAGATTTGTTTATCAAACTCAGAAAATGAAGAATCTACAGAGAGACTATAGTTTATTTTTTTCAACACTATTAAAAGGTGTGTAGCTTGGGCATGGTGGTATAGGCCTGTAATCCTGGCACTCAAAAGGCTGAGGCAGAGGAATTATTACTCAATGCCACCTTGGGCTACACAGGGAGACCTGTCTCAAAAAACAAGCAAAAATGTAAAAGATTCTTATGGATTAAAGAGAAGTTCCGGGGATAAAGAATTTCAATCAAGACACTGTTATGAAAGAGAGTAAGTAGTACATTACATAGATAGCTTCATGTATATGCAAAAAAGCTATTGCATTACAATTACAACTACTTTTCACTGATGGTGAGTAACTCTTTGGTATTATATTTATAGGTTAATTTATTCATCGTATTAGGAACAGAATTTAAGTAGAAATCTCTCACAATTTTTTTCAGAAAACAAAGACTTAACAGATGTTAGTATTTTCTCCACTTTTTCCTTTTATGAAAAACTTCTATTTTATAAAATAGCACTTTTTTAAAAAAAGTAGTCTTTAGCATACAACACTCCAAGTATTCAGTACAAGTTCCTGATTTAAAAGACATGGCTCAAATAACAGAAAGATTATATCTGTTAAAATCTGTGTGATTCATGGGACTGATCCAAACAATAATCACTACAACAGATCCAATCTCCAACAGGTTCAGAAGCTGAGAGGCCTGCAAATGACAATATCTTATTCCATAGTCCAACAATGTCATGAGTTACACTTAGTAAATACTAACTTCCAGCTGTGTGGCAGGCCCCACATGGAGAGCACAATAACAACTTCCCTAATAAGTGGATGTATTTGTCCCTATTACCCAAATTAGGTTAGTGGCCTTAATACCCTGGATTCCTAATTGTCCCTCCCAATTCATTCTCACAAGCCTTCTCTATTGATTCAATCACAAATAGCTCTTGTATGTTTACTGTGTGTAAAGCCTTATGCTGAATATTATTCATTAAAAAAATTTCTGATGTTACTTTATATAGATACTGCCAATGGAAGCTGCTCATTGCCTCCATCCCTCTTATGACCTCTCAGACCTACAACCTTGATTAAGAAATCCTTTTGCCATTTCTTTCTGCAGTTCTCTGTCACTTATGCAGGGGTTGTTATGCTGTGGTGCAAGAGCCCTGGTAGCTGACAGTCCTTAGCTGAGTTCCTCTCTGGGCATTATTTCATCTGAAAAGAGCCTCCTCCCCTAAGTCATGGCTGCTTCTTGTGCCTGCCCACATTCAGACCTCCTGAGGACTGGATGAGGACTCCATATTTACGTTAGCTGTTTTCTTTGCTCAGTCCTATTTCCTTCACCCCCAACATGTACTCTGACAGCACTCCCCAGTATGCCTCTTTACACAAATCTCATAAGTCTGTTTCCTTGGAAGCTGACTTACAGCCAGTTCTATCAAAAGTGGTCCTAGGAAGTAGCTCCAGATTGAGACTTTTGGTGATCACTGTTCACTCACTTGCAATGAGGGCTGTGTCCTCATAGGTAGAGCAATGACAGGCACCAGCATGCAATTGTACTGCAATTGTTGCAGCTCTCACCTATGACAGTGACCTAAGATGGAATACTGGGAGAAGAAAATACACTGGTTGTTGTTATTTTGGGAATTTCAAAGGAATGAGCAATTTAAGGAGTTAGGTAGGATGGTTATGGTGGTGGCCTTGGATAGGGAATGATAGAGGATAAAAGAATCACCAGTGAAGGTAAAGTGGAAAAGGCAGGAGCCTCTTTGATGGCCAAGAGAGTCATGTGTTGCACCAGAAGGCAAAGAATGCCGAGGATTAGGGCAGTGGAACAGCAGAGAGGCCAGCATTTCAGCCCATCAGCACTCCCATGCAAAGGCTCAGTCCTGATTTGGGAAGAAGGGGATTTTGAAGTTTGGTATGGGGATATCAAGGTCAATGCTCTAAAAATGCTGGTATCTTCAGATTCTCTTGAGCATTCTGGGCTTCAAGAAGTGCCTCATTTTTCCCCAGTAAAGGTTAGCACATCTTCCTTCTTGAAAATTAGGTAGAGGCTCTGTCTAACAAGACATGTGCTTCTCTCAGGAGGTCCTTCCACCTCCCCTCCTGGCAAAGATACAGCATAATGGGTGTGAGATGGGAGAAACAGACTGCACTCTGAAGGAGCTGGGAGAACATGCATGATTGTCGTGTAAAGGGTGTGTCAAGGGCACAGAATGTAAACCTGGTTCAGTGAGAGCTGATCTCCTGGGGGTACCTTACTGTGGTTAAGGATTTAACAACCAGGCAAGCACCTGGGAACTGACACATAGCTACATCTGCTCTTGGAAGCTTGGAGACAGATGGTCCTCATTAAATAAAAATGACAGAAGAGTATGACAAACAGTGGAGGAAAGGTTCAGCAGGCTGAGAATGGGCATGCTAGAGTGGATATAAGACAGAAAGCACCAAACCCCCCAGTTGACCATTTTTGGTGGGAACACTTGAGGACACTGTTTATGAAAGCCATAAGGAAGCCCCAGTTACATCCTGACAAAGCAGGACTCCCTCACAGCATGGGGATAAAAGAATCCTGAAATGAAGACCAGGTTATGGTATTTAATTATTAGAACCCAGGTGGGTGCAACTATCATAATAAACAGCAAGTCTGGAGTGGCAGCTAGAGGTGTCCTGAATTGAGAAATAGTGCTTATTAGTAGAATGTGGTGTTCCCAAAGGGCATGAGTGATGGGCAGGCGACAAGGATACTGCTCAAATATATAATCACAAGAATTTAACTATGGATGAAAAAAAAATTGCTTCTGTAATGCAAGTCATGATCTTTGTCCCACTTTCTGATCTTGAACAAATTTTCAGGTCTAGAACCCATTTACTGAAGGAAATAAAGCAAGTGTATATGATTCCCCAGGTCCTTTGCCAAAGGGTTTTTCGGCATCAACCTGGCATGATTTGCACCGACAATGGTATCAAAGAATCCAGAGTCATCCAAAGAGTCAAATCCCTGTACACTTGAGGTTGTGTAATAAAGACACTCTTGTTCACATCTGGATCCAGAAATTTCTCTGAGAATCAATTCCTTGATTTCCAAATGTACAACTGGAATGGATATACTCAGTACTTGGAAACAACAACCACAATACTTACTTTAGTTCCTTTGAGGTGGGTTAAGAACTACCACAGTGGGAAAAGTGGCATGGAAGCCTGAGGCCGCCCCCATCGACCACTATAGTAAATCAAAAGCATTATCACATCTAAGGGGGAATGACAAATAGTGCTTTCTTAAAGACCTAAAGATGCAGGGGTTGGTGGTCACATATGATTCAATAGTTTTCCCCTTCAAAAACCAGATAGAGGCTAGAGGTAGACAGTGGATCACTGCAAACCCTACCAAGTAGTAGCCCCAATACCAATGTGATCACAGAAATGAGAACTTCAAGGGAGCACATTAACATAGCTGCGTGACACAGGCCATGCATCTTTTCCATCTCGATCAGGAAGAAACAGCAGCGGTATTTTGTAGTAACATGAGAGAGACAGCAGTGTGTATTTATGGTCTTGCTTAGTATTTGCTAATTCTTCCATTCTATGTAGTAATATAGTCTTACAGGATCAGAATTTTCTCGACCTGAGCTGTCAATTACAATAGTTAATAATCACTTATGCTATTTCAATTCAATTTTAAATAAATAAATTCAGTTCCTTCTTTATGTCAGGTACGTTTCAAGTGTTCAAAAGCCACACATGGCCAGTGGCTACCATACTGGACAACACAGATATAGAACATTTCCATCATTGCAGAAAGTTTGATTTGGACAGTACTGCTCTGGACATTCAGTAGAACACCACATTTGCTTACTATATTGAAGCCATCACGTTACAGCCAATATATAGCGAGTGGCAAGTGTGTCTGAAGGTTTGGTAAGACATGTGCTTCACTTGTGAGATTCAGGGGTTCATCAAGAGCATCTGCACAATTTACAAGGGTACAATGTCTCAGGCATCCCAGGACATCTGATCCCAGTTCTTTTGTCAAAAATTAAAAGGTATATGCATGGAAACAACATAAACTAAAATAACAACCAACAACAGTCCTCTTTGTGTGGCACAGTCAAGGGTGTCCGAAGTGTTTTCTTGGCCTTTTACTTTTTTCTACAATTTACTTGTAAAATGAATGAACAACAAAAACATAAAATACCTGTGAAAACGTCTCTGACTTTCCCTGATAAAATTACACTTCGTCCTCTTTTTTAGATATGTTTTTTCTATGACTGCACCTAACCATGTCTGCGGGCAAGGGATGTTTTGGATGTCCTCTACAGAGTCTAAGGCAGTATCCGGGAATAACAGCAGTTATTCAGTAGAAGTGCTTATTGAGTTGAACTACATAACACTCTCCCTATTAATTATGATTTAGTAATTGTTCCCTTTTCCGCTTATCCTATCCAATAACTCATTATTATGTGCTTCAGAAAAATTTAGAAAAATTTCCTAGACACAATGCAACAACTCAAGATTCGCTTTTAAATCTGAGTTCAAGTTAGTGAAAACGTAGGTCTATATTCTCTGGTCCTAAACTGTATAACGGCTTTACGTTTTATTTTGTGTGAGTTGTTTTTCTATCTTTAGCTGTGAAGTTGGCATAAAAGGGGATTGGCAGCGCTGGAGGCTGGTCACTACAGAAGCATTACTTTTTACCTTTCTGAGACGTTGAAACGGCGGCTTCCCCTCTCTGACTTCCGAGCACAGACACTTGCTTGCTGCTGTCCTCCTTCGCTTTCAGGGGGTTCGGTCCCTGCGTCCAGATGTTTTTCTGGGCGACACCAAGGACAGACCTAAGTCGCAGGGTTTTCTCCGGCTCTGGCAGCCTCCATCTCAAGCTGGGCTCAGTCCTCAAGCTTGCTTTGTTGAGCACAAAGTGTGGCAATAACAATCGCTTCCCTGAGGAGCCGCGCAGCTTCTCCGTATACCGTACAGCTCGTAGAAACGTACAAATCATGTTTATAGAAAACTATCCCGCTTAGGGACGACGCTAGCTACAATTAGCAAAGGTCGCAATCCACACGCCTTGCCAGAAATCCCCAGATTCACATTTCACGGCGTGTTAGGTGAGTATCAAGACGAAAAGTCTCGGAAAAAAGTTACGTCCACCTTCCTCCAGCCTTCCTTTTACTTGAATTTACATGCCCTATTTACTTTGTAACGAGCTGACATGCAGACCTCGCCCGCCATGCCTTCGCAAAGCAGCCTGGGAGACACCTCGCTATCCTGGGAAACGCAGTTTGAGGCTCTCACCTCTAACGCGTGCCCGCAAAGATGAAGGCAGGAAAGACTTCAAGTCCCACAATGCCATGCAGCCAGAGCGCGCCGGGCCCCTCAATGTCTCCCAGATGCCTCTTCGCGGATTCTGGCGCATGCGCCGCGTGTCCTTCCGGCGGCAGAGGGCGGGACTACTTGTAGTGGATTTTTTGCTTCAGTTCTTGTGTGGTTCTACCAGAATTTGCAAATAATCTGGCGAGCAGTTGTAAACTGAGCGTCAACTGGAAATGCCTTCGTCTCTTCGTGGCTCTGTCGTACTTATAGGCAAATGACTTAAGATTTTACGTTTCACAAGCGAGACGAATGGGGACGCCCCAAAACAGGCGAGGTTGTCGCAAACTCCCAACAGCTGATTTAGCGTCTATCGTCCTTGGCGTTAGAACGGCGGGGGCGTGGGAAAGAAGGCGGCTCCGGAAGTACCAGGAGCGCCGAGCGGGGAGCCAGAGGAACGGCGGTGGCGTCTTTGAAGGGGTCCAGTCTGCGCATGCGCGAGGGCGGTCGCGCTTCCGCGCGAGGGCGAGGCCTGTTACTCCTCGTTTGAGCTGTGGCTGCGCCTGGTGTTACCGCCGGGTCTCCATGGCGACTGGACGCGGTCGGATGCTGCGGCAGCGCTGGCTGGGCCTTCAGGCTCTGCGCGGGCCCCTCCATGGCGGCGGCGCGGCCCGAGGCAGCGCAGGGGCAGCCGCGGGGCGCTCCGGGGCCTCCGGGTTCAGGTGACGGCCGGGGCTCGCGGCGGGTCGCCCGGCAGGGCAGCTCCTCCTTGCCGCTCCTCGTCGCTCTTACATGAGTAGTAGTATTTTTCATCGGTCCCGCTCTGGCTCGGGACTCGCGGGTGTTTTTTTTGTTTTTTTGTTTTGGTTTGTTTTTAAACTCGGAGGAATAGAAGGACGACCTTTATTTCTGGAACCGTGGGGTGTCCCCTTCGGCCCGTGACACAGTAGTCACTTCCCTAGGACACGTTCTTGGGCGCGCCGTCCACCAAGCGACAGCCCGGAGCCCTGCACCCGCGGGCGCGCGCCGCGCGTGCCTGGACAAGCAGTGACCCCTGGGCCCGGGGCTCGTGACTGGCTCCTGGGTTTTCTGGACGCCAGAATCAGGAATCCCTGTTCGTCTTTTTTAAGACAAATTAAATTTTTATTTAATTTTTTTAATGAACTTGTAACTTAAGAGAAGTAGAATCTACCCATCAAAACCTGAAGGTTTTTTCCTCTGCCCAGGACTCCTCTCGGAGAACTCCCCCAGGGCGGCCTCTCTGGCGGGCAGGTTGGCCTGGCTCTCCATGGCTGTGTCCTCCTGGGCAGCGAAGGCCAAATCGCTTTCTAGACAGCCATGCCTGGATGTCCAGCCCTGTACTGTGTTTCTGTCTTCCTAAGTATTGTTGCTCTGTGTAGTGGCTCATTTCTCTCTAGAGTCCCTGCATCTGAAGGGTGGTCCTTTTATACAGTGAGATGTATAAAAACTTGAGTGAGATGGGAAAGGAGGCTTCCAGAATAATCTTCAGTTTAACCCAAAAAAGCAAGATGATTCAGTATGTCAAAAGTGTCGACATGTTATAATAGTTCCTTATTAAATCTCATTTTATTGTGTGGTGCTTCTGGCCCTGTACCCAACAGCCCAGTTAGTTTAACTGGTGGAGGGACAACTCTAAGAATTAACGTTCTTGAGGATTATGTGTTTGCTTCTAATACTCCTTGACCCATAAATGTAAAAAAAGTCGTGAGTATTTTGCTTTTTAATAAGCCAAATGTCTTTGCATAAGTATAAAAAAGGATTCTATTACTTCTTTCTTTAACTGCTTAAGTTCCCCGCCACCAAATCTCCAGGACTTTGACATCCTAGGTCTAGTTCTGTTCCTTAGTGCCCATATAATAGTTGTTGATTAAGTAGCTTAGCAAACCACAAGCCTTGTGACAAATAAAATGGTGACAGTGCTTGCAAAAATTCTGTTACAAGAGAAAGACTGGTTTTTAATTTGGAAACTTGAACTTTAAATCAATTTGCCTTTATTACTAAAATTAGTCTTCGGTGCTTTGTTGGGGGAAGCGGAATGATTTTTATATTATAAATCTTGGCTCTGTAAGTTGAGAGAACATCCTAGTGGAATGTTGTAATTAGAGTGTCTGTCAAGTCTGGTGTGGGAACCTGCATTCCAAACTGTGATTTTGACATGTATAGATTCTCTTGGTAAAGAATAGTCAGCTGCTAAGAATAGAATGATTGACGGTATTGAAGAAATTGGTTATTTTTAATGTCTCATTGTGGAGAATTAGATGTTCATAAGGTATCAGAGGTTCCATTTTTAGCATAAAATATGATTGTGTAAACATCACAAACTAAGAAATACAGCAGAATGCATATAAAGTTGACTTTAATTTATACTTAGTCTAATTGATTTTATTTACTAGATACTAAAAACCAGGCATAGAAATAAGAATTTTAAAATACTGAATTTATTCAAAGTTATCAGGCAAAATTCTGCCACTTGGAAAAGTTTTCAAACTGTTACTTAAGTCAGTATATCAGAGCTAGATCCGCATGAAGATCTGCCTGCAGGTTGCCAGTTTGTTAAGCCATGTGGTCCATAACAATCTGAACTTGGTTATTAGGGAGGAAATGGAGCTGTGTTTCCAATGGTGCTAAAAGTTAAATTGGTATGATATAAATGTTACCTAAAATGTGGTAAAAAGAGCTGAAAGGATGGTCAGGAGGTGAGTGTCCTGGGGGCGCTCTGCCTCTAACTTGGGACATTAAAGTCTCTTTAACGGGCTAGGTAGAGCCTCAGTCTTCTAATCTGTGAAATTAGGGATTCATGAGGACTGTTTCCACTGTTTTACTTGTGGAAAGACTTTACCATTTTTAAAGTGTTTAAGCATATTTGTAATAAAGTAGCCTTTGTTTTCCCATTAAAGAAGATGCAGTACGTTTTAAAGCCCTTAACCCATTACCTTGTACAAAGTATGCCATTAAGAAATATTTGTTAAAAGAAAAACATTTATAGAAGTGAACTGGGCAAATAAACCTTGTTAAATGTTTTAATCAATGTGAACCAAATTCACATTGCTTTGGGCCACAGAATTAACAAATTAGTAAGGTGCAGGTGTGTTTTCATGCAGACCTGTGTCTGATACTTAGATAATATTTAGTTTGAAAACATTTTTCAAGTGACTGATTTTGCCTGATAGTTTTAATAGTTAATATTTTGAAATTCTTATTTCTGTGCCTTATTTTTAATATCTAGTAAATCAATTAGACTAAGTATAAATTAAGCCAACTTGATATACATTCTGCTGTATTTCTTAATTTGTTTTAATCCATTTGCTATTGAATTAGAGATTCAGATTAGGAAAAAACCTTTGGTACCTTTTTCTTTTTTTAAATAACTAGTACCAAACAGTGCTTACCTGCTCAATCATTATTTGAAATTATCTGTTGGAGAGTTACAGATTTGGAGGAAACTGCCACTATTATTTTGTCTCTGTGTATAGTTTACACACAGTTATAAAAATGGTAACTTTGTTCATGAAATTTTTGCAGCAGGATGAGCATGATAACCTCAGTAAGATCTTGCTCGATTGAGTCAGTCTTTGTTCCTTGAAACAGATGAGCACCCTGTCATGTCTGTGCAGTGGACAGAGGATATATAGGGCCTCTCTTTGATGTGTAAAATTAACACAGAAGCTTTGAGAAGAAAATAGTAAATAACTTAAACAATTTGTAAGACAAAGATTAACCAGTAGAATGTGATACTTGCATTAATTTTTAAGGTCAAATGAGAGACTTCTAAGAAGTTTTTAGGTTGCTGCAGGCTGTGTCTGGTTTTTGAGGGACCTGGTTTCAACTTCAGGGATTACTATTGCTAGGAATCCACTTTAAAGGATTGTGCTGTCCAACTGTGATTCCTAGCCTTCTCATGCATGGAGTCTTGGTTTTTAAGTTAAGAAAAATTAGAAAATACATGAAGGTATGTCCTTTCAGTCCTCCAATCCCCATTTAAAAACAACCACTACTGCCTAGCTTATAATCCTATGAATCAGATATATTAATTACTAATACTTTGTCTTTTCTTTCAGCCTGAGGAGAAACTCTATTTCCATTGACTGAACATTGTTACTTTATGGAGACCAATAAATTTAACCAGTCCCTATGCTGCTCCTAGTGCTTTTTCCTGGGGCAGACACTTTTGAGATGGATACTCTTGAGTAAACTATTTGGGCACATTTTCTTGACTTATGACATATTTCTAAAAATAGAATTCCTGTCTTAAAGAAGGTGGTTAATGCTACCAGCATAGGCTTTCTATAAGGCGAATATTGCTTTATCTTATTCTATCAGCAATGAATGAGAGTGTGGGCTTCTTTGTAACACAGAAAGTATAAGTATCATTTATTTGGTTTTGTCTATTTGGTAGATTAAAATTAGCACACCATATTGATTTTTTATTTTCTTAGATAGGCCTAAGGTAATAGTTTATAGTTTTTCTTTCATCTTTTGATTGAGTAAATACATAATGACAAAAAGCTGAGACCAATTTAGTATTGCTTTTAATTTTAACTTTTCTTTGTGGTATTGGAGATTGAATCCAGGGCATCACACTTGTGAGGCAAGCATTCTACCACTTGAGCTACATGCCCCAGTTCTAGTAATGCTTTTTAAAGTAAATTTTTATTTGATGAACCTTGACAGTATTCATTTATATTAAAAGCAATAGTATATATTAGTTAAGAGACCTTACACAGTCTTCACCCAGTGCTTTGTGAATGTGTAGATTCTCAGACTTCTCAGTACAGCCCTTCACACAGCCATGTGTCTAAAGTTTACATGTTGGGATCTACTAATAGACATGGAGGAGTCATAAAAATTCCTTGATGCTTGGATGTTAGGAAATTTGCCAAGTGAACATATTTTATCTTTGAATATGTAATGTAGGTCAGTATAGATTTTATAAGAACCAGTT
The DNA here is from genome assembly GCF_047511655.1 of Castor canadensis. Taxonomy (NCBI): domain Eukaryota; kingdom Metazoa; phylum Chordata; class Mammalia; order Rodentia; family Castoridae; genus Castor; species Castor canadensis. The sequence goes on from NC_133389.1 coordinate 4,832,777, forward strand.
ACAAAGAAGTAATGCTTTAAAAAATTTTAGAATGTATTTTTTTTATAAAAATTGTTTACTGTGTTGATTAGTGTCCTTACTCCTCCCCCACTGCAAATTCCTGCTCACCCAGAACCTCAGTATGTGACTTTATTTGGACCCACTGTCTTTGTAGATGTGATTAGTTAAGATGAGACCATACTGGATTAGGGTTGGTCCAAATCTTATAAGGAACTGTGTCCTTATAAGAAGAGACACAAACATGTCACAAAGGGAATATAGCTTTGTGAACTGGAGGCAGAGATTGGTGTTCCAGTGCCTCCAGCTAAGGGCACCACAGATTGCCAGCAACTTTCAGGGAAGAATGCCCTGCTTGGCCCTACCCACACCTTTAAGTTTGGACTTCTGACTTCTGGAACATGAGATAATAAATTTATATTGTTCTAAGTTATTCAGTTTTCAGCTTTTTGTTAAGACAGCCCTGGGAGGTTAATACAATTAGGAAATTGTATTTTACTTCTGATTATTGTGTGTGGGCAGGTCAATGGAGTTGAAGATTTTCTGCTGTAGAAATCTTTGTTTAAACAGAATATTCAACAGAAGTACAAAAATATAACAGAATTCTCTGATTAAAGAGGTAGGGGGCATTCCTAGACTTTCAGATCTAAGAATTGCTCTTTCCTGCTGTGCTGAGCACAGATTTAGGATGACTGGCTTACCTAGAAGACATTGACTGCAAAGTCAGATGAGGCAGAATGCATGACAAGGTGAAGCTAGAGTGGAGAGGTATAGGTAGCCAGCATTTTTACCGTGGTGCATTGGCTAGCCTCCAGGATCTAGGGAAGTTTATCTTATTCAGCCCCTCTCATGTTGAGATTCTAGGTGCAGATGATAGCTAGTATTTCTGAAGGGCTTCCCATGTGTAGACATTCTGCTTTTTTCTAAAGAGGAACATTTATTGAGGAAAAGCAGCTCATTCTGTGACTTCTCAGAAGCACATGGGTGCTTGCTGAGCATGGCAGATGGGTGGTGTTGGGTGGTTTGGGTGCTTACTGGCATATATATATATATTGTGGTGTAGGCCTCAGGCTACACTGCTGCCTAGTCAGCTGAGGCCTTGGATGAGGACCACTTGTAGTTTGTGCCTCCAAGCAGAGTGTGCTTGGATTGAGAGTTATCCTTGATTAGGTGCATTCTGTGTGGATTTCATACTTAAGACTTCCTTGGAAGTTCTTGGGACACCTTGTTTTTCCTGATGAAATCCAGGTACATCTGGGGAATCAGCATTGTACAAAAACAAGGTAGTTAAACTCTTGATGAACCAAGTACATGATCAAAGCAGTGGTGTTTGTGGTCTGACATGTGAGTAATGTGTACTCTAGATTTTAGTTACTTCTTAAATAGCATGCTGGGTGGGAGGTGGGTCAGTTACTGATAGGTGTATGTTGTATATTGCTTAAGTAAACAGCTTCCAAAGCTTTTCAAGAGAAGTAGCATTTCCATTAGGAGCTGTCTCAGACCTGCTGCCTAGAAATGGGGGCTTTAGGCTATGGCTTTCTGCTATTTCAGATTCCCTCCTAGCTGCTATTGAGCATCACTGGTTTTGAAGATTGATCTTCATAAAAATTTATCTTAGGAATTCTGAAAAGGACCAACTGTATAAAATATTATACCTATTTCATAAAATATACTATTTCATAAAACCTAAAAAACTATTAGTTATAAGATGCACTATTACTTTAGGAATCACTAAAATAAAACAATGTCCAATTAAAATATATTTTATTGAATGTGTGATGCTACAATATTTAAAGCCTGATGGATATTGGGACTTCTGTGGCTAAGACTGCCAAAGTTATGGATTCAGTCCTTATGTTTCAAAGATCAGCAAAGTTGTAGTTTTGTGTTGACAGCTATAGTTTACAAATCTGAAGCTCTTTAAAACATATCAGTACTCTTTTTTATTAGGTTTCTGCTGTATTATCAAAACTGGCTGGGCAATGCATTTTTATCCTTTCTCTTTTTGTTTCCATTGAATACATTTGTAGCACATGTTTGACGTTCTGACAGCTAATAATGAGAGCAAGTATTAAACTTTAGGTTGAGCTGGGTGCAGTGGCCAAGTCTGTTATCCTAGCTATTTGGGAGGTGGAGATCAGGGGAATTGCAATTTGAGGCCAGCCCTAGCAAAAAGTTCATGAGACCCCGCTCATCCAAAGGTTGGGGGCGTAGTGTGCTTCTGTCATTCCCAGCAACTCAGGGAAGTACATATAGGAGGCTTGAAGTCCAGGCCAGCGCAGGCAGAAAGCGAGACCCTATCTCAAAAATAACTAATGCAACAAGTGCTGGTGAAGTGGCTCAAGTGGTAGAGTGCTTCCTAACAAGTGTGAGAACCTGAGTTCAACCCCCAGTACCATAAAAACAAATAACAACAACAAAACCCCCCAAGCCCTTAGCTTGAAAACACATCAGAGTAAGTTCAAACTCCAGGTTTACTTACCCACGACTCACATGTTTCATAGTCCCTTCCCTCTTCCTTTCTTCCTTTCCCTCCTTCTCTTGCTTTCTTCTCAGAGATGAAGTTTCACAGTGAGTAATCTTTGGTGTTTATGAATCCTTTAGAATTCTGTAGAGGGGAACAGATAATTCATCTCATTCAGAAATTATATAATTTGAATTTCCCACTTTTACTTTCAGAAAGGGGTCAGGTGTCAAATTTGCTGCAGGGTGTACTGCCAGACGTGGCCGGCACTGTGAAAGGTCCTCTTCTAACTGTTCCGTGTCCCTGGATAGGTAAGTAGCAGAAGTAGCCTACTACTCCTTTTGGAAGAGGGGGCTCTAGGCATGGGGTTCTAGAGAAAGTTACAGTGCTGTATATACTGAGTTGCTATTTTGAGTTCTCTAAGAATAACATTGTGTGGGAAGAATGTACAACTCGGAGAATTTGATATGAGTCATGATCCTGTCACCATTATCCTTATTAAAGGAGTTTTATGAAACTAAACTTTTAAAAGTGACAAGTGAATTGAATTTTCCTTTTATTAAAATGTTCTTTAAAATTATTCACTTCTCAATTTATAAAGACAATTGAAACAGCAGAAAGAAGATCAGAGTATATTCTCCTAAAGGTGGAAGGGCTCTGTGAATTTCTTAGCTTTCAGTAGTTTGGGACCCATTTTGCCATTGCAAGATTCTATACTCTAACCCTCAGCACCAAGTTCCATAGAATCTTTTTTTATTTTTAAAAACAAGCTTTTCACAGTTAATCCTAAATTGTCTATACGTTTGTACTATAGAAACTTCTATGGAACACAATCTGTATGCTAAACATTGTGTAGAACCTTGAAAACTTGGTATTATTTATGGAGAGACATTTTACACTGGAGGAAGAAAGGTACACATAGTCTACATGTTACAAAACTGTGATTCAGATGGAAGTTGCCTGCTTTTAAATTCTGGGTATTTAATAGTTTATCATAACTATCTCAGCTAACAGTACCCATATTTTTATATGCACATTTTAATGTACATGCTTTAGTTGATTTTACAAAGACAAGTCAATAAAAGATATTTAATTAAGGTCATCAATTTAAGTTTAAAGCCCTTTAGTCTAGGAATAGAATCTGTCATATAATAATCTGATAGAAGAAATAAAGCAAATATTTGCTTATTTGGTTAATCTATCCATTAAATATTTGAGGCCCTAATCTGTATCAGATACTGTGCTTGGTGCCAAGAGACAAATAGCCCTTTCATGTATTTTCATGAAGCTGATGGCCTAGTAGGGGAGACACATTTTTTTTAAAGAAATAAATCATCATCAGTGGGAATGCATGCTGTAAAGAGAACAGTGGATTTCACAGTGCAGAATAATGGGATAGGATGGTAAAGAATGAGTTGACATTGAAGATGACCACTGAAAATTGAGATAGAGAGCCGAGAGAAGAGTGTACTAGAGCTCTTTTAGTACCCAGAGCAACAGAGGTGGGCAGTGCTCAGTGCTCCAGTAGATGCGGCTGGGCAGCCAGTGTAATGGGAGAAGGAGGAGCAGGCACCGATGGGCTGGGACTGGGCTTTATTTATTGTATGGTGGGATTCATTTGATTTAGAAAATTATTTCATTTACTTATTTACTTGTTTTATTCCTCTAGAAGGATAGGAGATGCAGAGGCAAGAAAATTTGGGATATATTTGGAGGCATAACTGACATCATTCATTTATGAGGTAGATGTTGCTGTTAGGGGAAAATAGGCATAAAATATAAACCCCAAATTTTTGACTTGAGTAGATGCGTGAGCGGAGGTGCTGCTGACTGTGATGGGAAAGAGTTGGGGTGAGGGCAGAAGAGAATCTCGATGATAAAGAGGGAGGCTTGGGTTGAGGGCTTAAGATAAGGGTGAGATATTTTGGGTAATGTTTCAGAGTGGTGTCAATGATGCAGAAGAGTGAGGCTGGAATGGAATGATATGGGTGGGACCCAGATCACAGGTGCTTTGATAAGAGGAAGTGAGTGCTCTCTACAGTAACAGGACGGTGGCAGGGATTATGGATGCAAGATTATTGGAGTGGATCCACAATATGAAATAGCGACAAGGACACATTCATATTTCAGTCCCATAGTACTGAAAATGAACATGTACAAATTAGCTCAAGATTTCTTAGAGAAGCCTATTGGCCTACAGGTCATTGCTTCCACACTTTGAACTTCTCTGTCCTACCTTTCCTCTTTACTCATTACCTTCCTCTCGCCATCATCTCATATCCCCACACCAATAATTATGTGAAAATGTGGAAGTGAAATAATGAGAATCCAGCAAAAAGTAACCCAATATGGGCGTAAACATGGATTGTTCCATCTTGGAGGCAACCATATAAATATTAACTAAGAGTGCTTTAATCTTAGTTATTTTAACTATAGGGGTTTTCTCCTTGTGGCATACATAGTACATATCAAGGGCTCCCTTTCATGATGTTAGTCTGGTGGGTACGAAGGTAAAAACCTGTCTAATGCCTGACTTCAATGGAATTTTATTTCTAGTTAAGTAATTGTTATAGTTACTATGTATCTTCTGAAATGTTGTCTTTAAGCTCAACTCTAACTTTTGTTAAATTGTAATAATTTAAAAATAATAAGTGTGAGATTTTATGAAATGGTTAAAAACAAAATATAAAAATGTATGCAGAAGATAATCCAAATGGTCATAAAAACATGTTTTCTTACACTTTTGCTGTCTCTAACTTTAGAGACCCTTTTCTCATTGAAAGTGTCAATTTATTGACTGAATGTAAAGAATTTCTCTGGGGGAGGCATTTATCACAAGTAGGGCTGCTTGTTTAGAATCAAAATCTTAAGCCACTTATCTAGAGCTTTGTGCAGTGGTACTCCTCACAGGGACATGTCTCAAATATGCATGGCAGTTACCATCTTTGCTCTGAGGATCTACTCTGTTCTAATTTTTATCAGAGTTTTGGGACTGATTGTTCCCTATCAAATGTTTGATTGCATAATGATCTCAAAAATAAAAATTATTTTAACCACTCAAATTACAAGTAGAGAGTATGAGCCAGCCATTTTAAGTTGGCCAAACAATATTTCCCAGTCCTTTATTCCTAGCTCCCTCTGCACTCAACCCCTTGCTATAGTCTTCTGTATCATTTGCCCTTGTTCATTTTCCCTTTTACCAAATATTCATAAAGGTATTCCAGGGTGCTTCTAGGAACTTTGAAGTTCTTGTAATAGTAGAATTATACAATTTTGGAAGTTGATGGAATACTGAGACTACATCACGGCATAATTAATTTAGGCATAAAAATGAAGCTCTTAAGAAAACACTAGGGTTTGGTGTCTTCGTGAACCTGGAAGGAAGCAGTGTCCAGTGGTGGGGGCATTTACCTAGGTGGGGGTCTCCCTGAGGGCACAGGTTAGATAGGAAGCAAGTTGACATTTCCCATTCAATTTCACATTTTTTGAGGGGGAGGGATTCTGTGTTTTTCTTAACAGTTAGAGTGTGTTCTTTGTACCTTTCTTCCTTTCACCTCACCAGAGAATGGTATACACATTCATGAGAGAGGCAGTGTGGTCCTGCCTGTTGATTCCTAGTATGTGAACAAAATTAAAATACTGAGAAAGTTAACTCTTTGTGCCCTGGGGTCTCTTTATTGGTCTATGTCATGAGAATTGTAATAATCAGAAAATTGCAATCTAGAAAATAACTGAAGATGAGGATACAGTTTTACCTCTTGTATAGGAGTAGTCCATTTGTGGTCTCCTTTTATTCTAAGAAGAACAGCTAGTTGTTTTATGGGTAATTCTAGATTAAGCACTTATCTACTTGTCTGATGTTTTTCTTCTCTTAGAATGCCTTCAGAAATCTTGCTGAAGATATTTTCCTACTTGGATGCTGTGAGCCTGCTGTGTACTGGATGTGTGAGCAGGCGCTTTTATCATTTGGCCAATGACAAGTAAGGAGAAAAAACACATCTCTGTGTTTTGATAACAGTTTGATGGAAATCATGAAAACTAGTAATAGGTTTTTAAAGCTTTTTAACCATTCTTTAAAATTTAAGGGAATTAATTTTAATACTATTTTTAGGCATAAATAGGCATAATATGTCAAATGCTACATGTAACATTTGACATTTCAAGCACTTGCATTTGTGTACTTAAAGGAATATTCTTTGCATGTACTGAGAATGATCAAGCTTGTTACTGCTGCAGCTGTAGAGTACAACTTTGGTCTGTAAGCAAGGGGTGCTGGCTGGGTTCTCCCCAGAGATAGATAGAATCATCCATACTGTCTTTAGCAGCACTACAAAACCTCCTCCATTATTTCTGGCCCTATGTTTACAGACAAGATGCTTGACTGTAGTCAAGCAGATCTAAGAGAAAGGAGAATGAGCTACATTAAATAGACTTAACTCCTCTACCCAAACCTGCCAATCCAGTAAACTTACTCTGCAGGTAGAGTGCAGGAGGGGAGGAGAGAGGCCCAGAGTGTTGTAGAGGCTGTTAGCCTTACCCATAGAAACAGGAAACCATCTTTGCCTGGGCTCCCAGGATATCTGTGAATGAAGAAAAAAAGCCCTTACTTCAGTTTTGTCACTGTGAACATTGCCTCAGAATTTTATCATATTAGAGAGATGGTAGAATTCTCCTAATGTCTAGTGGGCATTTTGTGCCCACAACTGATCTTGGATTCTTAGACTCCTCTCTCATTCAAAATAAAAAAAATCATACAGGTATTGGTCCAACATAGAACCTATACATCACTAGAAAGGAATGCAGGTTGTAATGGTGGTTTTCTTTACTAAATAAAGAAATGGAGAATGAATGAAGGAAGGCTGCAATACTACTTAATCTTGGAACATGGTAGACAAGAAATGTAACCTGGTATGGTGGTTCTCAAATGCTAATCCATAAAGACTATCACAACCAGCTGGAGAAGTTTAAAAATATGGATTCATAGTTTGCATTTCTGAAGATTATAATTCAGTGCTTTAGAATCTGTAGTTTAAAAATGTCTTCAGGTCATATGAATGAATAGTCAAGTTCTGAAGGGACTTATGCAGTGCATCTTTGATGGCATGTGTTTACCACTTAAGTGAGAAACTCACAATGAGCCCTAAGATCACATTAAGGCTGTCCTCAACTGTTCTCATACTGAGAAGGGGACATGATCAGGAAAGGTGGCTCATCTTATCTTTTAACTTCAGTGGCGTTTTCTATATGGAAAAATGTCTGTCTGTGTCAGCACGCTCACATCAATGAGTAAAATAATGAATTTTGTTTCTGGAGGTAATTCTGGAATCAGTGTAGAAGATGCGTGTGTGTGTGTGTGTGTGTGTGTGTATCTGTGTGCACACTTGTATGTGTGTGTTTAAAGGTACTAGGCTTTGAACTCAGGGCTTCATGCTTGCTAAGCACATGTTCTACTGTTTGAACCATCCCTCCAGCCATTTTTTTCTCTGCCTTTTTGGGATAGGTTCTCACTTTTTGCTCAGGTAGGCCTGGACCATGATCCTCTTATTTATGCTTGGAGAAGTTCTGGAATGACAGGCATGCACCACCACTCCAAGCTTTTTCTGTTGAGTTAGGGATCTCACAAACTTTTTGCCTGGTTAGCCTGGAACAGCTATCCTCCCCATCTCTGTTTCCCAGGTAGCTAGGATGACAGATGTGTGCCACCGCATCTGGCTATTGGTTGAGATCAGATCTTGTGAACTTTTTGCCCGAATGGCCTTGAACTGTGATCTTCTTGATCTCAGCCTCCTGTATGTACATTTTTCTTTTTTGTTTTGTGTTTTTCTTAATGGCCTAAAAAGAGATGAAGGCATTCAGTAAAGGAAAATGCAGTGAGACGTTTTTCAAGGGAAGAATCAACCAAATGTCCAAATGTCTGGAGAGTTCTCACTTTAATTAAGGATAGTGTTAAAAAGATCTTAAACTTACCATTTTTATTTTATAAATAAGAATAATCTAATATATCCTGATTCCATAATATAAATTGTTTTTATTTAGGCTCCTCTGATGGTTGATTAAATCCAGTGTGCGTGTATATGGCTCACCATATACACAGTTGGTGTAGTCACTGTTGCTGAACATGTATAGTGCTTTTGCTCCACAGCAGTGTTCATACAGTTTGTAAGGATGGAGTGTGTACAAGTAGCATTGGTAGTGGTTTGATAGTGCTGATGTGAGAATTTCAAGGTTCTGTAAAGATCTTGTGAAAGCAAAGGAGCACTTGTGTAGAGTGAAATGGTGAGTAAAATAAATTTGAAGAGAACATAAGCCAGCTGTTACGCAGAGGGAGTTTAAAAACATGTTCAAGAGATTTTTGGCAAACAGTTTCAGATTTACCTAGATATGCTTAACTAATTATCACTTTACATCTATTGGCTCACATATGAAAGGCCAGAAATTTCTGAACTGAAAATATAAGTACTTTAATACAGCTGCTTGGTGTGAAATAATTTTTGTGAGGTAAGAAATGATTTGAGAAAATCATAACAGAAGGAGATGTCAACATTTTGTGAGTTGGTGTATGTTGGGAAGTCCAAGTAATGTCTGCATCCAGGAGATGTGTTCCACAGTCCTTGCTGAGGAATGACATAGTTCTTCCTTTACCCATGGGGTCTCTGTTGCACTTCCTGGAACTCAGCATCATCCCCATCTGTGGGCAAATCACTTTTTCCCAGCAGCCTTTGACTGTTGACCATTTTATCCCACCTTTCTCTGCATAGAAATGTGGAAACATAAATTCATAAATAATTAAATTTTATCTAGGAAAGTTCACTTTTCAGATTAGGAAATAAATTTTAACACTTGCCTCAGTTTCCTCTAAATATTAATTCTTTTCTCTTCTGGAAAGTATGGGCTGAAAGAGAGGAGCCCCCAGGTCCAGCTTAAGCTCACTGCTAACTAACTTCTGCAGTGCATGGGGCTTCTCATGATGTTGGTTGCAGTGAGTGGAAGGAACACAAACTTTGTCTCCAAAGAGATTTGAATTCCAACATTGTGGCTTATTGGCTCCCTGAATTTGGATCACTTAATCACTTTGTTTGAGCCCATTTTCTTATGCAACTGAAGAGGCAGTGAAGCAAGGGATAAGGGTAAGAACTCTCGTTAAAGCTGCATAGTTCATCCCTCACTTCCATCATATACTTCAGTTCACTGACCTGGGCCAGATCACTTTGCACCTGGGCCTCAGTTACATCATCTGTGCAGTTGAGCTAATAACAGTAGCTGCCTCATAGGTTTGTTGGGAGGATTAAATGAGTTAATGTATTGAAGCTCTTAAGTAACACTTGATACATAGAATGTGCTCAAAAACTCAACTGTTGATGTCAGTTATTATTAATAATGTCACTGTTTATCTTTTGGGAAGCAATTATATTCATTGTTAAAAATTTAAAAATAGAAAGCAAAGGAATATATAATTAATTTATTCACTATTTATATATTTTTTGTGTTTGTCTATGTATGTAAAAACAGAGTAAGAACCATGTTTTGTAAACTCTTGTTATTTTTCTAGGGTAGACCTACTACTCAATTATTGTTGTAGGAAGGCAGTGGGTCATATGATTCCAAATAACATGAGATTGCTTATTTAAACTTGACCCTTGGATATAGGTTTTCCTTTTGTACTTGTGTTTTGGGGGTTGGCGGATCTAAAACACTTCATTTCGAACTGTAATTCACCTTAACACATGAACAACTATAAATGTTCAGCTTGACATATTCATGGAATTGGACTATTAAAATTTTTATGCATCTCTAATTTAACATATTACTCTTACCAGTATATGAAAATGTATCTTAGTTGATGTATTTTCTCTTTTTTTCTCAGTTTTATTTGGATCAGAATCTACTCATCTGCATTTTCACCTAAAAGATCGAATTGGAAAGTTAATTCAGTAGAGGAGACAGCTGTGTCTGTGAGCTTACTCTCCGTTGAGGATAAAGAAGCTGGATACTGGAAGAAAGAATATATTACAAAACAAATCACATCTGTGAAAGCAGCCCTAGCTCAGATCCTCAAACCCATCAGCCCCTACACAGGTCTTCCCGTGAAAACCAAAGAGGCCCTTAGGTGTGCAGTGTACTCTTGAACCATGGCTGCAGTGGTTCCTAGGCAAAAAACAAGGACCCTTTCACTTTATAAGCACTTTAGAAAAGGATGATGCTGTCAGTTCAGGGTGTTATGTATATAGAGTGGATATGCAATTTAAATGGTAGGGAATTACCTGATAGTTTTGTGTTTTTATGAAATATATATTATTTTCCTATTTCATATTTATGGCCTAAAGTTTTTATTACAAACAGAAATAACCTAGCAATCTGCTGTAGTAAAGCCAGGGTGTTCAAGGTATCCTTTCTTCTGGGGCAGAACCTTTTCCTTAGTCATCTATGTTTTGCCAGTTCCTGGAACATCACAGGTGTTCAGTGAGTGTTAGGTGAGGAGAAAAAGTCTAATGACTTTTTTTCATAATAAATGAAAATTATGTCTAGCATGTTCTGAAAATTTTGACATTAGCTTTTAAGGAGATAGATGCTGTGGAAATGATGTATGAAATTGCCTTTAGCATTTTTTTCCTGCTATGAGGAAAACATTTTTTACTTTCTTTTCTTTCTCCAGAATATCTGGCTTAGGTTGGGCAATTATATTGAGAGAAAAAAGTGGAAAAGAATACATCATACAGCATGTTGATCTTTCTTTAAATGATACATCTGTTACTGTCGTGTGGTATGGCAAAAATTGGCCACATTTAGCCACATTGTCAACCTTGGATCTGTGTGGTGTGACACCAGTTTTTATGGACCGGTACAAACCGCCCCCCAAAAGTGGGTAAGTACTACTTTAGCAGAACTGTCTTGTACATAAATACTAGTTGGCATTGGTTTTGTAATTCAGAAACACGACCATTGTATTTTGTGGTAGAGGAGGGTACTGGGGTTTGAACTTAGGACCTCATGCTTGCAAGGCTGGCACTCTACCACCTGAGCCACTCTGCCAGCCCTCCACCAGTCTATTTTAATTTTATTATATCTTAAAGACTTTTCTATCATTCTATGTTACTATTGAGTAGGAAAAATGTGGGTTTGCCATGCTCATGGTTAGGTCTAAATTTAAATTCCTCATATCTTGCTTACATATTTTAGTGCAAATGATTTTGCAGTTAACAAAGCTCACTAGATGATTTTTGAATAGCTTTTTACTTTTAACCATTTTAATGAAAAGATATAAAACTAGCATATTTTTCTTCTTTAGGAAACAGTATACTAATTGTAGCTTAAATATGAGATCACAAGAGTACTTTTACTTACCTCACATGCCTGTGTCTCAAATTTATGACATATGTGACTTTCCATGCCAGCATTTTCACATCTGTAAAATGGGATGATGCTGATTCCAGTGTAGTATGTAGCATGGATAGCTGCAAGGAAAAAAAAATCAAAAGATTTTATCATTGTAAAATGCACAGCTCAAATCTGTGTGCCTCAGAGAGCACTTACTGTTATGCTGTTGTCAGGTGGTTTTTCACTGAGACCACACTAACTAGAAGGCTCTTATATGCTTTTCCCAGCAAATCTCTCACACTCATTGATTGATCATTTTCTTTTAAAAACTGGACTATGGCTCGTGTAGCATCCTCATCTCCTGAGCAAGCTAGCATATCTTTATGCCAATGTACTACAAATGCGAGGCTAAAATCTGACTTCTCCTTGGTTGGTGTCCTGCCCACCTTCCCATCTCCTCCTTGCCTCAGCATCCTTTGACTTTCCAGCAGCATTTTCTGCATCCCTTTTCTTACTGTTCTTATGGACTGCAGTTCCACCTGTGGGTCTGTCTTATATCTGTGCCCATGGAAGGACAGTGTTTTTGTACAACTCCCTGGAGGTGGGGCTTTCTCACTTTTCTGTGGTGTTTAGTGATCACTGAGCACTTCCCATGCTGTGAACGTGAAGATATTTGGACCCCTCATTAATATTACTTAAAATATTTTGAAGAAATAGTTACCTTTTAAAATGGTACATTTATTTGGATAAATCTCTGAAATTTTATATGCTTTTACAATGGGAACCCGATTTTTCTAATATAGTCTAGTTTTGTGAAAGTGTGTTTAGAGGAACCCACAAACTATACTAGTTTGACTGCACGGTATGTTACTTGGCATATCATAATACATTACAAGTATTGAGACAAAATCATTAATGTTAATTAAAATGATCCTGAAAGAGTAGCTTGATAATGTTGAAGTGTAAAGCTCATTTAAAAATAGTATGTTACTGAAAGTTGACATCAAGGTCAGAAATGCTAGCTACTACACAGTGACAAATGCTGGAATTGATTGGGAAAATTCATTCAATGTAATTTCTTCCCATTAAAACTTTATGGACTTCAGCTAGCCTTTAATCAACTGGTAAACAAAACTAAAAGTGTTTTTTTAGGAATCTGTTTTGATGGGACTTGCAAGTCTCTGACCAATGCTTTTGTCATTTCTGAGCACAGATCCTTGTCTGCATTTGTGTGAAGGTTGGTTTGTGACTTTTAATTTAGATCTTTTTTGGTTCTTCTAGGAGAATTTTTGAGGAATAGCAAAAGCCCTACTAATGTAATTTGCAAATCAAAATTCTCTGTAACTTACACCTTTCTACTTGGACTCTTTAAGTTTTTTCCTTCCTTGCCAGTGTTCTCGGTTCTGCAGTTTATGCTGTCCTTCCAAGTGTGTGAGAGAGGTTGTATAAATGTGAGCCTTGTTGACCTGGAAGGCCAATGCAGGGAACTCAGAATGTCCTCGTCTGCTCACATGCCTTCACAGCCAGACTGAACAGTGTTCTCCAGCTTGGACACATTGAAGAGGGAGATATGAGGTGTTTTCAGATTCTTACTTAGCCTCCCTTATCCAGCTTAATAATGATAATGGCTGGGACTACACTTACTGAGTACTTGTTATGTGCACTGTGCCCTCATGGTATTTTCTGGTTAATTTTGCAGCCTTGCCACTGAGCAGGCTGGATAGCATACTACCCAGTCTGTTATAGTTACAGAGTTACTGACGGCTGGAGCTGAGGTTTCACCGTGGGTTTCCTTCAGACCACACTTAGCTTACTAATCCTGTGTCCATCTTCTCCAGAAATATTCTGTATATGCTGAGCATTTTTTAGTTTATATATCACATGCTTACCAACCACCTCTCCCACCCAGTTGTGGTTCTTACCATAAAAAGTTCTTTTGAAGGACTGAATTCTGTCCTGTGGGGCTATGGTTTGGTTTTGGTGCCTTAGAGCCCTCCTTTTGCTTTGAAACAGTACCACACTGATCTCCATTTTATTTCTTTTACTTAATTAACATTTGCATACTTATCTCCTGCTAGCCTGTGTGTGTGTTAGGTATTGGAGGCAGATTCTGGAATGCTTGGCTCCAGCGTCTTAGGGACTTTGGTGTAATGTGCTCTATTAATTGACCACTGAGATCTCATTTCTTTTATAATTTCCTGAGCCACTTCTAGGTTCCTGGGACTGACAGACCTCTGAGTCTGCTTTGAGTAGTACTTGTAGCATGTTACCTTTTAAATGTTTTTAAGTCTTATATTGAGAAGCAGAAAAAAGTTTTTTTTTTCTTACAAATCTGAGTATTTTCCTCATAGGCACTAAGACTGAATTCAGGTATTTCCTTTATGAAACTCTTGATTTTGGCTTAATTTCATTTTCTAATGTTTAATTTTCATTGTCTCTGAGTTTTCCCTGATTGTAATTTTGAAAGGCATGTCTGCTTTCACATAGGTTACTGAGAGTACCTGCTTTTATGTCACTTAAAGTGTTTTACCTTTGCTTATGTGTATTCTACTCACCTGATTAAGAATACATATTGAGAGGTGACTTTTTTTTTTTTTGTAAGTGAGGTGAGAGACTTTATTGAGATAGAAAAGTAACAAAGAGTAGAGCTCCCAGATCCAGGAAGCCCAAGAGTTGACTTTTGGTTACAATATTGGGCTGGTTTTTGAGGAGAAAAATAGAAGATGGTTCTGCCACTTCATCACTTTCCTAATTCTAAAATTTCCTTCTGGTTGGGCCATTGAGTTGTCATAAGAGCAACAGGGAGGGAAAAAAAAAAACAGTAGAGTAAGAAGTTCTAATATATCCACTTTGCCTTTTATTTATGTAAGGTTTTTTTGTCCCCACCCTGCAATTATGCTGCTTCATTGAGCACATTAATGTGTATAAATTGCTCATCAGAAGCATTTTTACATGTAGTACTAAGATTTGAAAATCCTGCAGATAGAAAATAACCACTTCTCTCTCTCCTTTCTTTGGCATGGATGCTTAAAGACCTCGATGGCATTCTTTAATTGCAAAGTATGATCTGAGTCATTTAACTGAATCCACAATGATTGGCTGTGACAGACTTGTTCGGATCTTCTGGCTAAAACCTGGCCTCGTGGTGGGGCTGTGGAAGGTAAGATGGGGTAAATGTACTGTGTCATTTTCCTATCACAGCCACATTTTGTCTCCATCTGTATGAGATCAGATGTGAACTCCTTGAAGACTTTTTAGTAACTACATCTTCACCTCATCTTTCTGACTATGTGACCCTCTGCTCTTTTGAGTTACTCAGCTATCCTGCTGTCAAAGATGGCAAGCCACCTTCTCCTGCCTGTTTTTGTTAATTATTTCTTTAATATCAGGTGGCTTTGTCACCTCTCTTTCTAATCAGCCATGTTTCGTCTTCTGTTTCTCTCATGTCCTTTCTCTATCAAAGCTTCTCTTAGTGCACATTTAACACAGTGGTCTCCAAGCAATGTTTCTGGTTCTGTGATGTGGCATGGGACATAATCTGCCTTTTACAGAGAAGTGTCAGAGAGTTATCCTTTCCTCTACATTAACTTCTTGTTTCAGCAGGTTAGGCTGAGTGCCAGCTCCTCGTCTGGGGTTATTTTCTGAGCAGTGACTCAGTGAAAAGCAGAATAGTATGGCTTCTTCCTGCACACTCAGCTTTGTTTAGGTCTGTGGCCCTGACTGGTGGATGTTTTAAGTGAGAACTTCACAGACTTGATTTTGAGATAGCAGTGCTCCTCTGTATACAGTGACTAGATAGATTTGAGGTGAGGTGTTCAGCTTCATGAAGCATCATCCTCTTGAACCTTTTCCTCTTCTCAGCTGATTATGGCAGTCAGTGTTTCTCTCCTTTTCTGTGTGAAGGTGACTTGTGGGCGAGGTAGCAGTTTATTTGCTTTGAATTTCTTGACTTGAATTCATGGATACATCTTGGTCTGCAGCATCACAAGGATTGTTTGGTGGCTCTGTTGTCCTCAGCCTAGCTACTGGAGGTTTACATTCGGGGATTTACCATTCATGGGTACCTACATCAGTCAGCATCAGCTCTGAATCTGGGGAGAAGTGGGTTTGTTCCTGAGCAGTTATACTTTTCTGATGTTTGGCCTGATGGGCAAGTGACAAAGATGAATCTAATCACTGCATTTGCCAAATCAAGCCGTTACTAGGGAGAGGAGCATTATACCAGCAATGTGCAAGGGTCCTAACAAGTACTGTCTTTATCTTTGAAAAGTGTTTGAAACAGCCTAGAATTGCCAATTTTTTTTTGCAATCATTGTGTATAAAAGAATGATATTTTGTAAGTGCTGGGGTATTGTTTTGGGACAGTATACTTGGGTGAACCATGGTCTTGCTGTCAGTATGACATGTAAGTCTTATTAGATAGTAAAACAATATTAGCAGTAATAATGCATTATTTTCTGGTGATCTTATAGTTGTAAGAATCCCCATGTATCTGCAAGATGAGTGTGCTGTGATCTTCACAATGAGCTTGTGAAAAGTTAAAATATTTCAGTTGCAAAATGTATTCTTTTTAATTAAATTTTCAGAAGGAGGAAGAGCTGGCTTTTGTCATGGCAAATCTTCATTTCCATCACCTTGTGGAGAGAAGCACATTAGGCTCGACCACTCTGTATGTATCTATGTTTGGGTGAATTATATTTATAAAGGGTTAGAAGCTGATACCATCTTAATATCCTGAGACTAACTACAAAGATATTCTGTTTTTAGTCAGTAGACACAAGCCAATAGGCGTTATTATTACCTGCTGCTAAAATAATTGCATTATTCATTTGCTTAATTTATTCTAGGTTAAGGAATTTATACCTAATAGGGTATTACTTATATAGAGGCAGGAATGCTTCATTATTACAAGATGCCACAACTTTCCCTCAAGTTCTTGCATTGAGTGAATGTTCATATTTTGCGAAGCATGCAGACTTATGGCCCTCTGGCTGAATCTGGTCTGAAGATGTGTTTTGTTTGGGTGCCTTTTAGTGTATTTAAATGTTGTTAGGTGGGGAAAATGCTTTACGTTTTCTTGCAGCTATTACCTTTTCCCTATTGACTTTAGATTTTTCTCTTACTCATTTTTTCATATTATCTGAAAACCTCCTGGATACTTTTTGAATGAGTTACCTTATGTGGTAAGGTTTGTTTTACTGAAAAAACAAAAACAAAACCAACCAGCCAAACAAAAACCTTTGTTCATTTTGGTTTGAGTCTTTGTCTGGGTCCCTAACCTGTAGGTCTATTGTTTGGTGCATTCCTCTGCTAACTACCTTTATCCTTGGCTACTGAGAAGAATACTAAGGGCAGATTGGCCTTTCTAAAACTGCTGTCCTGGGGTTGGTCTCAGAAACATGTTCACGGTGGTGGGCCTATGGCTGCCTATGGAACTCATATCTCTGCCTGTTTTTATAGAAGTTGGTGAGAGGAACATGGAGCAGTTCTTTTGAGTTCACGGTATGGAAGATTATTGGGATTCCTATAGCGTCTCATTGGTGGGAGGTAGTGCTTTGAATGGATGTTAATTTTTTTGAGTATTTCCGACCCAAGTATTTCATCTCTAATGTTAAGAAATTTGTGTGTGTGTTTTGTTTTGCTTTTCAGTGCCTATGAGCTGTCTCCTCACAGTCCCTTTTTAGATGACAACCCAGAGTATGGACTGCATGGCTACCAACTCCATATTGACATGCATGGCGGTGGAGTTTTCTACCTATGCAGTACATTTCGCAATCTCTTCACAAAGAAAGGTGAAGTTATTTGAACTCTTGTTTCATTTTGAAGTTACAAGGTTGTAGAGAACAGGGAACCAATTTCTTTGTCTGAGTTAAGAATTGCCTTTCTAACTGTTTATTGTATAATCCATCAACATAGCTATGCTCTTTGACCCTTTCTCATGTTAGAACTTGTGAGATAGCTCAGCCAGAGCAAATCTCCAGCTTCTGGCTCTGTCTCCTTCACCACTCTCACTCTTTACCGTCTGGAGGTGGTCTTAACTCATCTTTTTTTCTGATATTTCCTTCTTACCCACACCTCCCATCTTCCTTCCTTTCTCAGGAATTTGGTAAATGTGCCCACATGGCTAGTGTAGCACCTGTCCGGGATAAGAATTAAGGCAAAACTGTCTTTCTTCTGCATTTACTGCATTAGTGTTTGCCACACCTGCCAAAACTAAGACAGAGGCTTGGGTAGACAAAGAAAAGGAGGTAACTTAAGCTCAGTCAAAGCAAAGAAGGAATGTAAAATGAATTCCCCTATTCTGATCTGTTTCCTTTTGGTATAATTCTTTTGTATCCTCTAAACTTGGTGTTTGGTGTAAAGATGTATGTAGGGTCAAGTTTGTCATTTTTGGTAAGAATGTTTTATTGAGGAAATTATATATACTTCATTTTGCATCATAGTAAGAGGTAATGGTCAAGTTTCCCCACTACTGGTAATGCTGCATTTCATCATTTGGCTAAGAAAATGACCAGTAGATCTCTTCATTGTGAAGGCTTCTTTTCCAAACCTACTGTTCCTCAAAAGTCTTCTACCTCAAGAGCTTGACAGCCATCAGTGGTCCTTGCCTAAATCAACTTGTTTGAGTTTAGAAAATTTTGATTTTTCTAATTATGTCATCATTTTATTAGCTAAGCTTTTGTGAAGCATGTTCTTATCAGTGGGAAAACTATAAAAGTAGAATAAGTGATTAATTCCCATTTAACTACTGATTTTTCAGATTAAGAAAAGGCAGTGTTCTTCCTCTTTTTCATGTTTTGTGTCACTTTGGACTCCTGGATTTTTATTTACTTAATACTCAGTTATAGACATTATTCTTTCTGAAGCTAAAATTGTAAGTGAGATCTACTTGTAGCTTGCTCTGTGCCCTTCAGATGTCCATTAGTCTGGAAGCCTTTTGACTCAGAAGATTCCTAGGTTTTCCTGTGTTTGTTGGCATTTTTATTAGAATTATGTCAAATTTGTACATTGACATGAAGTGATTTGACATTTTGTGTCCAATTGTCTCACCCAAGCATCTGACCTGCCTTTCAATTTGTTCAAAAATATTTTTATGTTTTTTAGTAGTGTTTCAGGATTTTCTTCTTGATAGTTTGACACACTTTTTAAGATTTTTAGTGAGTATTTAATCTTTGTTACTTCTCTTCCATTGTATCTCCTAGTTGCTTTGTAACGTTTATGTGACTTTGGTCTTGGGTGACTTCTGATCTCATAGAATGAATTGGGAAGTATTCCTTTCTCTTGATGTTTTGAAGCCTTTTATATAGATACAGAAATCTGTGAAACTATCAGGGCCTGGAGCTTTCTTTTTGAGAAGGTGTTTAACTACAATTTCAATGTCTTTAATAGTTACAAGGTTGTCTATTTCTTCTTGAATGAGCTTTGCAATTTTGTGTCTTTCAAGGAACTTGTCCATTTTATCTAAGTTGCTGAACGTGTTGGCATAAAGGTTTTCAGGCTAGTCCTTTATTATCTTTTATGTATCTGTGCTCTATAGTGATGCCCTCCGATTCCTTATAGTGGTAATTTGTGCCTTTTTTCCTGATCAGTGTGGCTAGAAGCTCATTAATTTTACTTATCTCGGAGAACCAACTTTTGGTGTCATTGGTATTTCTTTGTTGTGCTTCTGTTTTATATTTGATTTTGCACATAGATTTTTATTCTTTCTACTTTTTCCCACCTTGTAATTTGTTCTTTTTTAGTTTCTTAAAAGCCATTGATTCAAGAACTTTCCTTTTTATAATATAGAGACATTTAATGCTATAAACTTTCACCTAAGTACTACTTTAGTGGCAGCCCACAAATTTTGATGTTTTACTTTTGTTTTTTAAGTCAGGTTTCTATCTCTAAACAAATATCAGGTATAATCAACTTCTAAGGAGAAAAGATTTATTTTGGCTGATTCTTTTAAAGGTTTTAGTTCATAGTTGGTTGCATCATAGATTTCATCAAAGACCCCATTGCTTTTGGGTCTTTGGTGAGGTAGCATATTATGGAGGGAATAAGTGATAGACCAGAACTGTTCACCTCATGGCTGGGAAGTGAAAGAGAGAGACAAAGAGGAAGGGACCCAACTTCCAAATACTCTTTGAGGGAAAGCCTTTGCTTTTGTTATGTGGTTTTAAAGTTAAGATATTTTCTTTCTGTTTCTAGGTTAGTTAGATTTTTAGTACTTTTAAAATTAGAATTGTTTAAAGGAGAGTGATGGAAGGGGTAAATTCAATTATGATATGTTTTATATATTATAAGAACTTTTGTAAATGCCACAATGTACCCCCAGCACAACAATAAAAAAAAACAATATAGAACAGAGAAAAAAGGAAGAATATCAGGAATGGTTGTTAAATGTTATCAAATATGTCTTTGGGAATCTATTGAACTGTTAACGAGTAAATTTCATTAATGTATCTTCTAATAGTAAACACCGAGAAATGGTAAGCTTTTGTACCATGTATGTTTATTTTTAAGCTACTAGTTTCTGTTTCTTTGTCTTTAGTGTTTTTCTATTTTTATCCACAGATGATAGAGTGTTTATAGTTTTATTTTTTTTCTTCTTTTACTGAACCAGTTATAATCAGATTTTCTACTTTGGAGCCTATTTTTGTATTTATATGATTTCCTAGAAAACTTTTTGTTTTCTGTAGGTTTATCTTGATCTTTTTCTATATTCTAAATTGACTGTGTAGATTGTTTCATTTCCATTATCTCTTAAGTTTCCTCAGGTGTTCTTTCTGCTCTGCCCAGTCTTGAACCCTCACAACTAGGAAGGAACTGAAAAGTGCTCTCAGCAAGGCGTGGGTCTGCACTGCCCTGTAGCCTCTGTCCCACATGGCTATTTGTAGATGCTTGCAGTATCTTGGTCTGGTGCCCTACCCCAGGGCAGCTGCCCAATTTGCAAAGTTATGTAATTCTGCTTTTCAGTCATTGACCTCTATTCCATCACATTGGGCCCTGCAGATAAAATCTCATCCTTGGAATCCAGATATATACCATCGTGCTCTAATCCACATCTGTTTACAAATATCTCTGCCCTTGGTGCTAGTGTTGGTAGAGAACTTAGTCTCTGTTCTCCGAGGCACTAACCATCATGTTCTTGGGTGGCCTCCTTACCTCTTTCTGAGTGTTGAATTGGGTATCCAGCCTGTCAGGTCTCACCATGGTAAGAAGCTGGCCTTGGTGATGAGCAAATGAGGCCTGGTGCCCACAGGGAGGGGTTGAGATGGGTGGAGTGGTCCGTAACAGTTCTTTCAGAGCTATCTTTCCCCTTTGAACTTCATGACCCCTACAGTGGCCTGTGGGGTGTCTGCCACCTCTGGCTGGCCCATATGTTGCTGCTGTCCGCTTCTTTGACACTTCCCCTTCCATCCTGCCTGCTCTGCTCCCCTCGCCTTACTCCAGCAGCACTGGCTTCCTCACTGTTCGCTGGCCTTGCCAGGTTTGTGTGTCCTGAGATCCTTGGCTTGCTCCCCCTGTCTGCAGTGTTGTTGCTGCAACAGATCTCTGCATGGGTCACTTTTCTCAGTGAGGCTTTCTCGCTAGATCACATCTGGAAGCTCCTACTCTTCCTACCTCTGTCCTGCCTAGCTGTATTTTTCTCTGTAGCTCAATCTGTCATATTATTCAATCTTATTTATCTATTTCATTATATTTAAGAATAAAAAACTCTACAAGGCGGCATTTTCTCTGTATTGTTCTGGACTGTCTCCCAGAATGGCAGTATCAGCACCTGGTGCACAGTCAACATGCATATCCATATCACATAGAGAATGATGGTGGGTTGCCTGCTTCCAAATGTCCCAAGGCCGAAGGGCTCTTAGAGAAGACACCTTGGGCTGACTACTGAAAGCTCTGTTTTTCTCAGTGAAGGGACTCTCAGCTGCACTGGGCAGCATCAGAAGCTTTTGTGTTTCTCTGTTGCCTCTAGAGGAGGAGGCACAGTCTCAGGGTGTTACAGAGCAGTGCTACAGCCTGGTTACCTTGCTGACCCAGAGTGGTGAGAGCTTGAGCCTGTTATAGAAGACTGTCCTGTTCTCATCCCACTTCTCAGGGACTAACGAGTTCCCAGACTCTGGCCATACCTGGTTCTCTGGCTGCTTCACAGATCCAGAGCAGCTACTGTGGTTCTGTCCCTTGCTTTCTCATTTCCTTTTCTCTTACAAACAGAGGAAGTGTCAGTGTCCCCTTCTTAAGTACTTCACTTGCATCTCTCTCTCTCTCTGGAAGGAAGAAGGTCCCACAAATTTATCTGCAGGCAGAGTAGTTTGTGTCTGTGTACCTGAAGTAGGGTTCTTCACTATACGAATAAAAATTCTCTGTCTCTTCTCTGCATTACAAGGCAAACGTGTGGCACATCTTCTGTTTCTGATCTGACATAGCTAGCAACTAATCTGTAAAAATTGCTTCTAAAACACTATAATTTTGTAACTTTTAAATTTTAAAATATTAGTTTCCCACTGTACAAATATAGAGAGCTCCTTTATTGCTTCTATGTAGAATTCAGTAATTATAATATTTCTCCATATTTGTGTTATCATTCTCTCTTTCTGCATATGTATGTTATATATATGAAGAATTAGCCTAATTGCTGCTGTTCTTTGAGGGTTAGGTCTCTTAGATGCCCAGGTCTGTCTGGGGGAATACCCAGAATTGCAGTGAGGAAGGTCCCTTCTTTCCCTTGCTCTAAACAAATACAGCATAATACTGATCACCTTTTGTAATTTATTCCTTGTACCTAAGATATTCCCTTAATCATGATAGAGATGATAGTAAATGTGTATTTGTGAGCATTTATTATAGGCGCCTATTAAAGTTTCATATCTACATTAGTTTGCATTGTGAGATAGATCCTCTTATCCTTATCATTCCCCCCCCCCAGGAGTCTGTAACTGATAACTTAGTTGCTTCTCTAATCTTGTAAAGCTAGTGCAAGGCAAAGTTCTGGTCTGTGCTTGGGCCCACATGAGTCCAGAACTGAGAGCTAAACCCCTGGCTGTACAGCCTCCTATGTGTGTTTGCATCTCGATGACATGCATTGGGGTATATCTTCTGTACTTGCAGTGGTGGGCGAGGGTGCTTCTGTGCTGATCTCCTGCAGTAACTCAATCCAGCCCCATGTTAACGCTAATCATGAACTCGATCAATAGTTACGTAATTGTTACACGGCGGAGGTTAGGTGAATGAAGGAGCTTGGAAAACTGAGTCAGAGTAATTTGTCTTTTATTTTTTAATGTATTTATTTTTCTCTTTTACTATAAGAAAGCTTTACACAATAAGATGACTGTCCCACATGGACTCAAATGTATTTCCTCTTCATGTGATTCTACAAAGAGTCAGCAGAGGGCACTGTTGCCATCACTGTGTAACATTTTTAAAAAGTCCAACTAGAAAGTCCTGTACAGTTTTTGAGAAACTCTCTTGATTTCTGTGGTATATTATATTTTAGCCATGTCATTGTAGTTGTTAATGAGAGAACTTTGCCCTAGTTCTTTAAAAAGCACTTTCTGTCTTTCTTTCTATGATGTTTATCACCATGTCCCCAGAATTTAGGTTGCCCTATGCTCTGCTTGCTGTCAGTGAAATGTGAGAAACCTGGCCTGACACTAATGAGGAAGTCTTGAAGGAATGTTGGGAAGCCAAAGTGAAGGGGTCAATTTGTTTGGTTCCCTTGTTGGTGAATAGTTACGGAGTGGAGGGACGAATTAGGAAAAGGGGTAGACAAGATTCCTTGCCCTCAAGAGGTGAGATACAGAGACCTTGGTGAGCCAGGCACTGACATGTGATGGTAGGTTGGTGCTAGGAGTTCTTGGAGAGCTCTGGGCTGGGGCACCTGAGAGATTCTGGGGGTGCAGAGAATAAAGTGTGCAGACTCACATGTTTCCAGGTTCAGAGTCATGTTGCAGTAGAAAGGAGAAAACTTTAAACAGGATAGTTTATAAATAGAGCCTGAATTTAGTCATTTTGTAGGACCATTTCCAGCATTCTAGCTATGAATAGGGATTCTATGTATGTTCCACTTTCATTCACAAATTAATTGCAATTCCATTAAAATAATCTCAGTGGGAAGTTACAAAATTTGCAAAGTAAAGTCTAAAATCCAATGCCCTGTATAGCTATCCTTATCTCAACCAGCAAAAACCCTTGTTCCTTCCTATTATTGCTTATACTCTCTCTACAACAAAATTAGAAATAAGGGCAAAATAGTTTCTGCTGGGTATTGACCGGGGGTGGGGGGGGTGGGGGGGGTGGGGAGGAGGGGGGGAGGGAGGGGGCGGAGTGGGTGGTAAGGGAGGGGGTGGGGGCAGGGGGGAGAAATGAACCAAGCCTTGTATGCACATATGAATAATAAAAGAAAAATGAAAAAAAAAAAAAAAGAAAATGAATACATCCTTTCAAAGCTATAAATAATTACAATCATACACTTTGGTATTCAAGGCTATATATTATTTCCCTTATAGAATAATCAATGAATTGTGAAAGAAGTATCACTTCCTTTCAGTTTTCTTAAAAAGTCATTTTATAATATCTTACACAAAAAGAACAAAAAGTTGCATGACAGATATCTATATTAATAAATTTCTGTATTTATTTTAGCACAAGTAAAGTTATCCCCCATCTATCCTAATCCATTCTTTCTCTCTTTTCCAAGAGACACGTCTTGTCTTAAAACTGACATCTCTCTTAAAAAATGTTTTGAAATTTTTTACATGTATGTAAATTTTTTTCATGTATGCATGTGTAAACTACATATTCTATCATTTTTGGTGTTTAATATTACTCCTAACTGGTATCTCTTCTGAACTTGATATTTTACAACTTTATTGTGTATTTACATTGCATTTTGAGGTATAATGATATCGTTACATCCAAATAGCATTCATTCACTTTAATTTCTAAATTCTACTATTTCAATGTATACATAAATCTGAAACAAAGTTATCTGTATTTTATTGTATTAGAAGCAGAGCTGTAATGAACAACCTTGTCATTATATGCACATGTATGAGAGTTTCTCAAGAAAGACATCTAGCATTGGCTGCTGGGTCTAGGGTGTGTTTCTCTTTGCCTATATTGATTTGCCTTCCCATCAGTATGTAAATGGCATGTCTTTTCCCCACATCTTCCCAGTTGTTGGCGTGATAGGATACTGTGAATGGACTCCCACTGTCATTTGATTTATCACTTTCTTAAATACAAAGTGAGCTTAACACATAAAAAAAATAAAATCCACTTTAAAACACACACATGTATATGGAATGACTGAGAAAATTTGTTTTTAAATTTGGAGTTAGTCTAATCTTTTCTATATATGATGTGAGTATAGACTATAGGAAAACAATAAAATAAAAAAACAGGGAGTCAGCACAAAATTTAAGAAATAGACTCATTGTCATGACCTTTGAAGCCATCTGTGTGTGCCTTGCTGCTGTCATCTGCCTCTCCTGCCAGAGGGGGCCACTATTTGTATTATGTTGAGTTAATTGTTCTCTTGTCTTCTCTCTACTTTTTTTGTAATTAAACTTCTTTGTATTATAAAGTGACACACAAATATATGTATAAACAAGATTATTATAAAGCAGACACCTATGTGACCACCATCCAGCTCATGATTAAGTTTTAAAAAGGAACAGTAAGAGGAGACGTGTAGCAAATGTTAGACACTCTCTAAAACTCCATGACCAAAGAAGTATGGTATCATTGAAGGAATAGAAATACAGGTGAATTGGGTGGGTGCGAAATATCTCTGCACATCTTTTGTAGCTCCAGATTCTTTTGTCAGATTAGTTTATATACCTAAATCCTTATCCACGTTCTGATAAGCATTGCACCTATAGAAAGCAGTTATTAGCTATTATAACTAGTTATGCCACGGTATGTTGTATATCTGGGTATATCTTCATCCTTTAAAGGATATGTATTTCTTTAGAGTGTTAGTATAGAATGCATGATGTGGAATAAAAGTATCTCTAGAGTTAACTATGCAAGGAATGCAACTAATATTCAAAGATTTATGATTTGTTTATTTTCAGACAGAACAGTCCCAATGAAGTATTCAGAATAAGTTCTAGCAATTTGATGCTCTCTACCTCTTGGCCACAATATTTTCTCTGAACAAAATATGCCTTCTTTCTATTAACTGTCTCATGTACTTTGCTACACGATTCTTTGAATTTTTTTGTTTTACAGTATGTGTTAGTAAAAACAAATCAGAAGTCCCTAGTTGGCTCTTAGTGGCTAGGATCAGATTCTTGAGTCCCAGAGCCAGGGACTCACAGCAGTGTTGGCTCAGTGATGAGCCCCCTGAGATGAGCATTGCCTTAATGGCTGATAGGCCTCCAACAGAGTATCTCTGGGCAGAACCATTCCACCCATTGTGAGACTATAGCTGTTGCTCCTGGTTTTGACTTCCAATGCATCTCCAGCAGCCCAGCTCCCAGATGAACGCTGAGTCCTTCTGTGCTGTTCACCTGTCACTGCCTTCTCAGATCAGAAAGTGTTCTATTTTGCGTGGTCCTCTCATTTCATGAAAACATCACTCACATTTCTGGGCGTTACTCTCCCTCTGTACAAAACTGTTTGGGGATAGGTTTTTCTGCCTCTCAGCTCTACTTGAAAATGAATAACCACAGGGGTGTTCTTTTTTCTTCCTCAGTGGTTTGACTGCCTCTTTTTGGAACTCTGCCATATTTCTTCCCCAAGGAACTGGGAAGTTTTCTTTTTTTAATATTATTATGTGTTTTGCCACTTTGTCTAGTCATACCCATATTGAAAGTTTTTTTTTTAAAGAGATCTATGTAGTCTCTTTTCAAAGATCTCTGAACCTGCACATACTTTTGCCTATTTCTTTGTGTATTGTCTGTGAAATTAAGCAAAAAGAAAGATTAGAAGAGGAAATATTTTGCTACCTGAATTGGATTTATGAGAGGCAAGAGGAAGAGAGGGAGAAACAAAAAAGAAAACACGGAAAGAATTATTTCTATTTAAACCTCAAGATGAGCTTATAAAAGCATCTTATGATTTTTCCTATATGCAATTTGTTTTCTGTTCCTTTGGAAATATCAATGGGCTGTTGGAATCAGGTCCCCAAGATCAGCCTCAAAGTTCAGTGATTCAATAGGAGGACTTACAGAACTTAGGATATAGATAAGTTGATGGCGAAAGGTTTTTACGATGAAAGGATACAACGCAAAATCAGCAGAGAGGAAGGGTGCATCAGGAGAAATCCAGAGGGAACTAGCATGTGTTCCCAGGAGTCCTCTCCTTGTGGAGTTACACTGATTTACCTGGTTCCTCCAGGAAGGAGTTGTAACCACATGTGTGAAATGCTATTAGCTCTAATTAGAGCTCATTAGAGAGTCAGCACCAAGGTTTTTTTGGGGGACTAGTCATGTAGACATCCACTACCTAGTTATATCACTTTTCTAGACTCCCAGAAGGAAAGAGGATGCTCTGCATAAACCACATGTTATAAACAGTTTTGGCACAGTGAACCACCCTTATCAGGGAGGTTCACTAAACTCCAAGTTCCCAGGTGTCCAATGGCCAACTTTGCCAGCATATCTTGTGAAGAATAGACAAACTCAGGCCTGCTATATTAGTTTTTTCCTGCACAACTTTCTATTACCATTTTGAAGAGATTATGGTGTAGCCTAGTGAAGAGAGGAAATAGTCCAGTTGTGTCTTTGAAGTGTAAATGGAGCTTGCCAAAGGGCCTGATCAGCAATGCAAAGTATAAAGGAATGTATATTTATTTGATCTTAGTATCAAGCTAATTATTATCAATTTTCAGAAGCTGAAGGAAAAACATTTTGCACAGTATAGTATATTGTAGTCTTTTATCAGTATTCAGAGGAATAGTCATAAAGAAGCAGAGGAAAGTCATTTTAAATAGCAAAGTATGCTATTCTCATCATTTGACTTTTTAAAAATTATGCTTTGCTTTTTGGAGCAGTTTTAGATACACAGCAAAACTGGGAGGAAGTACAGAGATTTTTTCATACCTACATCCTTTGCCACAAATGCAGGGGATTTAACGTTTCATCCGAATAGAACATGTGTTACAAGTGATGAACACACATTGGACACACACATTGGACCATAGTTATAGCAGTAGGGTTCACTCTTGACATTGTATATTTTATGGATTTGGACACATTTTAATGGCATGTGTCCACCATTATAGTATTATTCATAGTAATATTACTACCTTAAAAGTCTTCCGTATTCCACCTTTCAGTGCCGGCAACCACTGATGTTTTTATTGTCTCCGTATTTGTGCCTTTTCCAGATTGTATACTGTAGGAATCATATATAGTACATAGGCTTTCAGATTTTCTTCTTTCAATTAGTAATATGCCTTTAAGTTTTCTCTATGTCTTTTTATGTCTTGATAGCTCATTTCATTTTAGGACTTAATAATATTCCATTGTCTAGATATATTACAGTTTATTTTTTTCCTTTCATCTGATGAAGGATGCCTTGGTTAGTTCCAGGTTTGGACAATTTTGACTAAAAGTACTATAAACATGTATATGGCTTTGATAAAGACATAAGTTTTCAAGTCCTTTGAATAAATACCACTGAGCACAATTGCTGGATTATATGGTAAGAGTGTCTTTACTTTTATAAGAAATTGCCAAACTGTCTTTCAGTATGGTTGTACTATTTTGCATTCCCACCAGCAATGAATGACAATTCCTATTGCTTCACATGCTGACCAGCATTTGGTATTTCAGTGTTTTGGGTTTTGCACATTCTTTCAAATTCTTCTATATTTTCTGCATAGATGATCATGTCATCTATGAACAGAGTTTTGTTTTCCCAATCAGGATGTCTTTTGCTATAGTTTGAATATGGAAAGTCCCCGAAGGTCCATGGGATAAAGCCTTGGTCACCAGTTTGGGACATTTGGGAAGTATTGGAAGCTTTTAAGAGGTGGAGCCAATGGGAGGTCTTTAGTTTACTGGAGGCATACTTTTGAAGGGGTTAGTGGACTTCAACCTCTTCTTTCTCTCTTTTACTTCCTGGCCAAGAGGCCTTGATCCTCTCCGTGGCACCTACCACATTGTGCTATCTTGCCACAAGGCCAAAAGTGATTGCATGGACTGAAACCTTCAAAATTATGAGTCAAAATAAACCTTTTCTCTTTATAAGTTGATTATCACAGGCACTTGTTAATAGTGATAGAAAGCTAACACATCCTTTCTTCCCCTTTTCTTATTTTAGTTAAGACATCCAGTACAACAGTGTTGCAAAGCAGCAGCAAGAGGGGGCATCCTTTTTCTTGATTTTAGTGGGAAAGCTTTGAGTTTCTTTCTCATCATAAAGTATGATGTAGACTATAGATTTTTTTTACACATTTTTTTTTTATCAGTTGAGGAACATCCCTTCTATTCCTAGCTTACTGAGAGTCTTTAAATCATGCATGGGTTTGATTTTGTCACATTTCTCTGCAAGTATTGGTACAATTATGTGATTTTTTTTCTTTGGCTTGATGGTGTGGTAGATTAATTGGTTTTTGGATGTTGAACCAGCCTTTAATGCTTGGAATAAATTCAATTTTGTCAAAATTTTTAATATTTTTTGCATTGTTGAATTTGTATTTGCTTATATTTTATTGAGGATTTTTGCATCTATGTTCATGAGAGGTACTGGTCTGTATTTTCATACAGTGTTTTTTGTTTCAAAATTAGGGTTATACTGGCCTGAGAGAATGGGTTAGAAAATATCTCTCTGCTTCCATCTTTTGAAAGAGATTATAGAGAACTGGTATATTTCTTTCTTAAATATTTGGTAGAATTAATGAACCCTTTTGACAGTGAACCCTTTTGGGCCTTGTGCTTTCTGTTTTGGAAGATTACTAATTATTTGTTCAGTCTCTTTAATAGACTCAGGCCTAATCAAATTGTCTATGTCTTTTTATGTAAATTTTGGCAGAGAATGTCTTTCAAAGAATTGATCGGTTTCATCTAGGTTATCAAATTTATTCATAGTATTCCTTTACTATCTTTTTAATGTACATTGGAATGTACTACTGATCCCTTTTTCACCTTGTTTTTATGTAATTTGTGTACCCTCTTCTTTTCATAGTTTGACTGGCTAGACATGTTGAACCCCCTTCTCATTTCTTTTATTGAATTGATTCTTTCTCTAATTTTTGATTCTTGCTCTAGTTTTTATTTCTTTTTTCTCCTTATATTGGATTTAATTTAACTTTCTTTTTGTAGTTTTCTAGGGTATGGAAGCTTAGTTAAATTGATTTCAGATTTTTCTTCATTTTCTAATATATGCATCTAATACTATAAATTTCCATCTAAGCCCCACTTGTACCGTATCCCACAAATTTTGGTAAGTTGTGCTCTCATTGTCATAAATATTTAAAAATTTCTCTTGAGATTTATTATTTGACCCACATGTTATTTAAAAGTGAGTTTTTAATTACCAAGTCCTTTGAAATTTTCCTGATGAGTTTTTATTTTGGATTTCTAGTTTAATTCCATTGTAGTATGTAATATTCCATTGTAGTCACCATGTGATTTGAGTTTTTTTTCATTTGGTAAGGCATATTTATGGTTTATCCATGATGTGGTCTTAGTGAATGTTCTATGTGAGCATGAGAATAATGTGCACTTTGCTGTTGGTGGATGAAGTACTTAGTCTACAGATGTTCAACTGGATATAATTCCAGTTGATTCATGCCATTATTGTGTTCTTCTATGTTCTCCTTACTGATTTTCTGCCTGCTGGATCTGTTTCTGATAGAGAATTGTTGAAGTCGTTAGCACTGTAGTAGATTCATTTATTTATCCTGCAGGTCTGTAGCTTCTGCATATATATTTTGATGCTATTTTTTAGACACTTGCACATTGAGTGTTGTTATGTCTTCTTGGAGAGTTGATCCTTACATCATTACCTGATGCCCTTCTTTATCCCTGATAACTTTCCTTTCTCTGAAGTCTGCTCCATCTGAAATTAATATAACTACTTCTGCTTTCTTTTGATTAGCGTTGGCAGAATGTACTTTCTACCTCCATTTGCCTTTAATCTATGTGTCTTTACATTTCAAGTAGTTTTCTTGTAGACAACATAGAGTTGGATTTTGTTTTCATCCAATCTGACAATCTCTATCTGCTAGTATACTTCGACCACCAATGTTAAACTGATAGGTGTATGAATATCTACCATATTTGGTATCATTTTCTATTTGTTACCCTTGCTCTTTGTTCCTCTTTTTGCCTTTTATCATTTTAATTAAGCATTTTGTACGATTTTCTTTTCTTTCATAGCATATCTGTCCTTTATTTTTTCGTTGTTGCCCTGGAATTTATGATATACAATTATAAATAACCAAAGTCCACTTTCAAATAACATAACGCCTCATGAGTAGTACATGTACCTTATAATAACAAAATAATCACAAATCTGCCCACTTGTTCCTTATGTCTTTGCTTTCATTTATTTCACTTATACATAAGCACACAATATATGTATGCATACATATTTGAACATAATGTTTTTATTATTTTGAACTCATTATGAATAAGAAAAGTGATTTCACTGTCACTTATTTCTTCTTCAGGAGTTTCTGACTCATATCATTTTCCTTCTCACTAGAGTTTCTTTCAACATTTTAACATTTCTTGCAATACAGATCTGGTGGTAACAGATTCTCCTTTTTTTTGTTTGTTTGAGAAAGGCTTTATTTCTCTTTCACTTTTGAAGTGTATATTTCACAAGGAACAGAATTCTAGGTTGACTTTTTTCTTCTCTCAACATGTGACACTTTAAATATTTCACTCAATTTTTCTTCTTTCTTGAGTGGTTTCTGAGAAAAAGTCAGATGTAATTCTTATCTTTGTTCCTTTATTGGTAAGTTCTTCCTTTTTTTTTTTTAATTCTGTCTTCTTTCAGGATTCTTTATCTTTGATTTTACGGGTGTGTGTGTATTGGGGGGAGGGATATTTATCTTGCCTTTTTCTCTGGGCTTCTTTGAGCTGTAGTTTGAGAAACATTCTCAGTCATTGTTTTAAAGTTTTCTTCTATTCCTTTCTCTATTTTCCTTTTTGTATTTTCATTATACATCTGTTATACCTTTTGTTAATTGTGTCACAGATTTTTCATATTCTGAAGTTTTTACCCTACTCTTTTTTTTCCCCTCTTTGCTTTTAAGCATTGGAATTTTATATTGAGATATCCTTAAGTCCAGAGATTCTTTACTGAGATATTCCCAGCTTACTAATAAGCCCATAAAGGTATTCTTTATTTCTTTTACAGTATTTTTGATCTCTGGCATTTCTTTTATTTCTCTTAGAATTTCCATCTTTCTGCTTACTCTGTGCATCTGTTTTTGTATACTTTCTTTCTTGAACCTTTGAGCCTTAGCATATTAATAGGTGTTTTAAATTCCCACTCTGATAATTCCAACATCTTTGCATAGCTGAGTCTGGTTTTGATGTTTGCTTTGCCTTTTTAACTGTGATTTTGCCTTTTAGTATGCTTTGTAACTTTCTCTGTTTTTTTGGCAGTACTAGGGCTTTGAACTCAGGGCCTCATGATCTACCTCTTGAGCCACTCTTCCAGCCTCAATTTTTTTCTTGACAGCTGGCTGTGAACTACAGAAAAACGGGCTTTTAGTAATATGATGATAAGGGTGTGTGTGTGTGTGTGTGTGTGTGTGTGTGTGTGTGTGTGTGTGTGTGTGTGTGTACTCCTATAAAATCTCAGTCCTTTAGTGAGCCTGTGTCTCTGGACTGTTCACTTCACCCATGCTTCTCAGTTCTAATTCACCTACTACTTAGGTAGCAAAGGATGCTGGAGGAGGCTGGGGTTGACATTTCCCTTCCCTAGATAGGTTAGGCTTTGATAAAACTCTTGTAGATTAGGCTCTTGTAGGTTAGGCTCTTGTTAAGAACAGAATGATCTGGTATATTTCTAATGGTTTCTTTCTTCTCCTGCTGAGAGAGTGAGGGATTTTTTTCACTACTGACTGTAAGAAGTAGGTGAGGCTCCTGGAGATAATACAAAGGTGTGCCCTTTCCCAGTGATGGGGTTTCTCTCAGATTTGTCCAACCTGACCTCCAACAATTCATCAGTTTCTGCCTAGGTATCCATACAGCGTTCTGCTCCACTAAGCTCTGACTTCCTGTATTCTGTCTGTCTATCCAAATTGGGGGCAGTGGTTTGCCCTGTGACTCCACTTTTCTTATGCATCTAGCAAGAGTTGTTGGCTTTTTAGTTCATTCAGTTTTTTACTTGTTATTAGAATGGCTTCCAAGATTTTTATAATGCTGAACTGGAGGCCAGAAGACCCATTTGACTTTTGTTTGAGTTACTATAAAAGTAACATTTAAACACTAATTTAAACACTTTTTTATTATAAGATTGGAAAATTCAAAGTATATAAATGTTTATAAAAATAAATAAAAATCACCTAAAATCAACTACTGTTCACAATAGTTGACTTTCAAATAACTGTATGGAAAATTTTTTGAAGTGTTCTTTTTCCCTTAATTATTACATTATGAGCATTTTCCATTGTCACTCAAGAGTCTTAGAAAATTTGACTTTATAGTTGTGTGACATTCCATTGTTAGTTTTATCCTGATTTATCGACCCATTTTCCTAATGGTGGTCATTTAGGTCTCCATTTCTGATGATTGCACAACTATTATAATGAGCATTATTTTGAAAACTACCTGATGATTTGATAGATGAAAACGACACTGATAATATTAATTTGTCTTTGAATATTAAGTTGACTACTTTTAAAAATTGACTGTCACACAGGTTTATGGTATTGCAGTAATCATACATATAGCAGGCTCCTTAAGGAATATCTACTTAGGATCCAACTTCACTACCAGTTTTTACTCTTTGTGTGACCTTGGGCAATTGGTAGTTCTTTCAAAATGAGCATAACATTAGAACCTACCTTGTAATGCTAAAGTGAGGACTAAAATGAAGGATTTACAGCATCACATATGCAAGGCACTGTATGGCTGTTACCTTATCTATTTTTATAATTCTTTTCTAATTGTATAGTCATTTATTTGTTTGATTTGTTCCATTGTTTTAAATGTTACAAGATTTACATGAATTCTGTTTATTGCAAATATTTTCTTCATTTTGTCTTTTGCCTTTTCATTATTTATACATTGTTTTAGAGTTTTCAAAGGTTTTTAATTATATGTAAACAACTTTTACAATTTTGCTTCTTCCAAAATTATTTATATATATACAGTCCCACTCTCTAGGATCAGGTACTCACCTATATTTCCTATAGGTTGATTATTTGCTCTCATTATTTAAACCTGTACATCCTTTTGATTAGCATAAAATTATATACTGCCTATGGATTCTCATACCTTTCCCTCTTAGGATTGTTCCTTTCTGTTACAAATCAGTGCACCTTCTTGTATCCCCAACAAGCAAGAAGATATTTCACACTTTACTTTCTCACTTTATTTTGAAAATGTACACCCCTTACCCCAAAATAAACTCTCTTAATAGTGAACTTTTATCCATAATTTCTTGTTATTTTTAAATCCTTGTATGCTTTTAGATATATTTAATATTCACTTGGCCAAATTATAAAATATCTTATTTGGATTTTAGCCAGATTTGTATTACATTTGAACATTAATTTTGAAGGAATTGTTATATATGTATATATATATATTTTTTTTTTTTTCTTTTCCTTTTTAGTGCTGGGGATTGACCCCAGGGCCTTTCCACATGCTAGGCAAGCACTCTACCACTAAGTTATGACCCTAGCCTCAATATGCTATATTTTTAAGGTTTGGTCTATTCTTTTCATTTATTTAAGCTTATTTAATGTTCTTTATATAGATCATGCACTTTTTTCAGTTCACTAATATTCCATTTTTCTGTTGCTGTGGTGAATAAGTTCTTTTGGATGTTTCCATTTTTTATTTGTTAGATTTATTCTGTATCTTACATAGTTATTATAAAATGCTTTCCATTAAAATACTGACTAAATAGCAAGTATTCATGACCTACTCTGTAAGACAGCACAGAAAATGTCGAGGAGATAAAGAGAAGTTATGGCCTTAGAAACTGCTTTTCTGTGCCAAGAGTAGTTTGGTCATTCAGCTCTTTCTTCAGCAACTGAACCTGACAAGCCCAGATAATCTCTTGTTAGAAAATTCTTCTTTTAAAGTTTTTATTGTTTCTTTCAGATATTTTCTGTATATATCAAGCTATTTTTGTTGTGATTCTAAAAATAAGTGACTTTCTTTTTCCCTCTGTTCCTGATATTAATTGTTTTTTATGTTTCTAGGTCAGGTTATACTCTGTAAGCATTTATCATAACAGGTAAGACATTAGAAACAGTACTGTTCTTTCTGGGTGGTGATTACCCTGAAAAATTAGAGAAGATAATTCACTATTGCATCTTTATTAGTAGTTGTTAGTACATTTTTCCTGTTTTGCATATCTGGTGACTCATGGAAACAAGCATTCCAAATTACTGTTCATGTCGTGGGAGAACTCAGATCTTCATACATTTCATGTCAGAGGTCATCAGAAGTAAGCAGTGCTTTATCTGTGAGTGGGACAGATGATCTGTGGGGCCTAAGATTAAAGGCAGATATGTGATCCTTGTTAAAAAATTACTAATAATTTTAAAATGGCTACAACAGGGTGTTACCGTCAGATGGGGCCTTTGGGACTACACAAATGGCCCTACCTGCAGCACAGGTCGTGCTGAGAAGCAGCTGAGGTTCCGAAGACCTTTATGGCAGTCACTTTACCTTCTCTTGCAAACATGGCCTCTGGCCTCAGTTGAAGATTTGACCGCAGCTTTTGATTTGTTCTTTATCTGTGGTGATTTGAATTATTCTACAATGTTTTCAAGGAAATTATTTAAATAAGATGGTATTGTAGATATTTAATAAGGCAATTGTGAAAGTAGATCTATTTCTTAAAACAGAGTAGTTTGGGGAAGATAAGCATAAGAAACATTAATAATGGATTTTCTCATTTTTGCCTGGTGTGATTTTGGTTAGTGTTAGGATTTGTGATCTCCATGATGTTGAGCTTAAAGTCTCTTAAGGATTATAAACATTTTACTGTCTGTGATTCCACCTTTTTTACTCCTGATAAACTGTTGGGTTTCTTCTTATTGTTCTGGTTGTTTTGTCCCTTTCTGGCTTCATTTTATTGGTAGCACAGCCTGGTGACATCCTTGGCTGTTGCACACCGTGTGACACTACAGAGGCCCTTTCCTTATTGCCCTGTGCCTTCCCTGCATTGATGATCTAAAATACTGGTCCACTTTGCTGTTGATTTTTTGACTTTGTAAGCTCAGCAATTTCCTAATGGAAATTCACAAAGGCATGCCTATCAGGGCTGTTACTCTTCAATTTATTCCTTCTTCCAACTCAGATATCTTTTAATCAATTCTCATTAGTTCCCCTTTGCTTTTTATATAAAGGCTTAAGGATATCGTCCAGTATCTTCCTCCTCTACCCTTTGTTCTTGGGCTATGTTAAGGAAATTGTCACCCTGTTGTACTTCCTTTTCCTCTGTCATTACATCTTTATTGTATCACAACTCTTCATATTCCTAATTTTTTCCATATTTTAGAGAAAAAGACATCCTACTTCTTTCCAAATGGACTTTCCAATTTCTGTTCTTAAATATATCTGCTCCTACCTGCTCTGGTACCTTTATTTAGCCATTTGTCTTTTATCTCTTTCATTGTTTCAAATCTGTTTCCTCATCTACTCCTCTTGAAAATATATTCATATTTTCCAGGTCAAAAATTATTTTAAAAGAAAAACAAAACTTTTTGTATCAGATAATTTTTAATTGAAAACTATAGAAAATAACCTGGTTTAGCAATAAGGGTTTATGTTGAAATATTCAGAGGTGTGTCTTAGTTCAAGTATAGGATGATGCAGGCTCATTCTTGTGTCATGAAACTGGGCGTGTCTAGACAGTGTGTCTCTTTTTTATTTCCTATTCTGATTCTCCTTGGTACACTTTATCCTTACTAGCTTTTCATCTTACAAGATCATTCTGGCCAGCCCCAGCTCTCAGGTTCCACATCTGAGGTTTCCGTTTCCAGGATCCCCTGTTTCCTGCAACAGAATTATTGTATCTCCTTGGAGCAGGTTGGGCCATGAACTGGTCCCTGAGTCAGTCCTATAGCCAGGTGAAGAGAGTGCTTGGTATGTGAGCCTCTTCTCCCACTGATGCACATGGCCTGACTTGGGTATGATGCTCTCAAGGATATTGGACTATCTTTAATAAAGAACCAGAAGAGCTGTTGGAGAGCCCAAAACAGCTATCAATATACTTTTCTTTTAAGCTTCTGAGGAAGGATTAAAATAGAAGAATAAATTATACTCTAGTTGACTAGACTGATATAAAATTGATACAAAGGCATGAAAAATAGAACTAAATCTTGTGAAGATACCAGTCTGAACCCTAAATACAGCAACAGAAAAAGCTACCTTCAGACTCTATTGAAATTTTAGTTTTAAGTATGTACTTTATTCTTTTTAACTCAAACAAGTATTAACAATATCAGGAAAAATAACCACCATTTTATACAGCCTGTTAGTCCTGGTTAAGATGTGGAGACTCTGAGGCTCAAAACATTTCAGCAGATCTTAACCGAATTTGTATATTCACCAAGTCATGGAAACCTGACTTGGAAAGGGAAAAAGGGAAACTGTCTAAAGATTTGAAAGTTCTGTTTTTCTTGTCTCTTGCTATTGTAGCTCTGTTCATTTCACTTTTTCAGTCTGCATAACAAAAGGAACTGGAAGAGAGCATTCAGGCTCTTATCATGGCCAGAGACCTAATTTCTTTTGTTATTTTATGGTCTATGACTGACTTTAGCTACTTAAGTTTCACCTCTTAGGAACTGGAAAAGAATGAGGAACTCTGTACCTGCCTTATAGAAATTTATATCAGATACCTAATAGGAAGTGGAGGAACACTTTTCTCCTTGATCATTAGATCATTAGAGTCTAATGTCTGTGCCATCTTATTTCTAATTACTCCTTTGTAGCATATCTCTATGGCCTAGTCAACACTGGTTAATACTATGTGGCAAATAGCTTTGTGTTTATTGGGTCTTCCTATCTCTTTACCCAAGATCTACACGTACACATGAGAGGTGTTTCCTGTTGTCTATGCCATCTAGTCACGGAATTAGACTGATGGTAGTCTAGGGTCCTGTCTCATTCACTTGCCCTTCATGGGCTTATCTCTTTAGGTAGCCTTGTTTGGTTATTCCTTCCTCAATCAGTTCTAGCTCATTAACCCCCTTCCCTCTTCTTTCTGTTTGCTTAGAAAAACCAATCAATCTCTCCTGCACACATTCTTTACTTCCCACCTTTTCTGTGCTCTGTTTATTTATGAATCATAGTTGATAAAGAAGAAATATTAGTAGTGCCATTAATATGCCACAGAAGACATGACCTTTATGCCCAAGACTGTAGATATTTTGCAGAAACATATTTAACATGTAGACACCATTCAATAAAATGAAATGCTCAAGTGTATGCAGTAGGGGTTTATAAAGGGAGCAGAATACTATAGATTGAAGGGTTCTACCAGCCATAGAGGTGAATGTTGAAGTTCTGAAGGACATACCTCTCTGAGGGACAAGGTGAAGAGGAAGAAGATCTGAGAAAGAGATTTGGGGCCCATGTGGAGTCATGGTTGTGTGGGAAAAGAGTGACTAGCATGATAAGCAGAGGACCGTTTAGGAGAAGGTTGATGTAGCAATTAATAATGAACTTTTGTCCAGCACATTTTTTTCTGTAGCTTTATTTTGACATTATTTAACAACTTAGACAAGATTGCAAGAATAGTACAAGTAATCTAATATAGATTGTTCTGATTTTTTTTCATCACAAATGAGTTTCATTTCTAGAACTTCATATAAATGGAATCATACAATTTTTACTCTCTTGTTTCTGGATTCTTTCATTGTACTCTTTGGTGTTAGAGTTTTTGTGAGCATAATGTTCCTGGAATTTGTCCATACTGTTGCAGGTATTAATAGTTCATTCCTGTTCATTGATGAGTAGTGTGGTACAATTTATTTGTGTATTTGGATAGGAGATTTGGGTTGTTTTCTGTTTGGGCTCTTTATGAATAAAGCAGCTATAGAATTTTTGGGAAAGTCTTTTTTATTGATGTATGGCTTTATTTCTTTTGGCTAAAAACCCTGGGACTGGAATGTTGGGTCATAGGTTAGGTTTATGTATAATAAATTGCCAAACTTTCTTTTAAAATGGTTATACCATTTTACCACTCCCATGAGTACTGTATGAGAGGTCCGGTTGCTTTGTATCCTGGCTAATATTTGATTTGTCAGCTTTAAATTTTGACTCTCTCTGTGTGAGGGCATAGGTCATCATGATTATGATCTCATGTCCTTGGATGCTAAGGTATTAAACATTTTCTTTATTTGCTTATTGGACATTTGTGTATTTTCTTTTAGAACTGTCTCTCAATCTTGTGGACTTTTTTAATAAAAAAAGTTAACCTTTTATTCCTGAATTGTAATAGTTCTTTATGTATTCTGGATGTTAGCTCTTTGTCGGATAAATGTTTAGTAAATATTTGTTCCCAGTCTTATATTCTTAATGGTATCTTCTGATGATCACAAGTTTCTCATTTGATGTAATTTAATTTGTCAGCTTTTGACTGGATGATTTTGTTTTCTTTTTCCTATCTTAAAAACTTTAACTATCCAGGTGATAAAGTAGTCTCCATTTTTAAAAAGCAGCTTTACAGTCTTAGTTTTTAGTTTTAGGTCTCTGATCTGTAATGAATTCATTTTGTATAATGTATGAGGTAAAGGTTGAGGTTTTTTCCCCCTCATGGTATGTAGATGCCTGTATGCCATTTGTAAAAAAAAAGAAAAGAGTTTCTTTTATGATAGGATCATCTTGATGTCTTTGTCAAATGCCAACTGCCTGTAAAAGTGTGGGTCTGTCTCTTGGCTCATTTATTTTACTGACGTATTTTTAGATGTAAGTCCACACTGTCTTGATTACTATAGCTTGATAGCAATTCTTTCTCTACTGGCTGTAATATGAAAACAAAGCTTCACAAGAATGTAAGTCAACATGTAAGTTCTTAGCTAGTGTATGAATTGGTAGGTAACTGTGTTTCCCCTCTTTTGTATGTGTTTTAATTTTCTGTAACATAGACTGTAGACACACAACAGGTTTGAATCATGCTTCTGCTGCTTACCAGTGGTAGGACCACTGGCAAGTTACTGTTAATCATCAGTTGAATCATCTTTGAGTTCAGCAAACCGTGATACCTAATACCAGTATTATTTTAAGATACTCTTTTAAGCTACTATATATAAGGTGCTTAACTCAATGGCAGGTGTACAATAAGTACTTCAGAGTGTCACCTGTGTATACTAACATACTTTACTCATACATTCCCTGTGCAGATCATTTAAATGTGGGCAGAGCTGAATCTTTTGTATTTTATAGATGTAAGTGGATACTGAGAGCCAGCAGAAGGAGCTTTGTAAGACACCAGAATATCTGCTAATAGAAAATAACAACGACAGGCTTTGTTTCCTACAGGGATCTTGTGTTTATTCGCTCAGACAATTGTCATTGAAATGTTCTTGGTTATTGTATTTGGGTCCATTTTCTGTTGCGTCCCAAAGAAAATCAACATGGAAAATGGACTCCTAGTTTCTGTATGGTGCTGCTTCTGGCAGTGGACATGCCTGAGTTTGCTGTGCCAGACAGCAGTCTCTGTCAATTTTGCACATGGATGTTAAGTAGTGCATGGCAGAGCAGAGTCACGTCTGATCCACTCAGAACATCATTATCGCACCTCTGTTGAGACCTCGATTTTCAGACTCTGTTCTCACTTTGATACAGCCCTACTAAGTTGACATGCAGCTGCCTGGGAAAGGGTGGTGTCATTTGGTGTCTTTTCCATAGACCTAGAGAGAATGGGAGAAGAGCTGCACAGTTCTTGTTAATTATTTAGCAGCAGAGACGAAATTGTGAGCTGCGTCCATTGTTGGGACAAAAGTAAGACTCTCAGAAGTTGACAGCATGGACTCCCAGGTGAGAAGCACCCTCCTGCAGGGCTCTGTCTGCCCGATAGTGCCTCTCACTTAAAGCACACCATTATTTCACAGAAGGAGGCCTCTGGAATAGCATTATTTTTTAACTTTTGGCTACAGTTAAGTTGGAGAACACATATACAGTTTCTGGCTCCCCAGCTTTTTTTTGTTCTGTGAGATAACCAAACCTAGGGGGGCAAAAAATATTTGTTCTTATTTTTTTCTGTCTCATTAACTTGTACCTTACCTTTATTCATGTATCTGTCTCTGAAGAAATCTTGCTATGCAAGTGAAGATAGTACTGTGTTACTATGCTTTATAGTCATTCTAACTGGTGTGTTAAATGAGTCTGTGCAACACATCTTTACATGAGCTGGGGAGTGTTGTAAGCTCTTTCCATCACAAGAGGCCTTGGAAAGTAATGCCCTGTTTGATGGAGGAGGTTCCTCAGTGGCAGTGAGGTTGCTAGGATCCAGGTTTGAGCCAGTTAGAGATCAGACATGGTTTGGCCCCAGATGTTGGTAAGCATGTGCAACGACTTTTACTTATTTTTGAGCATATAAAAAATATTTGTTTCATGTGCTAGGCTCCTCTTCTTAGCTCCTCCTGTTCACCTACTCTTCAGTTCCTCCTTTCCTGGGGAAGCACACTCATGGCTCTCCCATTTGGTTTCTTTCTTTGCCATTTCTGCATCTGCTTTCTTAAGCTCAGTAGTTCTAGTTTTCCATTTCCATGACTGTTGACCTGGCCAAGAATATAGTTTGTGTCTAGAATGACCCCCAAAGGACCATGTGATAGAGCCTTAGTTCTCATTGGCACTATTGGAAGGTGGTGGGGCTATAAGAGATGGAGCCTTGTGGGAGGTCTTCAGGTAATTGAGCTTGTGCCCTTTGAGGGGATGTGGGATATTGGGTTCTTTCTCTTTGTTCTTCTTGACTGCCACAAGGTAAGCACCTTGCTCTACATTTGCTCTCTAACATGATGTGCTATCTTGCCACAAGTCCAAAAGCAATGAGACCAAGCCATCATGTGAGCCAAAGTAACTCTTTCCCCTTGTAAATTGATTATCCTGGGTATTTGTTACAGTAATGGAAAGCTAACCAGTGCACTGAGATGAGCCTTTGTCATTTCCTTAGTGACAGGCTACCCTGTCTATTTGAGTTCACCCCCACTATCTTCCCTTAACTCACTCTTGAAATCACTTTTCCAGAACACACACCCATTTTTCTGTCTCTGGGACACAGCTGTAGTGCCCCGGTCTCAAGGTAGAGTCCAGGATTTCCTGTGCTGAACCTACAGCACAGACACAGTGCTCAGTGAACCTACAGCTCAGCAGTACAAAGCATCCCTTGTGGAGTAGCCAACCTGAAGACTCCTGATTTGTTGTCCTGCAATGGAATGTAGTAATTAAATGACCTTAAATCCTTTCAGGGTGCATTGATGATGGATATGTGAAGCTCACTGTGATAAATTTTAAGAACAACAGAGAGCATCTACCTCTTATTGGAAAAGTTGGCCTTGCTTGGAGAACTAATATTTTTGATGGCTTTATAGAGGTAAAACACAGTTCTTTTCTTTTCTTCTCTTCAAGTAACCTGATTTCTGTATAATATAAAAAATGTCTGGGACTGAAGGAGTGGCTCAAGTGGTGGAGTGCTTACTTTGCAAGAGTGAAGCCCTGAGTTCAAGCCTCAGTCCCATCAAAAAAAAATGTCTTATTGATAAGTATGTATAATGCTTCCTTTAAAGTGCTGGATTTATTAAAGTTTCTAGGGATTTATACAATTACCATAGCCAACTGATAGTTCATCAAGAGTTTATTGAGTACTTTTGGTCTTCATGGAGTGTGGTTAAGTAGGACTGGTAAGTAGACTACAGCAGAGCTCTGAATAACACTGACTGCATCCTGTTCTCTCTCATACCCACTCTGTTGGTCCTGTGGAGAGAGAGAAGAACTGAAAGTTGGACCAGGCAAGTAACAT
Organism: Castor canadensis; assembly: GCF_047511655.1. NCBI lineage: Eukaryota > Metazoa > Chordata > Mammalia > Rodentia > Castoridae > Castor > Castor canadensis. The sequence goes on from NC_133389.1 coordinate 4,875,660, forward strand.
TTGCTCAAAATATAGTCATCCCTGTGTACACATTTAAAGTTTGTTGCAGTTATAAGTTCTTGTTCCAGGTTGTAGGTATCTTCTTAAACAGTTAAATAAAACACTAGCCATATGGATGGGAGAATTAGTTTAGTGTTGGGAATTGGCAGGGAGGGAGGAGAAGGCAGGACAGAATCTTAACGTAGTTCCATTTCTTGTGTAAGCTATGCGCCTGACTGCTCTGGATCTCATTACTCTCCATTTGTATTTGATGGGATGAGTAAGATTTCATAGTTTTAGGAACCAGTAGTCTCAGAGGGCCTCCTGTGCCAGGTTCATTCTGCCCTATGTGTGTGGAACATTGGCAGAACCATTACTGATGGTAACTAAGAACAAGAGCAGTGTTGCTGTGGAGCATTGTCTTTTGAACCACTTAGTATTTGGCACAGTGGGAGTGTTTTACTTCTTCTGTTTGTCTGTGAGCAAATGTTTAAGTCTTGGTAAAAATTATGTTTATCACACACAAAAGAATGTTGTTTCATGTCTTTAGGAGCACAGACCCAACTTCTTATTTTTCCATGATGGTCTTAGATGAACTTATAGTGAAAATATGTACTAAAATAAAATATTGAAGTCAAACTAGAATTTAAGGGCCAATAAAGACATATGAGAAACTTAAAAGGTCAGGATAATTAAATTTTTTAAATGTTTTCTGATATTATAGAGTAAGATGAAAGCAGTCATTTAGTTCTCTGTAGGGAAAAAGGAAATCATAGTAATTATGCCAGGAAACAAAGCTTTGTCCCAGCTCTTTACTAAAAGACAAAGTCTCACATGGGATTGTCTTCAAGATGGACTAAATCCTAACTAGCTGTTTAGCCACAACTGCACCAACAGATCTCCAAGGAGTTCTCTCAGAGGCTGAGTGCACAGCTTCCAGCCCAGACCCTACCATGGATATCCAGGCAGTGCCTCTGTAGGCTGCTATGGTGGCGTGACTCAGGGACATAGGCTTCTGGCAAAATGGCTTGATCTAAAGACAGAATTCTGAGTCCTTAAAGTAGGGAGTGTGGCGCAGGGCAGTTTCCCCATAAATTCCTTTTCTTAGATAGGGTTTGGGAGAAAAAATGGTGTGACTACTGCAAGAGTCTGCCCTGTCTCTTAGGTTGGAGGGTGGGTGGTTTGATCTGTATTTGCCATTTATATGGTGCCAGCATTAAGACTAAGCTAGTCTTGAGGTTCCCAAAGAAAGAAGCTGGGTGGGTGATACCATATTTTTCATGTTTGGTGTGCACCTCAGGAATTTCCCCCCAGGAATCTGATCACCCTAAACATAGTGAATCAATAAAATACATTTAAAAATTGTTTTACAGAAGTTAAAGATTTTTTTAAAGCAAGGACATAAAATAGAAAAAGTTTCTTAGATGTATGTAACTCTTAAAAGCAGAAGTAACCGTTTCTCCTGGAAATTATAGATATAACTTCTAATAGTTAAAATGCTCATTTGAGAAAAGGCTGGTAAGAAAGTATGTCACCCAGATATGACTCTGGTCACAAGAACAGAATGAATGGAAACATAACATTAATGGTCATGACAGAGGGCACTGCCTGTCACATTGCTTTATTTGAAGCAACATGCAATCCTGACAGATCTCCGATCCTTTGAACTTCATTGTTCCCATAAGAAGAATCTTCCCCAGAGCTCAGAGTGTGTTGACCTGCAACCCTTGCTGGCCTGGAGGAGATCAGACAGGAAGCATCTTGAGCTGGGTGTGCTGGAGTCTAGCTTCATAGCTCTCATGTTCATGTGGTACACTGTTCTACTTTAAAACAGAATCACGTTATAAGCAGATCAGTTTTTGTTTTTTTAGGTCAGGCTGTATGTCAAATTCATTTAAAGTTGCTGATTATGAGTAATAATACACAGACGACAGTTACTTTGAATGAATGGTCACCATGCTGTTTTGTGCCGTGTTGGGATAGCCAGACTCCCCTGTCAAGCAGCTGTGTTGCAGTCTTCAATGTTATTCTCAATGAACACGCCCCTGATCCATTTGCTCTCTGTTCCTATTTGGATTTCCAATTGATAGATATTCTTTTGGTAATGATTTTCTTGTATGCCTTCTTTTTACTTTTTTCTTTCATTCCTTGGCATTTTTAAATGTTATTTCTAAATCTATGTAGAGCTTGGTGTCAATTTTAGTTTAAACCAGGTATTTTAGTATAGCTCTGTGGTGCTTTATGCAGGAAGACTCGAGTTCAGCAGAGCTTGCTGTGGGCAGATCATGTGTTCAGCATATTGTGGGGGTGGTGTGCCCTGTAACAAAGGTGCTTTAGCCACTTTTGGGGATGAACTGTTGCTGGCTACATGTGTGATTAAGGTAAGAGTGGGTACAGCAGGCCGTGTGTTTGGTGTTAGAAAGATAAGGAAGTGCCTTTCTCATTTTTCTCTGGGAAGACCAGGCCATCTGTAGAGGCATCCTGTGAGGAGGTTGCAGAGGGTCCTGAGAGGAGATGAGGTTTGGCTAATCAGAGAAGAGAGAGTAAATTCCCAGGGGCACATGACAAGGTTCGTGATAATGGCTGTAAATACTTGGGGCTCCTTCATCTCTCTGTGTGGCTCTACACAGTGCTGGGAACTCAAGTCCAGACAAAGGAAGTGAAAATTAGTTGGACTCATTCAGGGTTGGGTTTTGCTATACCCGAATGTCCAGTGTGATGAAAGAGTGACAGTGGAGTTAGGTGCATCAGAGAGGTTCAATCCAGGGAAATCTGAAGTGGCCTAGAAGAGGCCTGTGACGGAGAGTTGGAAGGCTGGTGGGTGAGGTATCATGGACCTTGCTCCTCAAACCTCACATTTCCACGGAGATATTCACACATACCAACACACATGTTCATGTGTAATTAAAACAGAAGATCATAAAATGCTAGTTATACTTACTATGTTCCGTAAATACAGGTTTTTTTCTGTTTTATTTTATTTTGATGTAGTTGAGCCCCATTACCTGTAATTCAGGATGCACTAATAGGTCATCGTAACAGTGAGAAAATACTGGTCAACTGAAGTACACCTCAATGGAGGTGGGAGTGGTTGAGTGATTATAAGAGAGGGGAAGACATACAGGGCCTACAGTGTAGATTTTGGAAGTGAGAATTCATAATTGAGATGAGGTTGAGGAGTAGATCATAGGAGTCACATGGCTCAGGGATTGAGAATCAGGTGTTGGACAGCTCTGTCAGGGGCCCAGTGGGTAGCAGAGTCAGTCAAAGCATTGGTAAGCCTCAGGAACGAGCAAGGGAATGACCTAGAGAGATTCAGACAGTGGGAAACAGGCATCTTCTGGAATGAGATGGGCAGGCAGGAAGTTAGTGGAAGAATCTTAAAGAAGCAGGAGTCTATGCAAGAGTGGAAGGGATAGTCTGCCGATGGCACTGAGAAGCCAGGAAGATGTCTCCACTGCTGTCTAGGTGATGTGGCTCTCTCTGGAAGCACTGGCTCAGTCATCTCTGTCATTTGTGGAATGCCTAGACTGTAAATGCACGACACAGGGATAAAGTTTATCCTACCTCTGAGGTTCTAGTACTAACTTCTGACTAAAAGCTCTTGAGTCCCTTGCCTGGGTGTTTGGATGACTATGATTGCTATCACTGGGTCATAGCAGATTCTGATTACAGTCTGTGATATAAAGGTCACATGGTGCAGTGATAGCATTTCTGGATTTTGATGTCACATGCAGCATTTCCAATAAGATTTACATTGAGTTATAATTCTAACATTTAATTGGCCATCTTATCTTTACACTTGTGAATCTGTGTTTATTTTTAGAGTTGCTCTGTGGTGGACGTAACGCTTCTGGATGAACACAGGAAGCCCTTTTGGTGTTTGAGTTCTCCAGTTTGCATGAGACCTGCTGCCTGCCCCTCTGATGGTCCTAATTTCTTGGGACACACATACTATGTTGATTATATGGATGCAGAAGGAAGAGTGCATGCGGAGTTGGTGTGGATCGAAGAGACAGAAGAATACTTCATTGTCAGTCTGGTCCTTTACCTCAGTGTAGCAAAAATAAACCATTGGTTTGGGACAAAATACTGAGTATTACAGTAGGTGGGAGGGTACTGTATTAAAAAAATTAAAGTATTGTTAATTGTTTATTTTTTTTACTAAAAGCTTTATTCTTGGTGTTGGAAGTTAAAGTAAAGCATATCTGTCTTAATCTGTTTGATGCCTTCTTATTTTACATTAGAAATTACGATCTGTAGGTCATTTTAAAGTTAATATTTAGGAGAGTAAGTTAAATTTTGAAGTCATAAAAATATCAAGTCTCAATAAACATTCATATACGATCAAAAGGGAGAAAATTGACTTCTGCCCTTGGTTAAAGGAACAAAGTCTACCTAAGCATGTGGTCATGTAGTCACTGTCTGTGTGTGCTATATATAATATAATATAATTATATTATAATATAATAACATAATGTAATATATATAATATAATATAATTGGTAAGAAGCCCAAATGAGAAGTTAAACTTAAAAATGAACTTCATGGTATCCATTAGAATTAGAAAGTGCTTACTCATAATATTCAGCAGCTACATTAATATATAATAAAACAAGGTTCAGAGACCAGGGTCCAGATTCATGAGGAAAGATACATTTCCGAGCAGGAGAAGAAACTATTACAAAGTGAAAAAACCAAGGTCTGGTCTAATACAATCGACCTCCAGCTGAGGGGGTAGAGATGGATGAGTTTTCTGTTGAACACTTCCCCTGAGGAAACATTTCAGAACTGACAGCTACATTGAGTTCAAGTAGCGGTAACATGTACCCAAGCATACGCTGGGGGGCATTTGGCTTTAAATTGTATTAGGTTGTACGGCTTATGTTTTGATCATAATTTTACCTCTGTCTTAGAAGTTATTCTCAGGCATGCAGGATTAAGCTTGCCCTCCTCATTCTTGCCATATTAAGTTATTTGACCATATTTTTCCTCTTTTGAGGAATGTGAATGATAGTGAATGTGTGAGATTATAGAAGAAAGCGCTTGATGATAGCAATACAGGTTCAGAACAGATAGTAGGTTCTTGCCCAAAGAACTGTGAGTTAAGAGCATCTGAACTGTGGACACTGTCCTCCATGCCCCTGGCCTCTGACCTCAGGCCAAAGCTCTTGGGAAGAGATTTGAAATCCATACCAGACTTTAAGAGCAGAGTGTAAGGTACTGCCAAATTAAGATGATGCCACATGTGGAAAGGAAAGGTTTATTGGTTCAGACTGCAGGGCCATCACTCTTGTTGGGTTCAGAGAGAGGTGGCTTGGCTGAATTGGGTAGTGGGCTTTATAGGAGGGGCCAGGCCATGGGGGAGGAAGAGAGTCTCTGGTCTCTGATTATCTGCAATCACCAGATGGAACAGGTTGACATGCCTGGCTAGTTGAATAACTGGAAGTTTCTGAGTTGTTTTGAAAGCTGAGAAACAATTAGGCAGGGAGAAACAAGTGGTCATAAATCAGGGGGTCTGGTTTTAGGGTGTAGTCTCGGGTCCTCCCACCCACCCCAAGAATGCCAGGGACCTAACATTCCAGCCTTTTGTTGGTATTATGGGCGCTGATCGATCTAGCTGCTTCATGCTGATTGGGGGCATTGTTAAAGCGGGGAGTTGGCTGGAATTAGGAAATTTGTGGGGTCCCCAGGAGCGGAGGCTGACGGTTTGTCCCAGTCTTCATTTGCAGACAAGGCCAGTTGTTGGGAGAAGGTTGTAGTAGCATCTGGTGGGAAGTCTGTCTGCTAAGTTCCCTGAATGATCCTGGAGGCATCCAAGGGTTAAAGAGCATTTTCCTGGTTTAAGGGTTTGTATTTCCATAGCATGCAGCTGTTTTTCTTTCTCTAGTAGCCTCTCTAATGGACCTAATAGATCACATAACCAAGGGAAGGAAGCAGCGAATATTATGCACACTCCCAAACTTAGGCCCACTGCCCTCACCAGTGTTCTAAATCCACCTATGGCAGAAACCCATCCTCCAAACAACATTGAGGTCCCATCCTTTCCAAGTCTGGACAGGGACATGGGCAAGCTTTGTCATTCCCTCAGTGATCTCCTCTATGGCTTTTCTTTCATCATCAATCTGCAGGCAGCAGTTGCTCAGATTAAATTTTCCACAAACTCCTCCCTCAGAGGCTAACAAATAGTCCAAAGCCAAGCGGTTTTGGTAGATTGCATTGCGCCTCTTAGTGCCTTGTTTTGCCAGCAAATTGAGGACTCTTGCAGTCTCATTAATAATAATTTCAACAACAGCCTGCAGCCTGATGATGCAGTTGAGCATATATGTAGGGGTGCGGTAGTCCCAAGACCTGTCCTCTGCCCAAGTGGCAGGACCATAGTACTGGATGATTCACTCAGGGGGCCATTTGTCATCCTTCCAAGTGCCTATTTGTAAGGTTCCCCGTTTTTTTCTATTTAATCTTTGTTCAGATATGGGGACTCCCAGGTTTTCACCTTGTTCGAGGGGGAGCAAGAAGAAAGATGGTCTGATGGAGCCCAGCACACAAGACCCAAACCAGTTTCTAGGCAACACTGTATAGGCTTGCCTTCCACAGATCCAATACAGCCCCCTGGGAGCCTGCCAGTTTATATCTGCAGTAAGATCATCCCATGCTGTTTTGAGATTAGAAAAGTTGGCCAGTCGGTGAGGCTGGGGTTCCTTATGGCTTGGGGTTCCCCACCACTGAGTCTCTTGGGCTGTGTCATTGTAAAACTTCTGTTCTAGACAAGTTAGGTCCCCCACTAGGGTGGAGAATTGTTTTCCATTGCGGGAGATACAGTAATTCCCAACAATGGAAGTTTTAAGGAGCCAGATGCCTGTCCTGTGTTGTGGGAAGGCACTTTCATTGAAAGGCTCTTGTGGCTCTAGCTCTCTTGCCTCCCAGGGCCAGTGGTCTCCCATGTTGGCTCCCCAGCACACATAGCATGAAGTGACATTTAATGTCTGGGCTGTAGATTCGGCCAGTGTGAGGAACAAGTTTTTAGTTGTAACAGAGATGGGGAATTTATCTGGTATTTCCTCATAAAAGGAGTGGAAGATCTGGTATGGGGAACTCTCATGGGTAACAGTTGTTAACTTAAGGTGTAACAGAGTCCCGGGGTCAGAGCCTTGGCCATCTATCCTTATGCTAATTGTTTGTCCCTGTGTCTAATCAGATGGCTTAAGTACAGTGAAATTTACAGGGTTACAGGTGCCTTGACTGCAGTTAGGGGCAGTAGTGCCCTTTTGAAGGAGGGCTAAGTGTGTAGCCCTGTGCCATGTGGCCCATGAAATCCAACTCCAATAAGGGCAAAAATGATAGCCCTCATTATTACACAGCCAGGAGTTGTCTCCCCTTTATTATTCATATGTGCATACAAGGCTTGGGTCATTTCTCCCCCCTGCCCCCACCCCCTCCCTTACCACCCACTCCGCCCCCTCCCTCTCCCGCCCACCCCCTCAATACCCAGCAGAAACTATTTTGCCCTTATTTCTAATTTTGTTGTAGAGAGAGTATAAGCAATAACAGGAAGGAACAAGGGTTTTTGCTGGTTGAGATAAGGATAGCTATACAGGGCATTGACTCACATTGATTTCCTGTGCATGTGTGTTACCTTCTAGGTTAAAACTAGGAAAAGGTTAATCTAACCTTTTCTCTAGTTCCTGGTCCCCTTTTCCTATTGGCCTCAGTTGCTTTTAAGGTATCTGCTTTAGTTTCTCTGCGTTAAGGGCAACAAATGCTAGCTAGTTTTTTAGGTGTCTTACCTATCCTCACCCCTCCCTTGTGTGCTCTCGCTTTATCATGTGCTCAAAGTCCAATCCCATTGTTGTGTTTGCCCTTGATCTAATGTCCACATATGAGGGAGAACATACGATTTTTGGTCTTTTGGGCCAGGCTTACCTCACTCAGAATGATGTTCTCCAATTCCATTTATTTACCAACGAATGATAACATTTCATTCTTCTTCATGGCTGCATAAAATTCCATTGTGTATAGTTACCACATTTTCTTAATCCATTCATAAGTGGTGGGGCATCTTGGCTGTTTCCATAACTTGGCTATTGTGAATAGTGCCGCAATAAACATGGGTGTGCAGGTGCCTCTGGAGTAACAGTCTTTTGGGTATATCCCCAAGAGTGGTATTGCTGGATCAAATGGTAGATCAATGTCTAGCTTTTTAAGTAGCCTCCAAATTTTTTTCCAGAGTGGTTGTACTAGTCTACATTCCCACCAACAGTGTAAGAGGGTTCCTTTTTCCCCGAATCCTTGCCAACACCTGTTGTTTGTGGTGTTGCTAATGATGGCTGTTCTAACAGGGGTGAGGTGGAATCTTAGTGTGGTTTGATTTGCATTTCCTTTATTGCTAGAGATGGTGAGCATTTTTTCATGTGTTTTCTGGCCATTTGAGTTTCTTCTTTTGAGAAAGTTCTGTTTAGTTCACTTGCCCATTTCTTTATTGGTTTATTAGTTTTGGGAGAATTTAGTTTTTTAAGTTCCCTGTATATTCTGGTTATCAGTCCTTTGTCTGATGTGTAGTTGACAAATATTTTCTCTCACTCTGTGGGTGTTCTCTTCAGTTTAGAGACCATTTCTTTTGATGAACAGAAGCTTTTTAGTTTTATGACGTCCCATTTATCTATGCTATCTCTTAGTTGCTGTGCTGCTGGAGTTTCGTTGAGAAAGTTCTTACCTATACCTACTAACTCCAGAGTATTTCCTACTCTTTCCTGTATCAACTTTAGAGTTTGGGTTCTGATATTAAGATCCTGGATCCATTTTGAGTTAATCTTGGTATAGGGTGATATACATGGATCTAGTTTCAGTTTTTTGCAGACTGCTAACCAGTTTTCCCAGTATTTTTTGTTGAAGAGGCTGCTATTTCTCCATCGTATATTTTTAGCGTCTTTGTCAAAGACAAGTTGGTTATAGTTGTGTGGCTTCATATCTGGGTCCTCTATTCTGTTCCACTGGTCTTCATGTCTGTTTTTGTGCCAGTACCATGCTGTTTTTATTGTTATTGCTTTGTAATATAGTTTGAAGTCAGGTATTGTGATACCTCCTGCGTTGTTCTTTTGACTGAGTATTGCCTTGGCTATTCATGGCCTCTTACAGCACATATAATTTTCATTTGATGTACAGATCCTTTCCCAACCCAGGCCTCCACAGCCACAGCCTGTACCTCCACATAGTTTGTCCATGGCTGCACAAGCATCAAACAACAATGACACTGGTTTTTCAGGATCAAACACCTGGGTGCGAGTAACAATGTTCCCAGCAAGGTGGCCACTCCTGAGTTCTAACCATTGCTCCACAGGGCAATAAGTGGGTTTGAAGCAGGTAAATTGATTATCATGGGAGCACACCTGATAGATGGTGTGATTGTGAGTGCATGACCTGATAACAGAGCTTGCACAAGAATAGTAAGTATGGAACAGTAAAGTCTTAGTAACAATACTTCCTGACTGCATAATGTGCATGCATGGGTCACAGGAGGAGGATTTCTGGGCTGCGAAGGGAAAGCAGATCGAGAACCAGATGAGGACTAAGAGCTTATGCAGGAGTGGAAGAGGGAGAGAGTTTGCAGGGGAGGCGTAGCCACGTGGGGCCCAGCGGTATGCAACAGTACTCATCCTTTCTTGTAGTGGAAGAGTCTGAAGTTGGTGAGCAATGTTTTATCCTTGAGAGGTGCTGTCACTGGGAGATCCCGTTGAGCTTCACAGTGGTGGGCATTGTGAGGATGGCCAGATGAGGGCTGGTCCACTGAGGTCCCAGTGTAGAGGGTTGAAGATCCTTGAGGAGAACAAGATCCCCTGGTTTGACAGAAGTTGTTATGGGGCCCTCTGTGGGGTGGGGCAGGATCTGGTCTGCCTGCTGCCTGAGAAGTTCCCAGAGGAGGTTAAGATAGTCAGCCAGAGGAGCAGAGTCTGTTGGAGGCAAGCTTTTTAATAGAAATGGGTGGCCAGACATTATTTCAAAGGGGCTCAAGAAGGAAGAGCTTTAGGGAGCCTGTCCTTTTAAGACCACACTGAGGTAGCTGACCTGTGGGAGACATAATTGAGCTTTCTCCTTAGAGACTTTGTATCCCCGGAGGCCAGAAAGTTTAAAAAAGGACTCAGTTGCCCTGCAGGTGACTGGCTCTGTGGCTCTGCACTGAAGTAAGTCATATTGAAGAAGGGTGGCCTCTGGATAGTGCCAATCTAATAAGTCTTGGTTAGAATCTGTCCGCAAAGATGAGGGCTGTCTTTAAATTCTTGTGGCAAGACTGACCAGGTTAGTTGCTATGAAGCATTTGTGAGACCTTTAAAGGCAAATGAAGGCTGACTGTCAGGATGCAGGTTAAATGTAGCACTTTTGGATAAAAGAGAGCTTTAGCTCATTATTTTATAAAATTGACACTTTTTTGTATCATATTTAGATAAAGTATAGACACAGAACACAGTTCCAAGATGGTCATTTAAGACACATGAGTAAATATGTAAATGAACTCTGATTTAGTAGTACTTAAAGCTTGACAAGGTTAGTAGAAAACACAATTTTTTTTCATAAAATGTTTAAGATAACGTTGTTATTTTATAGACATAGAGAGTTAGATTTCAGTTTGATATGACCTTAAAAATCTTTTCAGGCAGCTCTTAGATTATAGTCAACTTTAACTTTACCACACACTGAAGCTTTTATTATACACTTCTCAAACTTACTCAGACCTTCATACAACATACTAAACCCTTTGATGGTTTGTCCTTATCCTTCCTATTTGAAACAATCTTTAGGACAAACCCTTCTTTACAAAATCCTTTCTCATCCAAAAAAACCATTCCTTTTTCCTTCAACTTCTCAAAAATACATTCAATACCTATCTATATCCTTTTCCAGTTGTTTACTTTGTAACTTGTATTTTAATATTAACTTTTGTAAGAATTTTAATTTTAAAATAAAACTCTCTTTTCCTTTTTGGCTGGTGGAGGAGACCATCCACCCCCATCATGGAGATCTGTGAAGGATAAAGCTTACCTGAGAAGTCAGGTAGGACCAAGTAGGTGATTGAGGCCCACCTGCTACTTGGACAGTTACCCTGGGCTCCTCTGAGGTGATCTTGAAGGGGGCCGAGGTCCCAGGGCCACGTCAGTCTTCTGCTGCCAGGCCCAACAGGTCAATGAGGCCTTCACTCTGTTGAGAGTGGGAGTGGGAGACTGACCTACATTGTAGAGACAAAGAGGGGCAGTTGTCCTTCCAGTGTCCATTCTGGCCACATCATGGACAGGGTCCTGGCAGCGGGCGAGGGGAAGGGCAGTTTTTTGCCCAGTGTCTTGTCTGATTACACTTGAAGCAGGCCCCTGGAGGTGTGTGTTGTTGTCCGGCCCATCTCGAAGTTGGAGGAGATAGCCTCAGGGCAGCTGCCAAGAGCTGGGCCTTTCACTGGTCTCAAACCTCATCTCAGTTATTATATACCTTAAATGCCATTTTCACAAGAACTCCCTGGGGGGTTTGAGGGCCACCCTCTTCCTGCTTAAGTTTTCTTCGAATATCAGGGAAGGATTGGGAAACAAAATGAGAGTTGAGAATAATTGGGTTAGGTACTTAAGTTCTTTAATATAGGAGGCTGAGTCATTCATTACAGAAGGAGCCAAGTCTCTTCTCAATTTGAGAGAGATCAGTCATGAAAAGGGCACATGAACTCTGATAATGCCATCAGCTCCTGCCACCTCCCAGAGTGTACAGGTGGGCTGAGCGTGCTTGGGAGGAGGTATGGGAGTGGGTATGGGATGCAGGTGGGTAGGAGAAGGGTGAGGGTGTAGCAGAGACTCAGAGACTGAGGGCAAGGCTAGCAGTGTTGATCCCTGAGGAGCCGATGGCTCAGGGTCAATAGTGACTTCTGTAGAAGGAGAATAAGGTGGCAGCTGTTTGGGACAGCCAGCAGGGTGGAAGAAGGGGGGTGTTGAGTCATGGGAGGATGGGGTGGGAGAAGAGATTGATGTAGAGGACTGGCAGGAGGAGTTGGGAGGTGGGCAGACAGAGCCTGTGGGGTCACAAGTATGAGAGCTCAATGGGAGGGAGAGACACAGACTTTGAGAGGGGGTTTGTTGCTGGCAAGGAGGATTTGAACAGCATTACAAGATTGGAGCAGGGAGGGTTGAGGGCAGAGGAAGGAAAGCTTGGACAAGTGGAATTTTGGATTACTTGCTGTTGCCGTGGCAGAAATTGTCAAGACCTAGAAGTGTGTGAAAATCAGAAGCACCATTTTCAGGCCATTGTGAATGATTGTCTAGCTTGTACTGAGGCCAAACGGTGTTACAGTAATAAATCAGTCACTTAGGTTATATATCATCTTGGAGACCAAGGGGGAGCGTGCGGAAAAGGCATCCCAGTGGATGCATCTAATGTAGAGTAAGAGGTCCCCATAATGTAGAAGGAGAGAGAGAGAGACAGAGAGAGAGAGAGAGAGAGAGAGAGAGAGAGAGAGGGAGAGCGAGAGAGAGAGCATGGCAGGTGCCTTGGTAAGTTTACTCTTCAGGCCAATACAGACCTAGGTCAAGATCTAGCCTCCCTTATGTGACTCAGGCAAGGAGAGCAGAATCATCCAGTTGCCGTTTGGTCAAAGTAAACTGGAGGGGCTGTTGAGCTCTCACCTTGGGTGGAGGAAAGGAAAACAGAGAGGGAGCATGAGAGAGAAAAAAAGAGAGAGTAAGATGGAGGGGGAAGTGTAAGTGTCACCCGAACAGGTTCCCAAGGGGGGCATCCCCAGCCTGGGTTGCCATTCATAGAGAATGCCCAACTGGTTAGCCAGGCGTCCCCATGCTAAGCAGAGAGGTGCCCCAGTGGGCATAGGAAGCCTGCCTGGCACGGCACCATGACTACCAGACCAGACAGAGCAGGCAGCCCTGAAGGGGGTGACACTTACCGAGCCTGAGGAGTAGGTCAGGTGGAGAGCAGTGGAAGAGAAAGGCTAATGATGGATGGAAAAGCCGGCAAGGCAGTAAGGTCTGAAATCCACAGTCTGGAGGCATGTGGGGTCAGTTCAGCAGTCTGGGTTCAGGAGAGGGCAGGACACAAAAGCCAAGGGAGCAGCCCCAGGCTGGAGCATCCTGTAATCTCTCCCGGGTTTCTGCCGAATAAAGACCACGCCACATGTGGAAAGGAAAGGTTCATTGGTCCAGACTGCAGGGCCATCACTCTTGTTGGGTTCAGAGTGAGGCGGCTTGGCTGAATTGGGTGGTGGACTTTATAGGAGGGGCCAGGCCATGGGGGAAGGAAAGAGTCTCTGGTCTCTGATTATCTGCAATCACCAGATGGAACAGGTTGACATGCCTGGCTAGTTGGGTAACTGGAAGTTCCTGAGTTGTTTTGCAAGCCGAGAAACAATGAGGCAGGGAGAAACCAGCGGTCATAAATCAGAGGATCTGGTTTTAAGGTGTAGCCTTGGGTCCTTCCGAGAGTGCAGCATCATTTTAAGGTATCACCAAAAAAGGGGAAGTAGAGTCTCTGCTCCTTAAATCAGGGAGTTGGAGATGGAGGAGGCTTTGTTTTAGCAATGACCAGAGACATGAGAATAAGGAACTAGGGAGAGGCAGATGGCACTGGAATCAGCTATTGTTTTGAGGACAGAATCCGAACTACCCACATGACCACATGTGGAGACTGGGCTCACTGGGTTACATTACACAGGGACTTCATGTCCTGAATTACCAGCAGTACACATGGCCAGAGAAAAAGCTCTATTCTCTTTTCCTCCCATTTCATAGTATTTGGATGGAATGAGGTGGGGGGGGGGCAAGGAATACAGCGGGAAGGCTTTTGGGCTGAGGCTTACTACAATCCTGTCAATACTGGAATTCAATCGTGCTCCATGTTTGCCTTTCCGGCCAGGCCGCTAGTCCTCAGGGAAAGGGCTACAATTCTTGCCCACTGCTTTATCTCCAGCACCCAAAAGTTTGCCAAGCCCATAATTGGTGCTCGATAATTGCTGGTTGAATTGATGGAAACTTTTCAGGAACACACCAGTGTCTCTGGGAATGTGAAGGCAGCAGGATGAAGGTGAGAGCCCAAATTCTACAGGTAACATCTGAGTTCCCTTCTGTGTTTCCTTTTTTTTTTTTCATTAGTGTGTATTTATTGTACAAAGAAATGGGTTTTGTTGATGTTTCCATACATGCAAATGTACTTTGATTATATTCTTCCCGTTACTCTTTTTTAATTCCCCCTTTCCCTTCCTTGAAGGGAAGTTTATTGAGCTATGAGGGGAAGGTACACAGAGGGGGAACTGTTCACAAAGTCATGGTAACCAAGTGTGTGCAACTCATGAGACAAGAGTGCTACCAGACACTCCTGCCTTCGCGTGCCCTTCAGTGTGTGTGATAATAATCACTTCTTAAAGCTGTTTTCTCTCCCATTTGCCTCCATTTTCTAAATATCTAAGCTATAAAACAGGCCATGAATTTTGCTTTCTGTCTTTCTCCAGGGCATGTCAGGTCCTGCCCCTGTTTGCTTGAAACTGGTTGCTCGCCACCCTTGCTGGCTGCCATCATCTTGGGCTTTCCTGTGTGTTCCTGCTTTATGGAATCCTGTCTTCCCATTTCTTGGCTTGTGTGCTTTTTCAGTGGCACATATTCTCCTGGGGCTTTCCAAGAAAGGCTGACATGGGAGCTACATTTTTAATGTATGGATTTCTGGAAATGTCTAATGGATGGTTTATCTAAGCACCAAATTGTAGCATGAAATCACATCCTCTCACGCAATGTCAAAGGTGTTCTTCAACGGTGTTTGCCATCTTAGTATTTTGTCTAATGTGTACAGTGCCATTTTGCTTTTTTACCCCCTCTACCTACAATTGGTTTGTTTCTCAGCTCTCTGAAGGTTTTAAGATTTTCTCTTGGTATTTTGAAGTTTCAAGATGATGTGCTTTGGAATAGATCTTTACATTGATTATGGATCATTTTAATCTAAAGACTTGCATACTTTAGTTTTGCTTTTCTTTTTTGATCTGACAAGTACTTTCTCTGCTGTCTTTTTCTGTAATGCTTACTAATAAACTGCCATGCTTTCTTGACTGAACTTCTCATCGTTTCCATCTTACTCTTTCTCTTTCAGTTTGCATTCTAGAGTATTGCCTCAGTTTTGTTTCTCAGTCCTTCTATTGAATTTTCTTTTGTATTTTGATCAAGTTTTTATAATATTTCCCTTTTGGGTGGAGGGCAACACTGGGGATTGAACTCAGGACCTTGTACTTCCTAGGTAAGTGCTCTACCACTTGAGCTATGCTTCCAGTCTTTTTACTTTTAGTTTGTTTTTCAGATGGGGTCTTGTGCTCTGCCCAGGCTGGCCTTGGACCACAATCCTCCTTCCTCTGCCTCCTGAGTAGCTGGGACCACAGATATACAGCACCATGGCCTACCCTCTTTTCTGTTCTTTTCTATGTGTTTATTTTCCAAAGCTTCTGTATCTGTTTTATAAGTGCAGTATTTCTTTTTCAAAAGGAGGAGTTGCAAAGCTTTTTCTATGAAGAGCCAGATAATAGTTTGGGCTTCATGGGCAATAGGGTGTCTGTTGCATTGCCTCAGTTCTGCCATTGTAATATGATGTCAACTATCGATGATTCACAAATGTGAATTCAGCAGAAGCTGAATTTGGCTTGAGGCTAAAGTTTGCCAGTTCCTCCACCAAGTGTCGTAGGCTATACATTTTAGTTTTCAAGGAAAGTTTTCATCTTAACCATTTGACAAAACCATAGTAATGTACTTAGATCATATTCTGTACCATCTTCCCCTACCCAGTACTGCTGATCCTTATCAACACTCAATGGTCCCTTCTTTTACAACAATGTCATACTATTTTTAGGTTTAGATTCTTCATATGATCAAAAAATGCATTATTTGTCTTCTGAGTTTGGCTTATGTTGCTCAATTTGATGATCTTTCTGCAGATGACTTAATTTCATTTTTCTTTATTGCTGAATAATATTCTGTTGTACAGATGTACTGCATCTGCTGGGCACCTGGGCTGATTCTATAACTTGACCATTGTGAATAGTGCTACCATAAGCATGGGTGTGCAGATAGATATCTCTATTGTATGTTGACTTACATTCCTTTGGGTATATGCCCAGGAGTGATATAGCAGGATCATATGGTAGTTCTATTTTTAGTTTCTTTTTAAACATTTTTATTAGCGCATATTATTTGTACAGGGGTGTTTCATTGTGATATTTCCATATAGGCTTGCAGTATACCTTGGTTAGGTTCACCCCCCTCCATCATTCTCCCTCATCCTTTCTTCCCCCATCTTAAAATAATTTCAACAGATTTCATTGTTCTATTTTCATACAAATATATAAAGTACATCAACCACATTTACCTTCCTTTACCCTCTCCATTCACCCTCCTGTAAAACAGATCTTATCCACCCCCTGATAGGACCTGTTTTACATTTCTGTCCTTAATTTTTTAAACTGTATGTATTCATTGTTAAAAAAGGGTTTAACCATGGTATTTTACAAATAAATGTTTTTTACTTCAATCAGATAAACTCCCTCCATTACTCTCTTTCATTGTCTCCCACCCTCTGTTCAGGTCTGTCTGAACCTGGCTTACTTTGTTCACATCATGATATCCAGTTCATCCATTTACCTGCAAATGAGATAATTTCATTCTTTATGGCTGAATAATACTCCATTTTGTGTGTGTGTGTGTGTGTGTGTGTGTATATATATGCACTTTCTTTATCCATTTATCAGTTGTAATGCATCTGGCTATTGCTAACAGTGCTGCAGTAGACATGGCTGTCCACATATCTCTACTGTTTTTTTTTCTTCTTTATTCATATGTGCATACAATGATTGGGTCATTACTCCCCCCCATATATCTCTATTGTATCCTGACTGACAACTCTTTGGCTATATGTCTGTGAGTAGCATCACTGAATCATGTGGTACTTCTGTTTTTAGTTTCCTGAGGAATCCCCATACAGATTTCTCTAGTGGCTTTACTAATTTACATTCCCACCAACAGTATGTACATGTTCCCTTTCCCTTGCATCCTTTGTTGTTTGTTTTCTTGATGATAGCCATTTGACTGTGGTAAGAAGAAATCACAGCATTGTTTTGATTTGCATTTCCTTTATAGCTAAGGATATTGAACATTTCGTCTTGTGTTTATTACCTATTTGTATTTCTTTTGAGAAATGTCTTTTCAATTTAGTTGCCTACTTATTAATTGGATTATTTGTTCTTTTTGTGTTTTAGTTTTTAGCTCTTTATATAATCTGGATATCAATTCTTTGATGAACAGCTTGCAAAGACTCTTTCCCATTTGTTGGCTGTCTCTTCATTCTGGTAACTGTTTCTTAGGATGTGTGTCTCACT
Organism: Castor canadensis; assembly: GCF_047511655.1. Taxonomy (NCBI): domain Eukaryota; kingdom Metazoa; phylum Chordata; class Mammalia; order Rodentia; family Castoridae; genus Castor; species Castor canadensis. Next base: position 4,893,016 of record NC_133389.1, read on the forward strand.
TAATTTGATGCAGTCCTACTTGTCGACTCTTGCTTTTATAATCTGAGCAACTGCAGTCCTGTTCAGAAAGTTGTTGCTTATGCCTTTATCTTCAGGTGTTTTCCCTACTTTTTCTTGTAGTGGTTTCAAATTTTCAGGTCTTGATCTTTAATGCATCTTGAATTAGTCTTTGATTAATCTCTGATCTACTTTGAATTGATTTTTTGTATAGGGTAAGAGATAGGGATCTAGCTGCAGTCTTGTACATGTGGATATTCACGTTTCTTAACACCATTGATTGAATAGGCTGTCTTTTCCTCAAAATATATCTTGGCATCTTTGTCCAAAATCTGATGACCATAGCTGTGTAGTTTTATTTCTGGGTTTTCTATTCCACTGGTCTGTGTATCTGTTTTTGTGCCTGTACCGTGATGCTTTTGTTACTATGACTCTGTAGTATAACATGAAGTCAGGTATTGTGATACCTTCAGCATTGCTCTTTTTGCTCAGGATTGCTTTGGCTTTTCTGGGTGTTTTGAGCTTTCATTTGAATTTTTGGATTGAATTTTCTATTTCTGTGAAGGACATTGGAATTTTGATGGGTATTACATTGAATCTGAGGATTGCCTTAGGTAGTACAGCTGTTTTCACAATAGTAATTCTGTTAATCCAGGCATATGTGCAGCATTTTCATCTTCTATTGTCTTCTAGTTCTTTCTTCAGGATTTTATAGTTTTTCAATTGTATAGTTTCTTCTCTTCTTGAGTTAAATTTATTCCTGGGGTATTTTTGTTGTTGTTGTTGTTGTTGAGGCTATTGTGAACAGGATTGTTTTCCTTTTTTCTTTCTCAGCTTGTTCACTGTTGGTGAATAGAAAAACTGTTGATTTTTGTATATTGATTTTATACCATGCTATTTTACCAAAAATGTTTATCATATTTGAGAGTTTTTTGGTGGAGTCTTTTTTCCCTTTATTGTTGTGTTGGGTGGGGGTACATTGTGTCATTTACAATGTTCTTAGAATGTATCAAATTTATCACACTTGAATTCACCCCCTCCACTGCTTTCCTTTAACCCTCCTCCCTCCCATTGCGGGAATAGCTTTAGTAGGTATCATTTTTGCATTTACATACATGTGTACATAGTATTTGCACAGTATTCACCCTCCTACCCCTTTCCCCGCCACCTCTCCTCTCCACTGCCCCCCCACCGCCCGGGGCAGGACCTGTTCCACTCTCCTGTTCTCTGATTTTGTAGAGGAAAAAAAGAAAAAATGGAAAAAATTTGCTTGTTTGAAGTGATATTTCCATGTATAGATATATTATAACCCCAACTGGTTTATCTCCTCTAATTTTCTTCATTCTACCTTAGTCCCTTTCTTATGGTGGTTTCAGCCAGTTTAAGATTTCTATATTCGTTCTTGTATAGGTAGTATATCAAACATATTCAACTTCTTAGTTTCCTTCTTTTAACCTACCCCTCTCATATGTAACTTCCCCTTAATGTAACCGGTATTTCATGATATTACTGCATTTGTATTAGGTCGATATTCTACGTATGAGAGAGAACATGTGACTTTTGGCCTTCTGAGCCTGGTTATCTTCACTTAAGATGATGTTCTCCAGTTCCATCCATTTACCTGCAAATGACAAAATTTCATTATTCTTTGTGGCTGGATAAAATTCCATTGTATATACAAACCACAGTTTCTTAATCCATTCATTAGTAGTGGGCCTCTTGGCTGTTTCCATTGCTTAGCTATTGTGAATAGTACTGCCATAAACATGGGTGTACAGATGCCTTTATTGTAATCTGAGTCACATTCCTTCGGGTATATCCCTAGGAGTGGTATTGCTGGATTATATAGCAGATCTATGTTTCGTTTTTTGAGGAACCTCCATACTGTTTTCCTTAGTGGTTGTACTACTTACATTCCCACCAACAGTGTTTGAGGGTTCTTTTTTCCCTGCATCCTCTCCAACATTTGTTGTTGATGGTGTTCTGTGAGATATAGCTATTCTCACAGGAGTGAGGTGGAATCTTAATATGATTTTGACATGCATTTCCTTTATGGCCAGGGACAGTGAGCATTTTTTCATGTAATTTTTGGGCCATTTATACTTTTTCCTTTGAAAAGGCTCTGTTCAGTTCATTTACCAGTATGAGTCAATGATTTTTTGGGAGTTTTGTTTCTTGAGTTCCCTATATATTCTGATTATCAGTCCCTTGTCTAATGTATAGTTGGCAAAAATGTTCTACAATTCTGTGGGCAACATCTTCAATTTAGAAACCATTTCTTTTATTGTCCAGAATCTTTTTAATTTCATGTAGTCCCATTTGTTGATCCTTTCTCTTAGTTTGAGAAAGGATCATGAACCATTTGAGTCCTACTGAAGAAGTAATTACCTATGCCTGTTGCTTCCAGTGTATTTCCTGCACTAGCTTCAAAGTTTTAGGTTTTATATTAAGGTTCTTAATCCAGTTTGAGCTGATACTTGTACAGGGTGAAAAACATGGATCTAGTTTAAGTTTTCTGCAGGCAGATATCCAGTTTTCCCAGCAACATTTGTTGAAGATGCTGTCCATTCTGCATGTTTTTTTGTGCCTTTGTCAAAACATAGATGAGTGTAGCTGTGTGTTTTGGGTTTAGCTTGTTCTTGTTTTTCTAGGAGTTTGAGATGCAGCATTAAGTCACTTACTTGAGAGCTTTCTGTGTTTTTAATATATGCACTCATGGCTATAAACTTTCTTTTTAGGACCCTTGCTGTGTCTCACAGGTTCTAATAGGTCATGTTTACATTTTCATTAAATTGAAGGAACTTTGATTTCTTCCTTCATTTCTTCTATGCCCCACTGATCATTGAGTAAACGTGTTGTTCAGCCTCCAATTGTTTATTTTCTGCTGCTTCTTTTGTTGTTGAGTTCTAGTTTTATTTCATTGTGGTCAACAATATGCAGGGGATTATTTCAATTTTCTTATATTTGTTGAGACTTTCTTTGTACCCTAAGATATGGTCTATTTTAGAGAAAGCTCCATGGGCTGCTGAGAAGAATGTATATAGTGCTATTGCAGGACAGAATACTCTCTATGTGTCTGTCAGGACCATTAGATCTATGGTGTCATTCAGTTCTAGAATTTCTTTTTTGACCTTTGTCTGGATGACCTATCTGTGATAGAGGAGTATTAAAGTCTCCACTGTTTTGGGAGCCCATCTGTGGTTTTGAGTCCATTAGTATATATACTAGTATATAGTATATTAGTATGTTTAATGAAGTTGGGTATACCAACATTGGGTGCATATAAGTTAATAATTGTTATTTCTTCTTTATGTATTGCTCTTTTTATTAGTATGAAGTGACCTTCTTTGTCTTTTCTGACTAATTTAGGTTTGAAATGCACTTTTTTGCTACTCCTGGGGGGCATTAGCTTGTTAAATCTTCTTCCACGTTTCCACCTAAGAAAGTATTTGTTTCTGTCAATAAGGTGAGTTTCTTGTAAATAGTAGATTGTTGGGTCTTCCTTTTTAATCCATTTTGCCAGGTGGTGTCTTTTGATGGGGGATTTGAATCCATTAACATTCAGTGTTAATATTGAGAGGTATGTTGTGGTTCCTGCCATTTAGTTGTTTTGTTGTTTAAGGATTTGTGTTCTATGCTACTCTGAGTACTTGTCTGTTCATCTGTTGAGGTTTAATATTTCCTGTCCGTTCATGGTTATGTATATTTTTGTCTTCTGTGTGTAGGATTCCTTTCAGAATCTCCTGTAGTGGTGGTTTGGTGGTCATATATTGTTTTATGTGGAAGCTTATCATGGAAGACTTTTCTTCTTCCATGAATTTTGAGTGGTAGCTTTGCTGGGTAGAGTGTCCTAGGACTGAAATTGTTTTCTTTTGGTGCTCAAAATATCTTATTCCATGCCCTCCTTGCTTTTAAGGTTTCTCTTGAGAAATCTGCTGATATTTTGATGGGTTTACCTTTATATGTATTTGACTTTTCTATCTTCCAGCCTTTGATATTCTTTCCTTATTCTCTGTGCTAGTTGTTTTAAGTATAATATGCCATGGAGAGGTTCTATTTTGGTCATGTCTGTTTGGTGTCTTGGAGGCTTTCTGTACATGAATGGACATCTCTTTCTCTAGATTTGGGAAATTTTCTGCTATTATTGTATAACTTTGGTTTGTGCCTCTTCTTCATCTTCAATGGCCATGATTTGCAGCTTTTGAGTATTTTGTCTAAGAATTCTTTTTTTCCCTTTACTATCTATTTTGTCTTTGAGCCCTGAAATTCTGTCTTCCATTTGTTCTAGTCTGGTGGAGTGGCTTTCAACTGTATTTTTATTTGATTTAAGGTACTTTTTATTTCCAGGATTTCTGTTTGATTTTTTTCTGCAGTTTTCCATATCTTGAAACTTTTCTTTCATATCTTGTGCTGTCTTTCACATATCTCTTTTATAATCTCCTTGGTTTCATTTTGGAGTTTGTCAAAGTCCTCTCTGAGTTCAATTAGTTTTTTCTGTGTCTTCTTAAGTTTTTTTTAGTTGTGATGTCTTGGTATTCTTTGAGTTGTTTTTGTATGTTCTCTTTAAGCTTCTCTTGAATCTCCTCCGTGAGTTCATCTTTGGGATCCTTTTTGAGATCCTTTTTTGCAGTTGTCGTCAAGCTCATTGGATGTACTTCTCATTCTACTGGGGTCAGCAGTTGGGTACTCATTTCCTTGATTTTCCATGAAATCCTCTACTGTTAAACTTTGGGGGTTGCATTCCCATGCCTCCTTCTCCTCCCGTGTTTCTATTTTGTGCCTTGCTCCTGTGTTATTGATCAAGTAATCAGTTGTTTTAATCACCTGTTATCTTTCCCTTGACATAATTACTATGTTGTGACTGGCTTAGTTGTTAGCTGGGTTGATGTGCTTTTCTGGTTCCCTGACCTGGAGGTATAAATTAGCAATAACAAATTCACAGATTCAACACCAGGCCAATTATTTACATAATATGTACAGAACCCCTTGGTGATATTATCTATGAACAGTGGGAATTGGGGGGATAATGGTTGTTTGGATGGAGGTAGATGAGGAGGTGAGGGGAAGAGGGAAAGGGGTGTGACATGTGGGGGCTGTAGGGTAATAGGGTCCTAATGTGTGTTAAGGTGTAGTTCAGTTGTAGTGGGGGAGGATACTTGTTTCAGGGATTGCAGAGGGATAGGATGGATGGGGGTGATGTGTAGAGTTGGTACAGCAGACTATTCAGTGAGTGGTGAGTGTGGAGGAGGTAGGGGCAGTGGGATGAAAGGTAGGGTGAAGTGAGGAAGAGAAGGTGAAGACAGGAGGAGAGAATGGAAGAAAGGGGCAGAAAATATAGTTGGAGGAGGGAAAGGAAAGCAGGGCAAGACAGGTTCATATTTGGACAGAGAGGAAGTGGAAGATAGGTAACAATGGATTATAGCACAAAAAAGGGAAAATGAAGACAGTAAGCTTAAAGATAAGAAAATAATAGTAATAAAATTAGAAATACTAAATTAGAAAAAAATCAGTTTACTGAAAGCTCTGGACTTACTCCTTTGGCATCAAATCCAGGTGCTGATGCTTTTGACAGGGTCTTTCTCAATTTCCCTGTCCTTTCTCAAGGTTGGTATGCTGGCCTGTTTGGTGATGGATGTTGCCCCTCTTTGTCAGATAGCTTTGGGGGGAGTCAGCTCAGGGTGGTTGAGCCCAGTGTTTCCTTGGTATGATGGGCCATCTGGTGCAGGAAGGATCTCTGAAGTCTTGCCAGGAGGCTGGTTTGTGAGCAGTCACTGGTCCCTTCTGCCCATAGGGCAAGTTGCAATTGAGCTCTATGATTGCTCACTTTTCAGCTCACTAACAGATTTTCTACCATGGCCAGAAATGTTTCTGTTTTCACCAAGTGGCAGCTGTGTAGTTCTATAGCCACTTTGGCTCTGGCAGGTCAGCCCCTTCCTCAACAAGGTAGGGCAGCTCAGTGCTGTATCCCACCCACAAACCAGTGAGTTAAGTTCTATGATCTACCCTGCCCCCACTCTGGGCAGATGGCTCCTTGCCTTTGCTCTCCGAGGTTGCCTCTGCATTCTGTCCTGCCCCACAAGGCAGAGGTGAATTATGTGCTCCATTCATTGTGTTCAGTTTTGTTTGGGATGGGGTGAAATCTGCCCACAGACTGTGCAGGACTATGTGGTTCTCTCAAGGGTGGGGTGTGTGTGGCATTCACCTGTTGGGGTTGCAGATTCACTCTCCTGGAGCTGGGTCCAGGCCAGTGTGGTATATGTAGGCATGATATGGGTCCAGAACATCACAGAATCTAGTTTAATTTGTTCCACAGTTTTCTGCTTTTTTTCCAAGAAAAAGACGGAAAAGAAGAGAAAAAAGAAAAAAAAAAGGATAAAATGGCTGGTGATTTTCCTCAAGGCAGACTGGTGACTGTGCTGTTTCCAGCCCACCAAGGCTGTGCTAGTCTCAGCCTGCCCGGGACTACCCTGGCTGTTATGTGTGATTAAAAGCTGTTTTAAGGGTCAGTGGTTGAACATTATGTGTATTCTATGTATTGGCAGTAATTCAGTTGGCTGAAAACAACAACAGAATTACCAGAAATCTGAAGTGTTTTTCGGAAATCGTGGAGCTCAGGGTTTCTGCTTCCCTCTGCTACCCATCATCTTGGATCTCCCCAGGTGGAATCTTTATAATCTTTTACATATAGGATGTTATCATCTGTAAATAAAGGTAATTTGACTTCTTTTCTATTTGTATCCCTCTTCTTTCTTTTGCCTCATTTCTCTGGGTAGCAGTTCAAGCACTATAGTGAATAAGTGGAGAGAGCGGACACCCTTATCTTGTTCCTGACTTTAGAGGAAATGGTTTCGATTTTTCCCCATTTAGTATGATGTTGGCTATAAGTTTGATATAAAGCCTTTGCTATTTTGAGATACATCCTTTTCCTAGTTTCTTCAGAGCTTTTACCATTAAGGGATGTTGAATTTTGTCAAAGACTTTTTCTGTATGTATTGAGTTGATCATATGATTTTTGTCCTTGATTCTGTTTATGTGCTGTATAACATTTATTGATTTGCCTATGTGAAACCACCCTTCCATGCCTGGAATGAAAACAACTTGATCATGTTGTATGATCTTTTCAATGTGTTTTGAACTCAGTTTGCAAGTATCTTATTGAGAATTTTTACATTATGTTCATCAAAGAAATTGGTCTATAATTTTCTTTTTTTGTTGTGTCCTTATCTGGTCTTGGTATCAGGGTAATAGAGCTTCATAGAATGAGTTTGGTAGCATTTCTTCCTTTTCTACTTTATGGAATAGTTTAGGAGCATTTGTGTTTTTCCTGGTCTGGTAGAGTTCAGCAGTGAACCCATCCTATCATGGAACCCATCCTATCATAGGTTCTTCCTTGGTTGCAGACTTTTTTTTTTTACTACTTGTATATCTGTTTAAGTAGTTGATATCCTCCTGGGTCAATTTAGATAGGTCATATTCAGACTTACATATTCATCTGTTTCTTTCAGATTTTTCAGTTTATTAGAATATTAGCTTTTAAAGTATTCTCTAATGAGTCTCTGAATTTCATTGGTATTTGTTGTGATATACCCTTTTTCCTCTCTTATTTTATTAATTTGAATCTTTTTCTTTTGATTAGTTTGGCTAAGGGTTTATCAATCTTATTTATCTTTCAAAGAACTCACTTTTTGTTTCATTGATTCTTTGTATTTTTTGTCTTCATTTCATTAATTTCTGCCTTGATCTTTATTATTTCTTTATGCATACTAGGTTTGGGTGTGGTTGATTCTTGTTTTTCTGAGAGCTCCACCTGAGGTTGAGATCTCTCTGCTTTTTAAATATAGGTCCTTGTAGCTATAAACTTTCCTTTTAGCATTGCATTTGCTGTTTCTCAAAGGTTCTTATAAGTTGTGTTTTCATTTGATTCTAGGAATTTTTTTTTATTTCCTTCCTTATTTCTTCAGTGACTTACAGATCTTTCAGCACTGTATTGTTCAGTCTTCATGTGTTTGAACATTTTATGTGGTTTCTTTTGTTCTAGATTTCTAGTTTTATTCCTGTGTTGTCTGATAAAATACAGGAGGTCATTTCTGCTTTCTTATATTTGTTGACTTGTTTTGTGTTCTAAGATAAGAACTATTTTGGAGAAATTCCATGGGCTACTGAGAAGAGTATTTATTCTGCAGCTATTGTGTGGAATATTCTGTAGGTGTTTGTTAAGTTCATTTGATCTATAGTGTCATTTAATTCTAAAGCTTTGTTGATTTTTTTTTGGTCTGGATTACCTATCTGATATCTATTTATGAGTGTTGGATATTGAAGTCACTCACTATTAATTTGTTGAAACTTGATGTTTGTTTTATAATATTGGGTGTGCCAATGTAAGGTGTGCATATGTTTACAATAGTTATCTCCTCTTGATGGACTGTTCCCTTTCCCAGTATAAAGTGACCTTTTTTGTCTTTTCTAATTTTTGTTTGGCATTTGAGTTATCAGATAAAAGTACAGGAATTCCTGCTTGATTTTGGGTTCCATTTGCTTGGAAAGTCATTTTCCATTTTTTAACTTTAAGGCTATGTTTGCCTTTTTCAGTGAGGTGTGTTTCTTTTTGGCAGCAAATCCAACCCACTAGTCTGTGTCTTTTGATTAGAGGATTAAGACCATTAATATTCAGAGTTATTATTGAAAGGTATGAAGTAATTCATTTCACTTTATAGTTTTGTAATGTTTTATTCTTTCCTAATACTTATTTGATTATCAACTCACCTAGTGAGATTTATTTTTCCTATATTTTCCAGGTTGTGTTTATCTTTCTCTTCTCTGTGTGGGATTCAGTTAAGTATCTTCTGGCTTAGTGGTCATGAATTCTTTTAGCTTTTATCATGGAAATTTAAAAATTTCTCCTTCAACTGTGAAGGATGGCATTGCTGGATACAGGACTCAAGGTTGGCAGTTATTTTGTTTTAGGGCTTGAAATACATCATTCCACATTCTTAGAGCTTCTGTTGAGAAATCTGTTTTTCTGATAGATTTATCTTTATATGTGACTTAGCACTTCTCTCTTCCAACTTTCAATATTCTTTCCTTATTCTGTATATTTACTATTTTAACTATAACATGTCTTGGAAAGGTTTCTTCCCCTGGCTTTGTCTGTTGGGTGTTCAAAAAGATTGCTGTATCTTTATGGCTGTCTCTAAAATTTTTCCTATTATTTCATTGAATTTGTTTCCTATCTATTTAGCTTGTACCTCTTCTTCTTTTATGTCTATGACTAACAGGTTTGGTCTTTTGCTCCAGAGGTCTTGCCTGTTCTGCTTGTACTATTTTTTCTATATCTGACTGTTCTAATACATCTCTCTTGTCTTCAAGTCCTGATATTCTGTCTTTCATTTGATCCAGTGTACTGGAGATACTTTCAACCATGTTTTAAAAATTGATTTATTGAGCTTTTCATTTCAGGATTTCAATTTGAGTTTTTTAGGATTCCTGTATTCTTTATTGAATTTCTCTTTTATATCCTGCATTACCTTCCTTATTTTATTGACCTGTTTATTTGTATTTTCTTGTAATTCATTGAGGGCATTTATACATGTTGTCTTTAATTTTGTTGATTATTCCTATAATCATGATTTTTAGTTCCTTGTACTTTCATTCTCTTTACTATCCTTAGTGGAATCTGACTTTTGGTCATGTCATGGTGCCTTATTTTTTCACATTCTTGTGTTTCTGTTTTGGGATTTACACACCTGCGGCCAAGTCACTGGTTGGAAGTTTCATTTACCTATATCCTTTCAGTTGAAATGCTCTCAATATTCACTCAGGGCTATGTAGTGGCAGGGTTGAGGTGTAGTTTCTCACCACTGAACTGGAGGGGTATCTCAGTAGTCAAACTTTTCCCCATGTGCTCAGAGCACCCTGCCTGATCCCCAGTAACACTCAGATGAAAACTAGCTAGAGTGTCTTGTAGTTCCTTGTGTAAGGGTTGGCATTATATGTGTGTTGAGGGAAGTGATGGTCATGGATTAGTTGTCCACTTCTGTGATGCTTTCATTTTGAAGTTTCTCTTCTTTCTGTACTGGAATCAGATGTTGGCTGCACAGAGCTTTGAAGTTGATAACCCAGGCAGGTTTCCACTTGCTGCCTAGGTCCCCAATTTGTGTCTTCACATATGCAAATCTAGGGGTGTCTTCCAAATGCATCTGATAGTGTGGGGAACAAAGAGAGCACAGTTCTGCACTGCTGGTGGAGAACTGAGGGACTCAGACATTCTGCCTGCAGGTTTCAGTGCTTTCAGACCCTGTCCAGAAGTTCATTACCAATAGGAGGGAGGAACCTGGGGGATAGCATATGATCCCTGGGTTCTGTCCTCAGAGCTTTCAATCCCACCTGGCAGCAAGAACCCACAGTTAGCAGATAGCTCCTGGATGTCAATCACTTGGCCAACCATGAGCTTTGTGATGTTTCTGCTGTGATCCTGGGAAATGGGACTTGCTCTTTCCAGTGAGGGTGGGGCTACTGATCACCATTCCCAAGCTCCTAGCTGCTTAAACTCCTAGTGGGTCAACATTATACCCTCTCCATGATCACCTCACTTGGCTGTCTACCACATGGAAACTGATGGTATTCCAGGACTCCTTGAGCTATGGTTATTCCTTGATTTTCAGGTAACATCAGAGTGCATTAAGGAGGATGCCTCCAAGCTGCTCCAACTTTTTTTTTTTAAATCGAAGAAAACATAAGAAGATGGAAAGACCTCCCATGTTTGTGGATTGGTAGAATCAACATTGTGAAAATGGCCATACTGCCAAGAGCAGTCTAATGTTTAACAATCCCTATCAAATTCCCAATGACATTCTTCACAGAGATATAAATATCAATCCTTAAATATATATGGAAACACAGAAGACCTTGAATAGCCAAAGCAATTCTGAGCAAAAGTTCAATGCTGGAGGTATCACAATACCTGACTTCAAACTATACTTCAAAGCCATAACAATAAAAACAGCATGGTATTGGCAGAAAAACAGACATGAAAACCAATGGATTAGAATAGAAGTCATCTCAGATGTAAGCCCACACAGCTACAGCCAACTGATCTTCAATAAAGGAGCCCAGAACACACAATGGAGAAAAGACAGTCTTCTCAACAAATGTTGCTAAGAAAACTGGATTTCCACATGTAGAAGACTGAAACTAGATCCATTCCTGTCATTCTGTACCAAAATTAACTCAAAGTGGATCAAAGACCTTACATAAGGCCTGAAACTTTGAAACCACTACAAGAAGTAGTAGAAAATACACTGGAACAGATAGGCATAAGGAATGACTTCCTAAGAAGAACTCAAAAGGCTCAGATCTAAGAGAAAGAATGGACAAATGGGACTGCATCAAACTGAAAAGCTTCTGCACAGTAAAGAAACAGTCACTAGACTTAAGAAACTGCCCACAGAAAGGAGAAAATCATTGACAGCTATTTATCTGACAAGGTACTAATATCCAGAATTTTCAGGTAACTCTAACTCAAAAAACGTCTGGACCCCAGCCCAGAGCCGGTTCCACAGATCACTGGGATACCCGCCCCCCCCCCAAGCCCACTGCTGTTCAGGCCCTGCTGAGCCCCACCTATGCATGGGATGACCGGACCCCCACCCCTCGGATTCCCCCTGCCCATCAGGCCCTGCCGGGCTCCAGCTTCATGTGGAACAACTGGAGCCCTGCTCTCCTGGGACAGGCACCAGCCTGGCACAAGACAGCTGCATCCACAAGTCTGCCAGGAACCCCGCCCCTCGGGTGGAGCCAGCCCCAGCTCTACAGTCTTCCCAGATAACTGCTCTGTAGGCTTCCACTTGGGCCACCACTAGAAGGCTCCAAGCATGCCTAAGAGACACACACAGACTGGACTGGACATTAAAAACTAAAAACAACTAAGCCTGCAATCCTACTGTTCCAGAACTGGTGATTTTTTTTTCTTTTTCTCCTTTCTTTAAGGGTTTGGCAGCCTGGTTTGCTGTTTGGTCACCCACCATCTCTCCCATTTTTTTCTTCTTTTTTTCCTCTCTTCTCTCTTCCTTTTATCTTTCCTTCTCTTTCTCTTTTTTTATCTTTCTCTCATGATTTTGTTTGTATTAATATTGTAACCCAGCTAATACCAAATTACACATAGTCCAGGGACAGAAATGGTACCTAGTGGAAATGTGGGAAGAAGAAAAAGGGATGGAAACCATTCTGCCCCCAAAAATATAGTACAGGATTTAGCATGAAATGAAGAAAATGGATACTCAGACCCAGACTCCAACAAAACAAAGATAAACTATACCAAGGAACCCAATGAAGACCACAAGAACAGCCTGAAAGAAGAAATTAATGAGACTTTCATAGAGATGCTACTAGAGATGGTCAACCAAAACATACAGGAGGCACTCAGAAATTCCAAGACAGCAAAACTCAAGAATATGAGAAAACACAGAAACAAATAAATGAAATCGTAGGAGCCCTAAACAAATACCAAAATGAAACAAAGATCACCATAAGTAGAGAGATAAATGAATTAAGGGCAAAATTGACAATATTAAAGAAGAAGTAACCCATGATATGGAAAACCTCAGAACAAAGAATGAAACAGACATACAAAACAAAATGAAAGTCCATTCCAGCAGAATAGAACAAACAGAAGACAGAATCTCATAACTTGAAGATGAAGTGGAAATTAAAGGAAAAACTGAAGCATGATTAAACAACTCAAGACCTGTGAAAAGAAAATGCAAGAACTCACTGACTCCATCAAAAGACCAAACCTGAGAATCATGGGCATTGAAGAAGGAGAAGAGGTGCAAACAAAGGGAATGCGTAATATATTCAATAAAGTAATAACAGAAAATTTCCCAGAGAAAACTATGCCCATTCATGTACAGGAAGCCTCCAGAACATCGAACAGACCTTACCAAAATAGAACTACCCCACAACATATATCATTAAAACAACAAGTACAGAGACTAGAGAAAGAATATTGAAGGCTGTAAGAGAGAAAAAAAAAACATACAGAGATAAACCCATCATCTGTTTCTCAACAGAAACATTAAAAAAAGAAGAGCATGGGGTGAGATCTTCCAAGCACTGAATGGAAAAACTTCAATCTTAGGATACTTTACCCAGCAAAACTATCATTCAAAATAGATGGAACAATAAAAGTCTTCCATGATAAGCAGAAACTAAAACCAAATATGACAAATAAGCCACCACCACAAAAGATTCTCCAAGGAATTCTGCACATGTATAATGAAAGCAAACAAAACCATGAAAAGGCAGCAAGAAAAGTAAAGAGTAACACTGATTCAGCTACACATAATCAAACCCTCAGTCAAAAGACAACTGTATGACAGTGATCACCACGTACTTATCAATACAAACACTGAATGTTTTTTTAACTAACTAAATTTTATTTCATCCAAGTATCCATAAAAGAATTTTTCCCAATTCTGAATAAAATTTATGAAACTTGCTTGCTAAGGCAAAATTTCATTGTTAAAATCTTATAGGCAAAGAGCACAAAAAAATCCTAACTGTTGAAGTGAATTTCACTTGGGAAAATCCACATACACAATTTTCCCCACTTCCACTATGAAATGGCTCGCTACTACACAGGCTCACTGGGAAAGGTGTCAAACACTCATCCAGAGCCAATTCAATATTCAGATCTGTGCTGTCTTTTCCTGGCATTGCTAAATTCAAATGAATTCCCAAACACATTGCGCATCCCACATTTTAATTCAGAGGATAGTGTGGAATGCAGAACTTCAGACATTCGGTAAGTTTAACACTGAGTCCAACACTAACACTGAATGTTAAGGACTAAATTCCCCCATCAAAAGACACCGTTTGGCAAATGGGATTAAAAAGGAAGATCCAACAATCCACTGCATACAGGAGACCCATCTTATCGATGGAAATAAGCACTGGCTGAAAGTGAAAGGCTGGAAGAAGATTTACCAAGCCAGTGGTCCCCAAAAACAGGCAAGAGTAGCAATACCTATCTTGGACAAAGTAGACTTCAAACCTACATTGATCAAATGAGATAAAGAAGGACATTCCATATTAATAAAAAGGGAAATACACCAAAAGGAAATAATAATTATCAACCTATATGCAACCAATGTCAAAGCACCCAATTTCATCAAACATACTCTGAAGGACCTAAAAACATATATAAACTCCAACACAGTGATAGTGGGAGACCTTAATACTCCCCTATCACCAATAGATAGGTCATCCAAACAAAGTATCAATAAAGAAATCCTAGAACTAAATCACACCATAGATCAAATGGACCTAGCTGATGTCTACAGAATATTTCATTCAACTTCTGCACAATACACATTCTTCTCAGCAGCCCATGGAACCTTCTCCAAATTAGATCATATCTTAAGGCACAAAGCAAGCCTCAGCAAATATAAGAAAATAGAAATAATCTCATGCATTCTATTTGACCACAATGCATTAAAACTAGAAATCAACAACAAAAGCAGCAGTAAAAAACATGCAAACAATGGAAACTGAACAACACATTGCTTAATGATGAATGGGTCATCGATGAAATAAAAGAGGAAATTAAAAGTTTCCTGGAGGTTAATGAAAATGAAAACATGACCTACCAGAACCTATGGGACACAGCAAAGGCAGTCCTAAGAGGAAAGTTTATAGCCATGAGGGCATATATCAAAAGGACAGAAAGATCTCAAATCAATGACCTAATACACACACAGCTCAAACTCCTAGAAAAACAAGAACAAGCAAATCCCAAAATAAGCAGAAGAAAAGAAATAATTAAAATAAAGGCTGAAATCAATGAAATAGAAACCAAAAAAACCAAACAAAGAATCAATGAAACAAAAAGCTGTTTCTTTGAAAAAATAAATAAGATTACAGACCCCTGGCAAACCTGACTAAAATGAGGAGAGACAAAACCCAAATCAGTAAAGTCAGGAATGCAAAAGGAGAGATAACAACAAACACCATGGAAGTCCAGGAAATCATCAGAGACTACTTCGAGAGATTATACTCTAATGAATTTGAAAATCTTGAAGAAATGGAAAGATTTCTAGAAACTTACAACAACCCAAAACTGAACCAAGAAGATATTAATCACCTGAATAGATCTATACAGAAAAAGAAATTGAAGCAGCAATAAAGAGTCTCCCAAAAAAGAAAAGTCCAGGACCTGATGGATTCTCTACTGAATTCTATCAGATGTTTAAAGAAGAACTGATACCAACTCTCCTTAAACTGTTCCATGAAATAGAAAGGGAAGGAAAACTGTCTAACTCATTCTATGAAGCCAGTATTACTCTTATCCCCAAACCAGCCAAAGACACCTCCAAAAAGGAGAATTATAGGCCAATTTCCTTAATGAATATCGATGCAAAAATCCTTAATAAAATAATGACAAACCAAATCCAACAACACATCAGATAGATCATTCACCACGACCAAGTTGGCTTCATCCCAGGGATGCAGGGCTGGTTCAACATATGTAAATCTATAAATGTAATACAGCACATCAATAGAAGAAAAGATGAAAACCACTTGATCATCTCAATAGATGCAGAAAAAGCCTTCGACAAGATCCAACACCACTTCATGATAAAAGTTCTAAGAAAACTAGGAATAGAAGGAAAGTACCTCAACACTGTAAAGGCTATATATGACAAACCTTCAGCCAACATCATACTTAACGGTGAAAAACTGAAACCATTCCCTCTAAAATCAGGAATGAGACAAGGATGCCCACTATCCCCACTCCTATTCAACATAGTACTGGAATTCCTAGTCAGAGCAATTAGGCAAGAAGAAGAAATAAAAGGAATACAAATAGGTAAAGAAATTGTCAAAATATCCTTATTTGTAGATAATATGATCCTATACTTTAAAGACCCAAAAAAACTCTACCCAAAAACTCTTAGATATCATAAAGAGCAACAGTAAGGTGGCAGGATACAAAATCAACTTACAAAAATCATTAGCTTTTCTACACACTAACAACGAACAAACTGAGAAGGAATATATGGAAACAATTCCATTCACAATAGCCTCAAAAAAATCAAATACCTAGGAGTAAATTTAACAAAAGATGTGGATGACCTCTACAAGGAGAATTAAAAACTCCTGAAGAAAGAGATCGAGGAAGACTACAGAAGATGGAAAGATCTCCTGTGTTCATGGATTGGTAGCATCAACATAATAAAAATGGCTATAATACCAAAAGTAATCTACATGTTTAATGCAATTCCCATCAAAATCCCAATGACTTACATCACAGAGATTGAAAAATCTACTCTAGAGTTCATTTAGAAACACAAGAGCCTGCAAATAGCCAAGGCAATGCTTAGCAAAAAGAGCAATGCAGGAGGTATCACAATACCCGACTTCAAACTATATTACAAAGCAATAGCAATAAAAACAGCATGGTACTGTCACAAAAACAGACAGGAAGACCAGTGAAACAGAATAGAGGACCTGGATATGAAGCCACACAACTATAACCACTTCATTTTTGACAAAGGTGCCAAAAACATATGATGGAGAAAAGACAGTCTCTTCAACAAATGTTGCTGGGAAAAGTGGTTATCCATCTGGAAGAAACTGAAACTAGATCCATGTTTATCACCCTGTACTAGTATCAACTCAAAATGGATCAAGGACCTAAATATCAGACCTGAAACTCTGAAGTTACTAGAAGAAGGAGCAGGAAACACTCTGGAACTAATTGATATAGGCAAGGACTTCCTCAATACAACCCTAGTAGCCCAGCAACTAAGAGAAAGAATGGACAAATGGAACTTCATAAAATTAAAAAGCTTCTGCACAACAAAAGAAATGGTCTCTAAACTGAAGACACCACCCACAGAGTGGGAGAAAATATTTGCCAGCTATACATCAGACAAGGGACTGATAACCAGAATATACAGGGAACTTAAGAAACTAAAAGTCTCCTAAAATCAATGAACCAATTAAAAACTGGGCAACTGAACTTAATAGAACTTTCTCAAAAGAAGAAATTCAAATGTCAAAAAGCACATGAAAAAATGCTCATCATCTCTAGCCATAGAGGAAATGCAAATCAAAACCACATCAAGATTCCACCTCACCCCTGTTAGAATAGCCATCATCAAAAACACCACCAACAACATGTGTTGGCGAAGATGCAGGGTAAAAGGAACCCTAATCCACTGCTGGTGAGAATTCAAGCTGGTGCAACCACTCTGGAAAAAAATTTGGAGGTTTGTTAAAAATCTAAACATAGACCTGCCATATGATCCAGCAATCCCACTCCTGGGGATATACCCAAAGGAATGCAACACAGGTTACTCCAGAGACACCTGCACACCCATGTTTATTGCAGCGCTATTCACAATAGCCAAGTTATGGAAACAACCAAGATGAATGGATCAAGAAAATGTGGTACTTGTACACAATGGAATTTTACTCAGCCATGAAGAAGAATGAAATTTTATCATATGCAGGTAAATGGATGGAACTAGAGAATATCATTCTGAGTGAGGTCAGCCAAGCTCAGAAGACCAAAAATCATATGTTCTCCCTCATATACGGACTTTAGATCTAGGGCAAATATAGCAATGTGGTTGGACTTGGATCACATGACAAGGGGAGAGCACATAGGGGAGATATAGAAATAGGTAGAAAACTCAAAACATGAAAGTGTTCGATATGCCCACTCCAGAGGTGCTAATACAGAAACCTTAAAGCAACAGAGGTTATCATGAGAAGGGGATCAGTAACCAGGGTAAAGATCAGTTAGAGATGAATCAACATGGGTCATAACATGTGTACACGAAAGCAATGCTAGGAATATTTCTGTATAGCTATCCTCAACTCAACTAACAAAAACATTTTGTATTCCTTATTATGCTTGTCTATTTTTTTCAAGAAAACTAGTGATAAAGGCAAAACAGGACCTGCCTGGAACTGAGGGGGGAAGGGGAGAAGAGGGTGGGGGAGAGGGGCAGGAGGGAGAAAAGATCCAAACAATGTATGCACATGGGAATAAATGAATAATAATAATAAAAAAACTCAACCTTCAAAGAATCAATGTCCCAATGAAGAAATGGGCACATGAATTAAACAGGGAATTCTCAAAGGAAGAGGTACAAATGGCCAGTAAATACATGAAAAAAATTTCAACTTCCTTGGCTATAAAAGAGATGCAAATCAAAGCTACACTCACCCCAGTCAGAATGGTCATATTCAAGGACAATAGCAACAACCAATGCTAGTGAGGATGGGGCAAAACAGGAACCCTTTACACTGTTGGTAGGAATACAAATTAGTATAACCACTGTGGAAGGCAGTATGGAGATTCCTCAGAAAGCTTAAGATGGAACTGCCATATGATCCAGTAGTACTGCTCCTGGGCATCTACCCAAAGGAAGGTAAGTTGGGATACAATAGTGACACCTGTACACTGATGTTCATCACAGCACTATTTACAAAAGCAAAGCTGTAGAAACCCAGATGCCCTACAACTGATGAAAGGATCAAGAAATTGTGGTACGTATACACAATGGAGTTCTACATAGTCATAAGGAAGAATGATAATGTGGTTTGAAGGTGAATGGATGCAATTGGAGGACATCATGTTAAGTGAAGTAAGCCAGGCTCAGGAGAAAGGCTGCATGTTTTCTCTCATACATGGAATATAGATCCAAAAGACAAACAAATACACACAAAAAATGATCATTTACAAACTCATATGTAGAAGATGTTTGTAATAATGGAACTACTCTGTGTAACTGAGGGAAGGAGGGAAAGGAAAAGAGAATGGTAGAGCATCTACAATATTGTAAAACGTCACATTGTGAAGGTAGAGGATATAAGGATGTGCACTGAAAGCTGTGATGGGAGGTGGGAGGTACAGTGGTAAGGAAGTGTAATGAAAGGGGTTGAATGGACCAAAGTAAAATATCCTCATGGTGGGAATACACTGAGAAATCCCTTTGAACGTCAACTTAAATATTAATAACAAAAGACAGGACTGTAAAATAGGCACAGGGTGTATGTGTGTGGGGTACTTGAGGGAGTGGCGGGGTGAATGAAGGAGATTAAGGTGAGTGTGTATGGTTGATGGACTTCATATACTTATGTGAAATAGAACAAAGAAACCTCTTGCAATTACTTTAAGTGGGGAAGAGAAGGGGAGGGCGGCGGAGTGGCTCGAGTGGTAGAGGGCCCGCCTAACAAGTGTGATGACTTGAGTTCAAACTCCAGTACTGCAAAAAGGTAAAACAAACAAACAAACAAAAAAAAAACTGCAAGAGAAGGGGATGACATGGAGAGATGTTGGGGTTGATCTAACCAACGTACAGTGTAAGTCAATTTGGAATTGTCACTCTGAATTCCCTCTGTACATCAAATATGTCATAATTTCAAAATTATTCCAAAATTAAAGGTCATATACAAAGGTAATACTTTCAAGTGACAGGAATATAAAAAGTAGAATATAAAAATCTTCTTTCTAAAGTTCTTCTACCTCCATGTAGCCATAGTGAGTTCTTGCTGGAATGCTTGCTCTGTCCCACCATGTGATGCCCTCTTCTGTGTCAGGGTTCAGCAAAAGGCTGTCATCAAATGCTGGTGTCATTGGACTTCCCTCCTACTGGAAACATGAGCTAATTACCTGTTTTTTTATAAATCACCCAGTCTCTAGTATTTTTTTTATAGTAACAGAAAACAGACTAAGACACCATCTCAATAATGTATGTATGGAAATTAAGTTCTCAGACACACGAAGTAAAAGCATTTACTAATCATATTCCTTTGTCAGGAAGAAAGCCTTTTGTTTGCAGAGAAAGAGGAATGATTACGACGGGACATCTTAAATACAAAGAGAGAATCATGAAACAGCACTCATTAAAATGAATCAATTCAAGAAGAGTAACAGGTGCGAATGCTTAATTATGCAGTTGGCAAAAGAAAATAAGTTTGAGTTACACGCAGAGAAAAGCATATCCACCTCTAGTGTAGGATAAAGGAGACATATTTTTACTTCAAATGTACTCAGATACAGAATTTTGTCTGGTTTAAAATAAGGTCAAGGATCTGACCAGTTTCATTAACATCTATCTATAAGTCTTATGCTTATAATGGTTTCGGAAACAAATTGTTCACAGCAGAAAATCTATGTAAAATGATTTCCTGATGCTTGCAGTCTAGGGAAATTGTGCCTTCAAGAAGCTGTTGAAGCTGTAAGTCTTACGGTCCCAGTGCACATTTGTATGGATAAATGTACCTTTCTCCCTCAGCCTGGAAGAGTGTTTTGTGGCTTCGAGAAATAACACTTGGGTTTCCTATGAACCATAGTAAACATGACCACCAGTAGATAAGCCCTGGGCTTCAGAAGTCATGGGATGAGAGTGTCAGTCCCTGGGCAGTTCAATGGGTTACATATGGGGCAGAAAAGGCCAACAGCAGGATGCGAGGGACACAAGGAGCTACGTGGAAGAGCATCATAGTTTGTGAGTGGTGGACCTTACATGTTCACCATGGCTGTGGAGCCCACGAGGCTGTGAGGGAAAAGCCAAGAAGACAAGGCCGGCCTGGGGGCAAAATGAGTTAAAGGTGTAGCTAAAAATGCTCAGGCTTTGCATCAGCAATCCATAAGAGCAGACAGTGCCCAGGCAGGGACTCAAGTTCACACATCCAGCTGATCAGTGGCACAGACGGTATGGTGTCTGGATCCACTCGCTGAATATCACATTTAGAGTGTCATTGCACAGTGAACAACAGGTCCTCAGCCTCTTCCTACTGGCTCAGATTGGGCAGCCAACCTTGCTAACTTCTCACTTTATCCTTTGGCCTCTTGGTGATTATAAAAAAGGAACTCTGGGAATTGCTCTATAGGCAAATATGTGTTTACTGATTGACACATAGACATGCTTGTCATAGTGAAACAGGCAGAAAATACATTCTTCTGTATGTGTCTAATTCAGAAAACTGCTTGCAGATGCAAAATGAAACAGTTTTCACTGACTTAATGTTGGCTGGAAGCAAGTGAAAAACTCACCATAAAATACTAAGAGTAGCTTTCATTTTTAATAACAGAGAGCTTACTGCATGCCAGGCCCTATGCAATAGCTTCCCCTGAATCTTTTTAAGTCCTTCTAAAACCCTGTGGGTAGATGGTATAGTAAGGACTGTCCACCGTGAAGAGCTGAGTTCAGAGAAGTAAAATAACCAGAGGGGCACATCTGGTAACGGTCACTTCTAGGGTTTGCCTGATTGTGAAGTTTAGGCCCTAGAGTCTGAACCACACACTCGCTTAGCTGTGGTGCTTCTGGGCAGTAAACCCGTCATGACCATTTACCAGACAGGAAATTGTAATTGCATAGGTATTTAGCAGTGCATAAACAAACATGTGCAATGAAGCTAATTCTGTCCAACAGGGATAATTTGCTAAAAGAACTGTGTCTTGTCAATGAACCTAGTGTTTACAAACACCAAGATCTGAACGCAGCCAATTCATTCTGAAGAAGCACCAGGTGACAGGACCTGGGAGGGTTTTCATATAAGGCATTGCTCTTTATTTATAATTTTTTTTGGTGGTACTGGGGTTTGAACTCAGGTTGTTACTCTTGCTAGGCAGGTGCTTTACCACTTGAGCAACTCCACCAGCCCAGGATGCTGGTCTTCATGGCAAGAAAAAGTCAATTACACAAACTGATCAGAATACAGAACTCAGAAACAGACATGCTCAGACAGATAGTTGGTTTGTGGCAAAGGTGGATCACAAAGCAATGGGAAAAGAAGAGCCTTGTTAATTGATGACATTGGTTCAATTGGATAGCCATCTGGAAGGAAAAAAGTGTACCTGTTTCACCCCAGATCCACAGATACATTCCAGATTTGTCAGAAGACAGGATGGGCAGCCTTCACTCCACAGTGAAAGAACAGATAACCCTATTAAAAATGGACCAAGGGGGGAGAAATGACCCAAGCGTTGTATGCACATATGAATAATAAAACAATAAAAATAAATAAAAATGGACCAAGAACCTGAACAGACATTTCTCCAAAGAAGACACACAAATAGCCAACAGGTATGGGCAATAAGTTCAACATCATTAATTGGCAAGGAAATTCAAACGATAATGACAATGAGAGAACACCTCATATCTATAAGGATAGCTATTATCAAAAGAGCAAAAGGGAGACAAAGAAAGATGGAGGGGGAAAATCTAAGACATACTGGAAGCACTTTTGTAAATGTAACAATGTACCCCAAGCACAACTATAATATGCTAATAAAAAAAGAACAAAAGACAAGTGTTGTCAGGGATGTGGAAAAATTAAAACCATTGTACACTATTGGTGGGAATGTGACTTGTGCAGCCACTATGGAAAACAATGTGAAAGTTTCTAAAATAAAATAAAAAATAGAGCTAACATATGGTCCAGCAACCCTACATCTGTGTACATACTCAAAAGAATGAAAATCAGAATCTTGATGAGATACCTGTACTCCCATGTTCATTGCAGCTTTAGTCACAACAGTCAAGACTGAAATCAACTTACGGGTCCATTGGTGAATGAATGGAGAAAGAAATGTGGTACACATGTACCACACATGAGTAAAGGATGCTATTGGGCTTTAAACAACAAAGAAAATGACAAAGGTGAATTTGAAGATCATCAAACTCAGTGAAATAAGTCAGAAACAGAAATCCTTCATGATATAACTTACGTGTGGGATCTAAAATATGAGGCTTATAGAGAGAGTAGGATGGTGGTTGTCAGGTGCTGCAGGGAGCAGGAAATGGGGAATTGCTGCTCAATGGTACGAAGTTTCAGTGAGCAGGATGAATAGGTTCTAGAAAACTGCTGTACAGTGTCCTTTTAGTTAACAATAAGGTATTGTGCACTTAAAGATCTTATGTTAAGTGTACTTACCACAAAGAAAAAAGACAACAGTAGGCAGTACTTTCATGTGCCAGTATCTTTGACAGGCACTCAACTCAGGCACCATTTTTTTTTTATTTAAAAATATTTTATTTTTTTAGGCATAGGACCTTCACTTTTCCTAGGAAACATATCCTTTCTTTTGTAGCTTTTGCTGGAAAATTCCTCTTCGTGCTTGGCTAACTTAGAGCAACATCCTCCTCTAAGTAACTATAAGAAATATGGCCATATTTCTTCCACAGAATATGCACAGAATAAGTTTAATCCCAATCGGTTCAAGCTCAGGTTTTAAAGGGGAAATTGAGGCAGGTCTTAAAGCACTTCCTGAAGAGGCTGAATATTAGTGGACTCCATTTAGTCATCTACAATCTTCCCTACAAAAAAGGAAAGAAACTCTTACCATGTACAGTCTGTAAAAATAAGCAGTGTATTTCACTCTACAATATCAGCTACAATGATGTTTGCTGTGTGCAGAATTAGTAAAATTTACAGACAGTTTGGTTCAGGAAACTGAGAATTTATGTCAGTTTAATGGCATTTATTGTTGCTATCATTGCGAGGAATGTTTTTATTGATAAATAGAGTCAAAACACGCTCAGGATCAAAATGGTGGGGTCAAAAAAATTCATGGCATTTTATGCTGGCTTCATAAAATGTATGAATTATTTTTATAATAGGGACTAGAAGGAATAATGATCAAATAAATGCAACTTGATTTGTTGAAGTCATGGGATTATGAGTATATTTTATTTGTAATTCTGTTATTGTTGCTATAATGTAATAAAATATTTAAAATCAGAAATTTAGTTCATGGTTACATCACCTCTACCATTAAATTCTGATGTAACAGGACTATGGAGCCAGTAACGAAAACTATTTGATCTTTTATTTATATACAGCCTACATCCTAGTATCTTCCATTGCCCATGGTTCTTTCATTTTTCTGGGACATGCAGATCTTTCTGAATTAGGGCAAGAATTGCAGTTGTCCTGGTGTGAATACTCAGTGGTTTCTGCATTCAGAGTTATAGACCCTCTCTCCCCATTTTCCCAGAACGAGACACTGCCTTTCTGTAATAAGATTCTGTTGGCTGCTGTTCTGCCACTAAATTGCTAACTTGCCCTATTATTGGTTCTACTTAAGTGGGGTGAATGGCTGTGCAGGACAAATTTGTTTCTGAAGCAGCCTGTAAAGTGGCTGCACTGATGTTTCTGTTTACCACTTGCTCCATGTGCAGTGGAAATGGCTTGCGTGATGCTGACCTTAGAGTTTAGACATTTACTGTTTTCTTTCCCAAGGTGCTCATTGTGGTACCTAGGCAACTGCTTTAAAGAGAGTCTCAAAGCTGAATTGTAGGAAGAAGTCTCTGGATGATAGAACTTTGTTTCATGCATGGATAAGATGAAAAACCTTCCATGTTGGCACTAGAAATGGATGAAAAGTCGCATTCTGGAGGCAGAGGATGTAATGCAGTCTCTTGGATTTATGTGAGCGTTCACATTTATTCCTCAAGGGTGTTATTAAATTAGGATATGGATTTTAACCATTATGATTTATGTTAAGAACCTAATAGCAAGAAAGAGCATTGCTTCTGTGTGCAGAATCTCACCACCAATCTGTGAATGTGGGAAAGTCATTCCTTTAATTTCTGTAAGAGCTTGAAATTGGGTCCTGCAACAGAAGTTGAATATGGCTTGTGGGACACAGTATTTAAGACTGCCCTCTATTATTTAACATATACTGGGATCTCTGTGAAAAGGTGAACTTATCATGTAGCAGATGAATGTACACCTTTGCTCCCAACTTCAGCACCAGCTGTGAGCTTTAGACACACGCATTCTCCTTGAGAGGCAGCTGATAATTTATGGCTAGTGGCAGGTTCTTGATCAGGTTTCATGGCATTCATTCAGTACCACAAGTAGGAAAACTCCCCTGAACAGCAGCCAGTGGCCCCAAGAATGAGATTCAACCTGCATCTATTGTGTGCCTGCCTATCCCATGCAAAGCAACGCCCTATTATGTGGAGTATTCAAACCTGGGAAGATGTGTGAATACCTGCTGAACAGGCACAGGTAGATATTTGCTTTGTAAAACTAAGTTTGTCCAGATAGGATCAGGAGAGAGGCATTAGAAAGAAGGGAAGGCAGCAAGGACATGGGAAAGACAGCTTGTATTCAACACTCAATAGACTGAATGAGCAGTGAGCATAACAATTAATCCCAAAGCACAAATTCCTGAGCATGGGAAAAGGAATATGAGAGATGTCAAAGGCTACAGAGAGATGTGGCAGACAGAGGAAGTAGGAGGAGGAGGGAAACTGGAGAAAGAGAGAGAGGGAGTCAGGCTGGGGGTAAAGGTGGAAAGAGACAGGGAAGGGGCTCAGAACTGGTGAGGAGCCTGGGGAAAAGGGGTGTGTGTGTGTGTGTGTGTGTGTGTGTGTGTGTGTGTGTGTGTGTGTGTGTGTGTGTGTGTAGCAGGCCGTACTCTCCAGAGCTGTGCGTTTTCTTCTTCTCCACCTAAATGGATTCATATTCTAATTTCTTGTTACAAAGTCTTTCACTCAGAGATATTTTTTTTTCTTTTATTATTCATATGTGCATACAAGGCTTGGTTCATTTCTCCCCCCTGCCCCCACCCCCTCCCTTACCACCCACTCCACCCCCTCCCGCTCCCCCCCCTCAATACCCAGCAGAAACTATTTTCCCCTTATCTCTAATTTTGTTGTAGAGACAGTATAAGCATTAATAGGAAGGAACAAGGGGTTTTGCTAGTTGAGATAAGGATAGCTATACAGGGCATTGACTCACATTGATTTCCTGTGCTTGGGTGTTACCTTCTAGGTTAATTCTTTTTGATCTCACCTTTTCTCTAGTACCTGTTCCCCTTTTCCTATTGGCCTCAGTTGCTTTTAAGGTATCTGCTTTAGTTTCTCTGCATTAAGGGCAACAAATGCTAGCTAGTTTTTTAGGTGTCTTACCTATCCTCACCCCTCCCTTGTGTGCTCTCGCTTTATCATGTGCTCAAAGTCCAATCCCATTGTTGTGTTTGCCCTTGATCTAATGTCCACATATGAGGGAGAACATACGATTTTTGGTCTTTTGGGCCAGGCTAACCTGACTCAGAATGATGTTCTCCAGTTCCATCCATTTACCAGCGAATGATAACATTTCGTTCTTCTTCATGGCTGCATAGAATTCCATTGTGTATAGATACCACATTTTCTTAATCCATTCGTCTGTGCTGGGGCATCTTGGCTGTTTCCATAACTTGGCTATTGTGAATAGTGCCGCAATAAACATGGATGTGCAGGTGCCTCTGGAGTAACCTGTGTCACAGTCTTTTGGGTATATCCCCAAGAGTGGTATTGCTGGATCAAATGGTAGATCGATGTCCAGCTTTTTAAGTAGCCTCCAAATTTTTTTCCAGAGTGGTTGTACTAGTTTACATTCCCACCAACAGTGTAAGAGGGTTCCTTTTTCCCCACATCCTCGCCAACACCTGTTGTTGGTGGTGTTGCTGATGATGGCTATTCTAACAGGGGTGAGGTGGAATCTTAGTGTGGTTTTAATTTGCATTTCCTTTATTGCTAGAGATGGTGAGCATTTTTTCATGTGTTTTCTGGCCATTTCAATTTCTTCTTTTGAGAAAGTTCTGTTTAGTTCACATGCCCATTTCTTTATTGGTTCATTAGTTTTGGGAGAATTTAGTTTTTAAGTTCCCTATATATTCTGGTTATCAGTCCTTTGTCTGATGTATAATTGGCAAATATTTTCTCCCACTCTGTGGGTGTTCTCTTCAGTTTAGAGACCATTTCTTTTGATGAACAGAAGCTTTTTAGTTTTATGAGGTCCCATTTATCTATGCTATCACTCAGAGATATTTTTGATAGGAATGTAAGATTATTTTTTGTTTGTTCATAGTGTTTTGACAGTTCACTTTTAAATCATGTAGGTTATATAGTCTACATATTTCCTGCAGGCACTGTTTAATTCGGGTGGTTTCATAGATGCTGTGTATACTTGGTGTGTGTGGCTGGCAGTAGGGGTGTGTTGTCAAATTTTATACAAAAGGCTAAGATGTTCATGCCTAACAGTTCAGGGACACAATTTTGGAAAATAATATGCAGAGTTTGAATTTTACAGAATTCATTATAATGTCTCTTGCTAAATAAATACATGACTGCATTAATCTGAATTCAAATGCAAAATGTCTCAAACTATAATGTTTTCTCTTTTTTTAAACTACTCCAAATATATATACACTTATTCTGTATAGGTCTGCAAGAACAGAGTGGAAATATATTTGTGCAAAAGTTAAAAGCTTCATCTTATCATGCTAGGGCTGGAAGGGACATATCTGGATCTTGGTTGGGGGAGGCTTTGTGTCTCAAGGACTGACTTTGAGGTTAAGGGCTGATACCAAATATCTGGGGTTAAGCTGGACTCTGCCACTTTGTGGCCCTGTCACTTTGAGTATCTTAGCTTTTCTGCGTCCCAGTGTGCTCACTCAGCGGAGGCAGTGTGCCTCATGGGGTTATGGAGAGAATAACGGTGCTCTGTAGGAAAACCAGCAACTTACCTGTGAGCATCTACTGAATTAGTGTCCAGTCTGGGGCACACCTGGGCACAGATGCTCTGAGAGCACAGCTAGTAGACACTGGGGAGGACTGGTAGAGGTCACTAGTCCTGACATGCTGAGAACTAGAAGCTACTCTTGTTGAAGTTGGAATGCTAAAACATGTTTCTTAAACCTTTGAGTACACTTGTGAACCTCACGGGTGAGTGTATGTGGAGAGGTGGAGGGGGAGACAGTTCTCTGGGATTCAGAGCAAGAGTGACTTTGTCCCTTGTTCAGAGGTGGGCAGTAAAAGGCCACACCAGTCTTGCATCCAGCACTTCCTCCTGCTCTGGTCAGACCTTGCTACTGGAGGGTATGAGGGTTGAGCAGCCCTCATGTCCTGCCTGGCACACCTGCAGTGGTTCCAGCCAGTTCCTGAGTGTCTTTCCTGCACGTACATAGTGCAGGATTCTGGGCCCATGCAGAGTGCCTGCCTGGATATCCATGAGAAGATTTGTCATTTTGGTCATCTCCCAAGATTAAGAACCAGAAGGGAAGACCACTCAAAAAAGCAAGGGAGAAAAAGACAGGGTTTGACAGCTAAGATACAAACAAGCAAGATCAGAGTAGGGCTTTCATCTTCAGAAATGTCACCCTGACCTCCCCAAGACATCCAGAGTCACAATGCTGATGGCAAGTAGAATAAAGTCTTGTGCTGTCTGTTGTGGTCCACTGGCACAGTCAGCATCCTGTCATTGATGATGTCATCCCTGTAGTGTGAAGGAGAAGGACAGCACTGACTTTAAGGTGGAGATGGTCATGCTTTTATTGACTTAGGCCAGGCAGAATAATGTGGGCAGTCACTGAGGACACAAGGCCATTGGCAGCATTGTTTGAGAGACAAGGTCCAGGGGACGTGCGTCTGGTAGCTAAAGGCCTCAGTCTCATTTCTGTCTGAAGGTTTTTCTCTCTGTAGCTTCCCCCAAATACAACATTTCTCCTTTGCTCATGAGACTCTCTCAGAACATGCTCATTGACTAAATATGTGATGTTTCCCATCAAAAGCCAGGATTAGGTGTCAAACACCAAGGCAATGATAGATAATCTGTCAGGGCAGGAGACTTTCCTTCTTGTGTCTGCTCTCAATCTACCAGATGATGTTTGTTCATTGTCATTGAGAAACGGCAGCTATCAGAAGGAACAATAAAGCAAAATTCTATGTGGTTTTTACTCATTCACTCACAGAACTCTCATTGAGTTCCTAGTGCACAGGTGACTTTGCTTATATGTGGGAAATGTCTTGGATCCTCCCTGCCTTTAACAGATGCACAGCCTCACCAGTGAGGTTGAGACCTGAGATGTCCATGTGGGGAGCATCTGTGTTATGGCTGCACCGTGGAGCCCACTGATCCCTTTGCAATCAGAAGGGACCAGCCTGCCTTCTAGGAAGGGACCAGCCTGCCTTGGACTTGGGAATGAATATTCTGCCCAGTTGGCTGGAGCAGGGAAAAGGGAACATCCAGGTGCTCAATACCAAGAGGTTGATGTTGTCTCCTCCGTCTTTCCTTCCTGAACAAGACACACTGCTCTGTGAGCAGGTGACTATGTACCGTCTAATGCAGTGGGAATCCTTAAGCCTCATGTAACCTAGATTGAAGCTTTCCAGGGGCTTGGATGAATAATGAAAGCAAAGAGTCTGCTGGTACAAGCACCACTGAACACAAGAGGCTATTGCTGTATGACATCTGCAGGGTGGAGGCGGGAGTGTGGCTTCAGTTGCTTGCAATGACAAACACATAGTGACACTTTTAATGCACACTTTTTTTGTGCCTAAACAGTTTTCCTCCCTTCTTTTTCCTTCAAAAACATTAACGGGTTAATATTCTGAGAAAACAGTCCCTAAGAGTTCTGAATTATAAATCAAGGCCATCGGGAGCTTGCCTTGAGGTGAATCACTGTGTTCTTATAGTATCCTGAGTGTAGTGTGCAGTATGAGAAATCACTCAGTAATGAGAGTAGAAATCCCTTGTGGGGCTGGTATACTTCCTCAAGATGGCTGGTGGCAGGCAGAATCCAATACTAAGAAGTACAGAAGAAACCAAGGGCATCTGAGAGTGAAAAGAGTTACTCTTATTCCAGCTCTAAATTCAACTTACAAACATTTACTGTGCTTGTATGAATTATGACCTGTCTGTTTATAGCATCTACATTCCAGCAAGAACATTTGTCTCTGATTCAACAGTTTTCCTGTTCCCACCATCCATGTCTCTTTAACTTGAAGCTTTGCCTAAATTTTCAAAGCCCAAATTAAAGACAACTTTTAATGAGGAAATAGACACACCCCATGAATCAAACACGCTCCTGACTGTTCTTCACTTGCTGTGTTGGAGTCTTAGAGAAGTTGTTCCCATTTGAAAGGAAGTCAGTTACGCCCATCCGGGGATCGGAAATCTGATAAATTTAACAAGCAGCTGCAGACGGCATTGAAGGCTGCAGTGTAATTCTCCCTCCTCCTCAGCAACTAGAGTGCGTCTGAAGGAAGACATTAGATGTGTAGATGAGGAAGGCAGGATGCAGCTGAAAATGCTCAATTTTAGAAAGTTGGGAGCATTGTGGCTGCTCAGAGGGTACAGCGTTTACTGTAACCATCTGGCCTGGGAGGTGTGGTGTAGGAAGTTATGTCCTAGATCTAACTTTCAGTTCAGAGACCTTTAGGATGTCACTTAGGAGGCAATCTTGCTGACCAAGTTGGCCTGCTAAATAAAGCCCACAAAGAGGCATGCTGAATTGATAAAGCTTTATACCTCATCAAAGTTTGCCGAGGGAGAGAAGTTATGGTAATGAGCTGATGTTAATCCGTCACATAGCAGACATCAACAAATGTTGAATCCATGCAGATTTGTTGAAGTGAGTGCAATCACAGATCTTTTCCTGACTTGATCAAATAATTAAACTGCTAATATCCGTTAGAAAAGTGGTGCTTTGTTTATGTGATTAGGCAAGATATTTTTAGAGGTGAATGAAGACTAGAAATTGCACCCAAGTCTCTGCCCACAGAACATTTTATAGCTGTGTGTATCTGGAGACCATAACACGTTCATTTTGGGGATGTACCTTTAGTGAAATTCCTCAGTCATAGCCCGGAACAGCTATATAACAGGGATCAAATTCACTTAAGAAACACTGGATAAGCCCTTTTTTATCAATCTGTGAGCCTTATCAATGATAAATTACCATACCTGTCATTTGCAGAATTACCTTTCAATCTACCTTGTCTACCGATAATGTGGAGCAAGGAAGAAGAGATTATCAATCAGAGAACTTATGCATCTTGTGAGAAGTAAAAAAAGAAAGTGATAGTTACATTCTGAACAGTGGGGATGATATTTTTCACTTGCATTTGTCCATAGTTTAAAATGCAAGATAAAGATAAATTGAGACCATGTGGTGTCACTATTTAAAACCAAAACTGGGATGCAACCCTGGGGTGTGACAAATATAAAGTAAAATATTGATAGATGAGTCCTTTTTGAAAGCAAACTAAATAATTTTGTTGATACTGTGCATTTCTATAATCTCTTACAGAAAATCAAGGTTTGGTGAAAAGAGTTTAACCTACTTTCTTTCTACTGGGGGAAGTGACCTTTCTGAATATGTTGTCAAAAGTTTCATTTCCATGCTCAGAGGAGCCAGTGTGATGGAAATAATAAACTGCTTCATCTTCAGGAGACCAAGCCAGTGATCATGTGGGGTAAAGTCAATCAAGATCCATACCTTGTGTTCCTATCTGGAGAACCCAGAAACAAAATTATACATAATAGAAACAATTTACAGCAGAATATTATCAAGTAGATCAGAATGATGGACTATTCGATTAATGGTGCTGAGACAATTGGATATCCATACGCAAAATATTAAAATTAGACCTTCTTCTTAACACAAAAATACTTTCCAGGTAGACTACAGGCATAAGTGAAATTACAAATTTGAGAGAAAAATATTAAAGAATATCTAATTTTATGTAGAGAGGGATTAAAAAAATGCAAATAACACAGGCCATGGGGAAATATGTAGATTAAATTGAGTATATTTAAAATAAAATGTTCCCTGAATAATTGAAAGATACTTGAAAAACATGTAATGATTGGTACTTGGAATATATTTTTAAAGTACAAAATTCATTCAAAGACACAGACTAAAGATCAGAAAGTCAGCAGAAAAATGATATAAGACCTTAACAGACAAGTCACAGGGCAGGAGCCATGGGTGGACACTAAACATACGAATAGCTCCAGTAGGCCACCAATCACACCCTCTGGCTGCTAGGTGAGCACTGCAAAGGAAAGAAGAGGAAGCCAAGTAGAACACAGACCTTGCCCCACCATGTGGCCATAGCCCAGTGTTCAGAGAAAGAAGAACAAGTCAGCATAGGTTGAGGACTTCACTGCTACTCACACAATTGACCTCCTTATGGAACAGGAAATCGGTTCTCCTTCTAAAAAAAATCCTTAATTATTTTTTCTTTAGTGTTTTATTTTTTGGTGTTTTGTCTTTCTATGGAGACCTTTTTAAAAATCAGTTCTGATTAATTTAAATATATAGATTAGAACCAAATATCTCTGATTTTTTATTTTTTATTTTTATTTATTTATTTTTCATTTTAATTAATTAATTAATTAATTAAATTGTTTTATTATTCATATGTGCATACAAGGCTTGGGTCATTTCTCCCCCCTGCCCCCATCCCCTCCCTTACCACCCACTCCGCCCCCTCCCTCTCCCCCCCCAATACCCAGCAGAAACTATTCTGCCCTTATCTCTAATTTTGTTGAAGAGAGAGTATAAGCAATAATAGGAAGGAAGAAGCATTTTTGCTGGTTGAGATAAGGATAGCTATACAGGGAGTTGACTCACATTGATTTCCTGTGTGTGGATGTTACCTTCTAGGTTAATTCTTTTTGATCTCACCTTTTCTCTAGTTCCTGGTCCCCTTTTCCTATTGGCCTCAGTTGCTTTTAAGGTATCTGCTTTAGTTTCTCTACGTTCAGGGCAACAAATGCTAGCTAGTTTTTTAGGTGTCTTACCTATCCTCATGCCTCCCCTTGTGTGCTCTCGCTTTTATCATGTGCTCAAAGTCCAAATATAGGCTTTTATAGCTGTATATATCCCTATTTGAAGGTGATATGATACTCCTTAAAAGACTATGAAGACTCTAGACCAGAAGACCCTTAGATGTGGTACACACTTTCTGCTAAGTAGTAGGATACAAAGTCAACTACATAATAAATACTTTTTCTATTCACTAACAATAAATTCACTGAGAAAGATATCACAATAGCCTTAAAATATAAGTAAAATACCTAGGAATAAACAAACCTAATCACGATGTATAAGACCTCTGTGATTAACACTGTAAAATACTGAAGAAAGAAATTGAAGAAGTCACTAACAGGTGGGAAGACATCCATGTTCATGGTTTAGCAGACTTAATATTTTGCAAATGGCCACATTACCAAAACCATCTATGTTTCATTGAAATCCTAATAAAAATACAATGACATTTTTTAAAGAAATAGAAAAACGATATAAAATGCATATGGAATCACCTGACTTCAAATTATGCCACAGAACCACAGTAACGAAAACAACATGGTACTACAACAAAAACAGATACACAGTCCAGTGGAATAAAATGGAGGACCCAGATATAAACCCACACAGCTATAGACATCTGATTTTCAACAAAGGAGCCAAAACGCATATATGGGAGAAAAGATAGTCTCTTCAACAGTGGTGCAGGAAAAAAAGTGGATGTCCACATATAGAAGACTGCAACTACTCCCTACCTCTTACTCTGTACAAAAATCCACTCAAAATGGATTAAAGACCTTAATGTAAGATCTGAAACTTTGAAAATATTATGGGAGAACACTTAAAGATATAGGCATAGGTACTGACTTTAATACTTCAGGAAATAACAGTAAGAATTGACAATCTAAAAAGCTTTGTACAGCAAAGGAAACAATCACTAGAGGATTGAGATAGCCTACATAATGGGTAAGAAAAGCTTTGTCAGCTGTTAATCTGACATAGGATTAATATCTAGGATATATAATCAAAGAAAAAAATTAGATGCCAAAAGAAAAAATAATCCAACTAGTAAGCAGGCAGTTAAGAAAAGAGGAAGTACAAATGGCTAATAAAAAATGAAGAAATATTAAACATCTTTAGCCACAAAGGAAATGCAACACTGAGATTCTCTCTCACCCCAGTCATAATGGAGGTCAACAAGGAGGACAAACAACAAATGCTGGTGAGGATGCAGGAAAAAGGAGACCCTTTGCTTTGTTGGTGAGCATATAAATTTGTCCATCTCCTCTGAAGTCAGAATGGAGGTTGATCAAAAACTAAAAACAGAGTGTCATGTGATCTACCTTTACCACTCCCAAAGGAACCAAAGTTATCTTACAATGGAGATGCCAGAGCATTCATGTTTATTGAGCTCTATTCTTGATAGCCAAGTTATGGAATCAGCTCAGGTGCCCATCAGTGCATGAATGGGTAAAGAAAATGTGGCATATACATGTACAGAGTATTACTCGGTGATTAAGAAGATAAAAATCATGTATTTTACAGGAAAATGGACGGAGCTGGAGATCATCATGTTAGGCGACATAAACCAGACTTAGAAAGACAAATATCTTCTTTTTTTTCCTCATATGTGGAATCTAAAAATCCATGAAGTAGAGGGGGTATTATTAGGGTATAGTAAGGGGACCAGCCAAAAGGGGAAGGTGGGTAAGTGTGGTGGGGGTCACAAATATGATCAAGGTATTTTATATGCACGTATGAAAATATCATAATGAAACCCATTATTTTGTATAATTAATATATGTTAGTAATAGCAACAAATTGGAAATGTCCTCTATATTTGTCAATAGGAAAAGAATAAATTAATTGTGGTATATTCATAAAATGTTACTATTAAATAGAAAACTGAAAGAAATAGAACTATATACATGATGGATAAATTTCAAAAACATAACATTACAGCATATTGTAATTTAATTGCGACTTAAAAACCATTAATCCAATACTCAGTATTTTTAGGATGACATTCATTTATAGTAAAATCATTAAAATATGTGAGGGAATGATAAATATCAATTCAAGTGCATGATTAGTTTGGAAAGGGAGGAAAGTAGGGAAAAGAGAATACTTTGTAACAAGTGGTATCACTAAGTGACTAATAGGTATCATATTCTTGAAATATTTAATATAAAGTAAAAACCATAATAAATAGGAACCATCATATATTACTATTCATGTTATATTTTAAAATCTAAACTGTGTTCCTTGGTAAGGACATATTTCATAGACCTGAAAGGGACTTCATGACTGTACTTTAATGTAGTAAGATTGGGCTTACTTAAATAAACACAAATATGTGAAATATAAATAAGCAAAAACCAATCATCTCCTGCATTAATGAGCAATTCTCAAGGACGTTGTAAAACATTTAAAAAGTGGATAGAGGTTGTTATTTCTACCTTCATCCACCTCCTTTCTAACTCAGCCCTTCTACAACAATCCCTTGCACTTGCAGCCCCGAGCAAAGTGTATTGTGAACTCAAGTGAAATCTCAAAGATAAGCAGTGGAATGGGGACATGTCTGTAATCTGAGCTTTAAATACTAATGTATCAAGCCAGCGAGGGAGAAATGTCACAAATATTGCTAATATTTCCATAACTCTGAAGTCTTTTTCCTCCCACACTACATTTCTATTTCTCACAGTACATTGAGTCACGGAGTCTATGACCAAAAGAGAATTACTGCATGGAGCTCTATACCTGATGCAAATAATGGGTACTTTCTGCTGTGACTTGCAACTGAGTTCTTCCTTCTCATCATCTGAGCTCTTATCATCCAGATGTGACTGGGGACATTACAAAATCCCACTGTCTTAATCTTCCTGGGTTGCTATAATAAAATACCACAGACTGGGTGGCACCAACCCCCAAAATGTCTTTCCCTCTGTTCTGGAGATCACAAGTCCAAGATCTGGTTCCAGTTGATTTGATTGCTGGTGAGGCATCTTTTCCTGGGTGGCAGATGGCCACCTTCTCACTATGTCCTCCTATGGCAGGGAGAAAGAGAGCTTTGGTGTCTCTCTTTATAAGGATACTGATCCTTCAGAGCAAGAGCTCACTCTTAGGGTTAATTTAACCTTAGTTACTTCCTTACTCCAAATGCAACCACAGTGGGGTTTAAGACTACAACATATGACTTTTTCAAGGACACATACATTAAATTCAAGTAAGGTAATTGTGATCCTTGTGTTACCCTGGCAACAACTATTGTCATATGCCAATTTTCAGAGTCCTGCAGATGATCGATAAATTGTTTGGATTGCCACCCCCACTTCCTGTGCACATCGAGAACATTGTCATCCACTTTGGACCCTCAAGGAGAGGTATGAAAATAGAGCTATGCTATGTTGTAGTGGAAAGATGGAAATTTAGGTGAAAAAATTGGAAAATACTAAACTAATATGTAATATGGCTACTATTTCAATTACTGGATAAGGAGTAACGCTGAAACGTGGAGACAGAATTGATATTTGGGTTTCCTGTTTCTCCACGGAGTACTGATAAAATACGAATGCTCAGCACACAATGAATGACTAATAAAAATGTAATTTACTAAGTGAACAAATGCCTGAAAATCTGTTATTGGTGTGCTGCCATAGCTTAACTTGGTTTGATGGGTGACTTGTTGAGAGCTTTTATTTCTGAACATACTATGGCCTATTTTCCTAAGCCTGGCACGTTCCTTACCATTCTCCTGCTTTATGTACATGGAGAACATAATTACTATTTAACATCTGAAAAGCAAATAGATGTCTTGGGTGCAGAAGGATGGTACCAAGGCTACTCATTTATAGTGTTATTTTCCTATGTCCTCATTTTATTCTTTGACTTATCCTTTGGGATCTAATCATTATTTGCTCCTTGTCAATCAGAAAGCCCTAAAGAACCTGAAAAGAATAAATAAAATGATGTCTCCTATGGGTAAATGCTTTGTAAGAACTAAAAAGAATTGGCTTTGGTCACATACTTTATTAGTAATGATAAACAAAAGAAGGATCACTGCCAGTTGTCTTTGCTTTCTAAGACCTCCAAGATGACAGGTGTGAAAGGAAAAGGGAGTTCTTTGGGGCCTGGGCTGGCTGTGGAGAAAGGCTACTGACAGCTGGGTCTGAGGAGAACATGGATAGGCAGGATTCCTGTTAAGTGATACTAACTGAAGATCTTTTAAAAACAGTATTGTGCTGGGAGTACATTGTGGCATTGCAAAAGTTCTCACAATCTATAAACTACATCATGGTTAATTCACCCCCCCACCATTCTCTTTTATCCCCCCTCCCCCAACTGAAGATTTTACAACCAAAAGAAAACTCTTTATCCCTGACCTTTCTACCTGGCTATGTCTGTTGGAGACATCAAAACAGCCACTTTGAAACTCTGAGTTTCTTAGAGAAACTGTCCTTTATAGACTTGTCCAACTGGGAGGATGAAGTGGAAAACAAGCTCTCTGTAGCTAGATCACATCAGGTCCAAGTCATGGTCATGCCACCTACCAGAATGCAATTCACCTCTCTAGTTTTACTTCTCTGATCTCCAGTTTTTCATCAATGAAATGGGGGCAACACCTGCCTGGTTATCACACAGGCAGCCTAGGGAGGTGCCTGGCCCTGTGCCTATGCTTGGGAGATGCTTAGTATCTATGTGTTCCTTTCCTATGGAAGGTTGTAAATCTGAATGGTTGTGAGGCCAAAGCATCCATGTCAAAGGGGATCTAAGATTTCTTGTGGCCTGCCAGCTACCTAGTGCCGGCTTAGACCTTCACATTCAGACCTGTGTTCATGTTTCTCTGATGGAATCCTGCATGAGTACATGTCTACACTTTAGTTTTGTCTACATTAGAATGGCAGCAGATGGTACTGTGTTTCTATTATGTGATCTGGACTCTCACAAGCTGTTCCAATGATGTGTCATGGAAGTGTCCAGCCATTTGCTTATTTGTTAGGGTACAGAGGAAATCAGGGACACAGGGTCACTAGGGACCAGGAGGGAGAGGGAGGCCCATCCTGCATCAATGCAACTGAGTCATCTAGTTACCTTCACTACTGTGCTCTGTGATTAGCACTGACAGTTAGGAGGCCTGCTTTCATGAGAC
The DNA here is from genome assembly GCF_047511655.1 of Castor canadensis. NCBI lineage: Eukaryota > Metazoa > Chordata > Mammalia > Rodentia > Castoridae > Castor > Castor canadensis. The sequence continues at coordinate 4,930,773 of NC_133389.1, forward strand.
TACATATCTTAAAATATATTATGACTGCTATTTATGTGGTTATGTTTAGAGTGTTCTGCCTGTCATAATTTAGTGAAAGACTTCTTTTTAGAAGACAGACAAGAAAGTGAAAATATGGAGAAGTAGTGAAGATAGTTCTGTATGTGCTGTATGTGTGTGAGAGAGAATAAGAGGAGAGAGAGAGAGAGAGAAGACATCGTAAAACTGAAAAGGTTGTACAATCTCATAATAATTTTCTCCCTACACTTTTTGAAAATTTATTGCTTTTAGAGATAACTATTTAAAGGAAACTATTTTTGAGATTTTTGTGTAGTGATGTAGATAGAACAGAGTAAAGAAAAATTGTGATAGAAATCAGATAATTAAAAAAGTTGAAGAGCATTTGTCTCTTTTGTAAGAAACCACCATTCATTTTTCAAATTTGGTTTCCATTTGTCTGTAATTGACCTTTGACACAGGGCAGGCTAGTCCAATGGGTAAGAGCATTGATTTTGTCATGCAATCGACTTAGTATCTATCCTGTGCTCTGCTACCTATTAATTGAGTCACCTTGTATGTGTGAGTTATTTCCCGAAGCCTCACTTTTCTCATTTGTAAAATGTCAGCTGTGAAATGACAGTTGATTCCTCACAAAATTGCTCTATCAAATAGGACAGTGGCACCTGGCCCATGATGAATGTCTGTCAAATATGGTTATCATTTCTTTGTGTTTATCTGAGTGGTGCATTATAATGGATCATGCCAGTGTGTTATTATTTAACACTTGGCTGAAAAGTGAAAGGCAAAATGGGCCCAGAAACTCAGGTACCAGGCTTGGAGATGAAGTGCTATAAGACTCGGCACTTTTTTTTGCTTCTTTGATTCTCTTTGTACTCAGTTGAATCACACCTTTGGGAAAGTAAAAACTAACCTCATCCTAAAACCTAGAAACTCCTACTGTGACATAAAATACTTTTTCTCTCCTTCTGCATTCCTTTTGATTTAAAATAAGTTATGATTATAAGATTTTTCATTTTTCCTCTTTCAGTCCATTTATTCGATCATTTCAACAAACCCTTCCTTAGCATTATGCTGGATATGGCTAGGGGTCTGGGAAAAAAGGAGGGAAAATACAAAGATGGGTAAGACCAAGCTCTGGTTTTGGGAGACCTCACAGACCTACGGGGATGTGGTCATGACAGTGAATGTTCTTGGTGTGGGGTGCAAAGAGCTCAGATGGGGGAACTCACAGAGGAGAGCTCCCCACCCCTGCTGGGGGCCAGAGACTTCACAGAAGCTGTGTCCACCGTAAGAAAAGTTATACCTGACACTTGTTAAAAACCGGCAAAGTAGACCTTATCAAGACTGGTGCAGTAGAAGCGAACTTGGTTCCACTGAAACACAGATTAGGGTAGGTTTTAAAAGGTACAAAGTCCTGAAGTTTGGTCAAGAACACTAATACAACTTAGCTTATTGCATGGTGCCTGCTATTGAGATTGGACTACCCTCCTGAAGAGACTCCAGAGGTCAGTAATGTCTCCCTCCCCTCCTCCCTCTTCCCTTCCTTCCTCCCTCCCTTCTTTCCTTCCTCCCTACCTCCCTTCCTTTCTTCCTGTGTTCATCATGAGTATATTGCTTTCATGTCTTGGGAGCCTTGCTGGGCTAGCTGATTCCTGAGGCACTGTTGATCCCTCCCCCCATAGCTGAGTTCAAATCATCCAATCCTAAATTGCCCAGTCTGCTTCACCTAGCCCTTCCAGGGAAGCACAAAATAAGCTCTAGGCTTTCTCCCTTGCTTCTTCTGCCTCCTGAATGGCCCCGGTGCTTCACCCCATGATCCTGTCACAGATTGCTAGTCGGGGCTGGGGCGGAATTAGAAGTGGCGCTTGGCACTCTTCTCAGCTCTCTTCTGGAAAATGGCACCCAACTCTATGTTATCATCTAGGCAGCAAGGACAATACTGCCGAAATTCTTTTCAGTGAAGTGATTCTCCTTTGCTCAGAGTTCCAGCCTGGGGGCTGTGTGTCCAGTGTAGGTGAAGATGTCTCTTCACGCACATGCGGACGAGTCGGTGAGGAGGTGCTGTGGGAGGTAAGGACGTGCCCAGTGACAACTGGGGAAGGAGTGTCATTACAGTGTGATAGGAGGAGACAGTGTGCTTGTGTTATGGGTTGATTGTGTCCCTTGAAGGTGTCCACAGCCTGACCGCCAGTGCCTGTGAGCATAACCTTATTTGGAAATAGGGTCTTTGCATAGGCAGTCAAGTAAAGAGGGGGTCACAGGTTAGGCCCTTGTCCAACACTACTGTGTTCTTATAAAAAGGGAAATTTGGGCACAGAGACAGACACTCCTAGAGGAGAGAAGATGGCCACATATAAGCCAAAGAGAGAAGGACTTCTTTCTCACAACCCTGAGAGGCAACTACACTGCAGACACCTTACTTTGGATTCCCAGCCTCTGGGACTGTGGGAGAATAAGTGTCTGTTATTTTAATCCACCCAGTAGTGTTACTTTGTTACACCACCACAGGAAACTGATCCACTTTCTTTCCTACCGAGTTCTCTAACATTCTGGATATTTTTTTCTTCAGGAAGATGTCTGGGAAACCAATTCAAGTTAAGAGGGTATTTGCTAGAGACCCAGGGTGGCCAGAGAAAAAGGCAAATGAGCAAGTCTTCAACGACAGCAGCAAAAGTCAACTATAGAAGCATAGACCAGGGATGGGAGTGCATCACTTTCTTCCTAGTCTCTTTTTCTTTCTTTTCTTCCGGATTCTTTGTCCCTTTCCTTAGCTTTCCTGTGTTGAGGAACACTTTGGAATCACAACCTTGTGACTCCCCACCAGAAGAAAAGTCAGATTTCTCTCCTTTTTTCAGGGATATGCTGGGAGGACCCATCAGTTGAGCTCAGAGATAGGGACTTTGGCTTTCCGGGTGTGGTGTAGCCTGATGCAGGCACAGGGGAGGAGCTGGCACTGAAGTGTGCAGGCTGCCGCTGTGGTCTCCCTGTCTCCCTTGTTAAGAACATTGGGCTGTGCAGTGAGAACACAGGCCTTCCTCCCGTGATTTGTTTCTGTGACTTTTGGGACGTGTGTGTGTGTGTGTGTGCGTGTGCGTGAGTGTGACAGGTTCCATCTGGTTGTCACTTCTAACCCTTTGGCCTGGGCTTCTGTCCTAAGCATCTCCTCCAGCCATTTCACGACTCCATTCTCCTCCACTGCACACAGCTCCTGCCTTCCCTCCTACAAGCTCAGCCAGCTATGGCTCCTGGTGTTTCACTAACTTGAGTGGAAGTGTGAGAAGAAAGTGAGGCTCTTGTGATACTAAAAGAAAAACATAAAGCTGGTTGCCAGAAGCTACCACTGGACTGGGGTCCATTTGTTATGATCCTTGTCTGGGAAGCTCAGTGGAACAATTCTTCCCGTGCCTGACCTTTCCAGGCTGTGTAAGAGCCTTGCTCTCATCTCCCAAAGAGCGCCTCCTTCAACTCTCTTCTCCCTGCATCAGTCTTCAGCCTCCAGAGAGAAAAAAATCAGGTCCTCCCCAATACCAGCCAGAGATCAATTTTCTTTTCCTCCTCAGAAGTAGTGAGAGCAGAAGCACCCATGTTCTCCCTTCCACATATCACTATGACACAGAGGATGCTCACGGTCCAGATGCACGGTACTACCTGTACAAGCAGCCCACATCTCTGAAGTCACCAAATATTTGGAAGGTTAATTGAAAAAAATCAGTTAAGTGTGTGTGTGTGTAAATCAAAAGACAATGTTGCATGCAGACCCCAAGGACTATAACTTAAAAATGTAATTTCATTCAACAAACTTCGAGTGCAGGAGCAAGCACTGTGAGTACAGGTTTCAGTTCTGTGTCATCTCTCTTCAGAAACCACACTCACGCCATTAACTACACTTTTAGGTTTTACTTTTTTAAAAAAATGTGAAATGAAAACTTAAAGACACTTGGAAAGGGATCGGAGTGCAGAATCCTTCAAAAACAACCTGTGCATGTTGTATTGGTTTTGGTGTGTTGGGCTAATGTGATTCCTGGTTAGAAAAGACTTGCTGTGGTTCCATGTGAGGCGCCTTTCTTTCCGTACTCATTCCTGGGATCATATTGTGTCATTTGGAGCAATGTTACTTTGTACCATGAGGTTGTAACCCTTCCTCATCTGCCTTGACTCCTATTGCTGTCCCCTACAGATTCCCATCCTCTTGGTTGCCCTTTAGCAGACAGATGTCCTTGTGAACTAGAAGGTTCTTTCTGCCTTTTATATTGAGCTAAGTGAGGCTAATCTATAAGTCTCATTCTTCCTCTCACTTTCTCTGCACCGTTTTTCAGTGATTTGTGCATGCTGCTGAGTACGTACCTGGTTTGTTTCTTTTGACTAGATTATCACAATCCACAGTGAGTATCACCCTGAACATCTCTTTTCCATTCTCCTTGTGATAAACAGCACTTCATTTATTTCTTGCGGCATAGCAAAACACCCCCAATGCTTGTTTGTGCCTTAAGACAACTGTTGACAGCATTTTGGGAGCTGAGAAGTTCTGGTCTTGCCTATGGTACCTCATGTCACTGTGGTCATCTGGTTGCCCAGCTGAGGCTGGATGCCCTAAGGTAGTCTCATAAGTGTCTGTGCTGGCTGTCTTCTGAGCTGTTTGTCACCAGAATGTAGCAAGATAGGCAGTGGCTTTACCCGATCCCCGTGCAAGAACATTTCAAGCTTCTGCTTGGAGCATGTTGGCTAAAGTCCTATTGGTAAAAAGATTTCAAGTGGCCAACTTAAGAGAGTGCATGAGGATGGATCCTCCCCAGTGTGGGATTCTGGGAGGCACCTTTCACTGGGACCTTGGTTAACTTACTTACCACAGACACTACGGTTGGCCTCTAAGGTCCTGCTATCCAGAAAGCTGGATATCCCTGTGCATGGAACAGGGTGAGAACCCCCACCTCTAACCTGGAAAATGCAGCTAGGAGTTGGGCTGCAGGATCCTGGAGCACATGTGTACACTTTTGTTGACCAAATTGCACCCTTTTGCATTTTGGAACTGCATTACAGTTTATACTCTACCAGCTACACATAAGAGTTGCTACTTCCTACTTTCTCCTCAGCATAGGACATCAAATCTCTTACTAACATTTTTTTCATTTTGATCATTGTAAAGTAACAGACATACTATTTATTTCATATTTCTTTGGTTTCTTGTGTGAGATTGGGTATACTCAATGAATTCATATACTCACTTAGCCACTTTGGCTCTTCTTTAAGTTCATTTTCACTTGCTGATTTGCAGGACCTCCTTTTTACGTATTCTAGTCATTATGCTTTGCAGTTTTTTCCATATGCTTTGTGTTTTTGCACTCAAAGTTTTTCCCCTCCATATCTAGATCATAAAAAGATTTCGAAACATTTACTTCTATTAGTCTTTAAGTTTTGTACTTTACATGTAGGTCTGTAATTTTTATGTGATATAAATTAGAAATCTAACTATTTCTTTGTTTATAGAGTATGCCAGGTTTTCTTGTCAACTATTGCTAAAATAACCTGTTCTTTACCATTTTTCTTGTAAAGTAACAGGCAGATTTGTGATCTCATTCTTCTGTCTCATGGGAGTATTTGTCTGTTTTTGTGCTGGTACTGCCTTTGTTACAGGACTTTGTTGTATGTTTAATATCTGACAGGGAGAATTCTCTGCTCTCCTATTTTGAATGTTTATTTAGTCATTTGGGAATTTCTGTTATTCTTTATGTATTTTAATATGAGTTTGAGGAATCCTTCAAAAATGTTTTGCAATGCTGATTAGGATTATAGTGGATTAATGGGTTATTTTTGGGGGCAAATTAACATTCCATAAGCCCCATAATAATAAAAGCAAAATGTTAGTTGCAAGCAAACATAAGAGAAATTGGAGCACTGGTTAAAGCCATTAAATCCCTTGATCCAGGTGAAGGTTTTAACAGATTCTCAAACCCACACGTTAACTTATTCTGTTTTATCAAGCACCGATTTTGTCATTTTATATTTTTACATTGACGTCCATTTTTCTCATTTACTAAATTTATTCATATAAAATTGTTTGTGATGCCATTGTGCATGTTGTATGTCTTGTGTATGTTCCCTTCTGTCTGCTTCTTATTTATTTCTACCCTTCCCTTAAAAAATTAATCTGGGCAGAAGTTTTTCTGCGTTTGTAAGTGAATAAGTTGTTATTTGGGTAATTCTGTCTACTTGTTTTTGTTGACATCATTGACTCTGTCCTTACATTTTAAAATGATTTCTGTTTTCTACTTCTATTTTACTTAAATCATTACTTCAAAGTTTCCTCTTTCTCCTTTCTATCGCTAACGTTGTACAAGCTCATTGGTACCGTTGCCAAGAATTCTTTGCCCGATGCAAGGTCACGAGATTTTCGTCAATGTTTTCTTCTGGACTCTTTATTGTTTAGGCTATCAAGTTTTGATCTATGGGTCATTTTGTGTTAATTGGTTGGTGTAGCGTATGGTAATGTTCTAAGGTCTTTTCTTGTTTTTTTTTTTTGCATATTTATATTTAATTACCCTAGCAACAGTTGTTGAAAGGACTGTTCTTTCTTCCCATTAATTATCCTGGAAACTTTGTCAAAATTAAAGTGACCCTTTCATAAGAGTTTATTTCTGGATGCTTAACTCTATTCCATTGATTTAAATGCCTATCCTGGTTCAAAGCCACTGTCTTGATTAATGTAGCTTTATAGTGAATTCTGAAGTTGGAAAGTGCATGTCCTCCAACAGTATCCTGGTCAAAATCGTTTGGGCTATTGTAGATCCTGTGTATTTCCATAGGAATTTTAAGATTAATTTGTACATTCAACCAAAAGGTCTACTGGGATTTCAAAAGGGTTTGGGATAAATTTATAGACAAAGTTGGGGACACCTGCCATCCTATTGATATTGAGTCTTCTGATGTTTGAACACGGAATATGTCTTCATTTGTTTAGTTCTATTCTAATTTCCTTCAGCAAAGTTTTATATCTTTTTAAAATAGTTTCTAGTATAAAATTCTTCATGTTATTTTGTTAACGTTATTGCTGTTGCATTTTTTTGATGGTTTTGTGAATGGAATTGATTTTTTAAAGCTCATTTTCAGATTGTTTGTTACTAACGTATGTAAGTATAATTGACTTTGTATATTGATTTGGGGGCTTTCATAAACATATTAAGTTGTTCTAGTAGTGTGTGTATATATATATGTTTTTCTTGGAATTTTTTTTCAACATCTAATACCATAAAATAGTGCTACTTCACTTCCAAATTAGATTCTTATGTTTCCTTCCCTTTTCTTTTCCTTCTTTCTCCCTTTCCACCTTTCCTTCCTCTTCCTTCTCCCACACTTCTCCCTTCCCTTTCTCTTCATTCTCTTTCATTTTCTTTTCTTATTTCATTGGCTAAAATCATTCAGTTCAGTGATAAATAGAAGTTTCTGATCTCATTGCCAACCTTAAGGGACAAACCATTCAGTCTTTCATCAACAAATATATGATCTATTGGCTTTCCATAGGTGTTCTTTATCAGGTTGAGGAAGTGCCCTTCTATTACTATATTTTTGAGACTTTTTGTCATGAATTTTTTATTTTTTCAAATGTTTTTTCTGCATCTCTAAGGTGATCTGTTTTTGGAATTTTTTTCTCTTAATGTAGTTAATTGTAGTAATTGATTTTCAGATATTAAACTAACTGCATTTTGGGGAAAATATCTCTTGGTCAAAATGTATAATCTTTTTTTATGTTGCTGAATTTGGTTTGTTAAAACATTGCTAAGGATATTTGTGTCATAAATGAAGGATATTGACCTGTAGTTTTCTTGTCTAGGAGTGTCTTTAGCTTTTCAATGCTTGTGTAATAGGATCACATGAGTATACTAAGAGATTGATATGCCTATTGACTGACTTGAGAAGTCCAATTTTCTGAGATTGTGAGGGATTTCTATTATTTTTTTCTTTAAATACTCAATAAAATTCATCAGTGAAGTAATTTCTCTCTTCTTATAAGGATGCCTGTTGTTGGATGAGGGCCTGAATGAAAAATCAAGGAAAATCTCCTTGTATTATGTAACAAAGCACCCCAAGCTGGGTAGATTAAAACAGTATAAATTTATTCTTTCATAGTTCTGAGGACCTGAAGTCCAATGTCAAGGTGTTGATAGGATTGTTTTCTTCTGAGCTGTGAGAGAGAATCTGTTCCAGCTCCTGGTGGTTGCCAGAAACATTTGGCCTTCATCAGGATGTAGAAGCATTGCCCAATCTCTGCCTTCTTCAGTTGGTAATTTCTGCAAGTCTGTGTCCAAATTCCTCCATTCATGAGGACACAGTCATATTGGACTGGGGCCTGTCCTATTCCAGTAGGTTCTCATCTTAAATTGATCACATTTACAAAGACCCTATTTCTAAGGAAGATCTCCTTCACCAGTTCTGGGGATTAGGAACTCAAGATTTATGGATTCACAACTCACGCAGAAGGGATAGTGTTGCTGTTTTACAATTGTGTGGTAGTGAGAGGGTCTTTTGGTGGCCTGTCCCGGGCAACGTAACAGAACAAATCACAGGATAGGAAACTCCAAGTGCCTCCCTGTCCACCTATACCCTGGACCTCATTTTCTCCCCACACCGGACAGGCTTCCCTTCCCTCTGAGGTTTGATTAAAATGATTTAAATAAGCTGGGTGCCAGTGGCGCATGCTTGCAATCCTAGCTACTTGGGAAGCTGAGATCGGCAGGATCACAGTTTGAGGCCAGCCTGGGAAAACAGTTCATGAGACCCTACCTCAAAAAAACCCAGCTAATAAAAGAGCCAATGAATTGGTTCACATGGTAGGGTGCCTGACTAGCAAGCATGAGACCCTGGGTTGAAAAACCAATACCACAAAAACAAACAAAAAAATGATTTAAATAAACTAAACTAAAAAAAAAAGTTGTTTAAGTAAAAACTAAAAGTCATTTATTTACTAAAAACTATAGTAGAGAGACAGCTCATCCTTTCTGGATACAAACAAAGCTCAGAAAAACTTATGCCTTTAGGTAAAAAAGCAGAGACAAAATATTATTGCCAGAACTGCAAAGTTTGCATATTTCCCTGTTTATTTTTGGTGGTATTGGGGATTGAATTTAGGGCCTCATGCTTGCTGGGCAGGCACTTTACCACCTGAGCCACACCCATAGCTCTTTTGTTTTTAAGATACAGTACCACATATTTTGTATTCATGTATGAAAACAGAAGAATGAAACCTGCTGAAATTGTAGGAAGAAGAGAGGGAACAATGGAGGGGGTAAATCTAACTAAGATAAATTATAAGCACATATGTAAATATCACAGTGTATCCCCCTGTACAACTATTGTGTGCGAATAAAAAACTGATACAGTATTATACTAGTTTTGCCCTGGTTGGGTCTTGGATCATGATCTTCCTATCTGTTTCCCATGTAGCTGGGACCATAGGCATTTGCTGCTATGCCCAGCTCAAGGACTGCAAAATTTAAGGGTGCCACCTCACTAGAATTATAAGGTTTTTAGAGTTTGAAAGAAGTGGTCACTGAGCATGCCACCACTGCCTGACTACAGAGTCCAATGTTCTTTTGCTGGAAACAGCTTTTGCAAGGGCAGCTTCATAATACTGAACAGCACCTGGATTTCTTCAGAAGGGACAGTGTCAGAACTCTCAACTTCTTCTTTGTTGAGAGTTCTTTTACCTATAGTTGCTCTTTTCTCAGCTAGAAACTAGAAGTTGAACAGGTAAACCACTGACTGGGGTGAGAGGTGGAGAAAATCAAACCATGCAGAAAGGAAGGGAACTAATGGAATGGGTTGAATGGTTGGAGCGTGCGACATGTAGTCTTTTGTACTTGAATAAGTTCAGCTGTCCTTTTCAGGTTCTGGGCCTTGGTCTTTACCTCTGTGGGTTGTAGCATCAGACCAAGAAAGGAGCTAGCACACTAATTACCATCTTTTCAGGACTGTAAAATCATCCCCGTAGAATTTTAGGTCCATTATTTTATTATCAAAATGTTTAAACTTGCAGAAACACTGAAAGGGTCTTTTTAAAAATATGGAATGCTTCATGAACTTGTGTGTCATCCTTGGACAGAGGACAAGTTACTCTTCTTGGTCTCATTCTAATATTAGTATCTGTGCTGCCAAAGTGGGCACATTGAAAGACTTTTACACTGAACCCTAATAAACACTGCACCAAAATTCTTTAATTAATTATTGGCTGGATCTCTTTAGATTTTAATATCACTTCCCCTAATCTTTTACATCTGTGTTTGTTCTCAATAACTGAGCTAACAAATCTTCAGCAGTTCATCTTTGAATTTTTCTAAGCACTCAGATTTATAGAAACAAGTACTGCTGTTTGTTTGCACCACATTTGTATGTCATTCAGTTGGGTTAGAAAACCAAAACTGTATACCACCACACCGTGGTCACCAACATCTCAGTGTTGGAAGTAGCTGAACCCTCTGCTGAGCTGGGTGGAGTTCCTCAGCTGCAGTGCACTCTGGATCTCAGTCTGAGCTTCTACAGAGGAACAAGGAGCATCAACACCCTGGAGAGATGATGACTGGAGGTCAGGTAAGAGAACCTCTAGCACAATCCCATGGGTGGCATGTCTTGTTCTGCTGGTTCTGTGCTGAGATCTGTTTAGTTTCTGGTCTTTTCTTCAGAGTGAAGTGTAGAAAAGTGATCAGTCTGTGTGAGTTTTTGGGCAAGTTGTACTGTGAGACCCACAAACACACCCATGTTGTAGATGGTCCCACCTCTGTCAGTGTTTAGAAAGAAACAAACTAACAAAAAAATTAACCTTTGGCTAGGCCAAAGGTACATTTACATTCCTTTACCAAATAGTGGGGGTAACACCAGGGCTTCCAGGGCCTGCTTTGAGCAACCTGCCTACACTTGCACGACTGTCATGTGTCACTGAGAGAAGCACATACACCTGCCATGATGAACATGCATGAACAACAAAACTGAAAGTTTTCTGGCTTTGATGTTTTCAATGTCCATATACTACCTTCCACAATGGGAAGGAGCAGCCTGCTGGTGATTTAAAATCAGCAGCTCATTGCCATATCACATCCCTCCTCATGGAGACCATCACTATCACTCCAGTACTCCTTCTAAGTTTCAATGTAATATGCACTTCCTGTTTGTGCCATTATCACTTTTGATTGGTCTTCCTGTCATTCTTCAGGTTCTTCTCCTAAGGTCCCCCAGGTAGTGCTGCTAGCATGTTCTTCATGGTCACCTGTGGTCCAGAGAGTAGAGTGCTCACTTGTCAGCATGAAGTGCGCTTTCAAATGATCTGCCTCTGATTTTCACACCCTCTTTACCTTCTCCTATTTCTGCTTCCCATACAGGTTTAAACAGCCTTCTGCAAGCAGGCTGCCTAGTTTTGCTCTTCCTTCAGTTTCCTCTTTGCTACCCACACCCTGATTGTCCTCCAGGGACCACAGCAAATGTCACAGTCCTGTGACAGACCCTCCTTTGTCCTTGCTCCCTGTGTAATCCATTCCTTCAGTGCCTCACCTGGGCAGTCTACCTGTGTTAATGGCAATTCACATGGCGAATGCTCCTGTTCCAAGATGAGCTCCCTGTGAGGACAGACTTGATGTCCTCGTTTTTGTCCTGGGCATCTCTCTTGGTTACTGTGTCTAGTCAGTGCTCAGAACATCTTTGTTGATTTGAGTTACATAGTGTTTATTAAGTGACCATGACTCCTGGGGTCATTTTGTATCCATACTATAAGAGCTTACACAGTTAAGTGTGGAAATCTTTCTATTCCTAATGTATTTGCAGAAATACTGTTGATTAGTAATTATGCTATCTGGAATCATCCCTGACTTCCTTCATTGCAAAGTGAAGCTAAGCCATACAGCTGTCCTCAGGTTGGGCAAGATGAGTGTCTATAACCCATAAATCTATAATGCCATATCTCAATGACCTCTCTGAAAGAAAGCAGCAAAAAGATTCTTGATATACCTTAGAAGCTTCTAGATTTGCATGCCATTTGAGACCTGTCACATTTGATTTTGCCTCAAATGTAGCATGACCCACTTGCATGTAACAGAAAGCACCGTGTATAAACAATTCATTTATTATCATGTAAGATGAAAAATTGATGCCTGTGACCTCTTAGGTCACATCCCTGAGATAAGCCAAAGGGTAAGGGAACTGTTAAAAAGTACACTTTGCAGAGAATGGTCATGAATTCCAGCATCTTTACACCAAAGGCTTATCTAGGCTCCCACACCCAAGCCAGAGGCTTGGACAGATGGTCAATTCCTATGCCACTCAGAGCTCCAGGTCCTATTGCCAAGAAGTTTATTTTGATTATTGCGTAGCATCATCACCAAAGTCTAACATGTAGTACCTTTTGTTAAAGAGAACTTTAAAATTACATATATATATATATGCAGATATATATGAATATATGTTAAAGATAGCTAATAATTGTACCCAGCACATAATTTTCTGAACTGTCTCTGAAATCATCACTTTTGTTGTAAAGAAATTACCCTCACTTTCCAATCTTCTGTTGTGACTGTTTATTACCAAACTATATAGGAGTGATGAATGTAACTAACTAAAATTTATCATAAATGTGACAGAGGCAGTGAAAGCAGAGCACGAAAAAGTTTGGGTTGCTTAATTTTTACTTGCTGGTCATTTGTTTACTCACTGAACTCATCTGCTCAACAAATATTTGTTGAACATCCTTTTATACTGGTCTCTAGGAAACATCACTGAATAAAACAATTTGTCCTCCCAAGGAAACAATAATCAGATGGAAAGAAGTGACTTGTTTCTAAGAAATGATCATACAAGGCAGAGCCAGATAAATACCAGAAGGGAGTTTTGGAGACTTGTAAGCTTGTTTTCTTCCAGGAAGGAAAGAACTCACAGTTACTAAGCAAATAATGAGTACAAAAGACCACTAGCTGTACAATATGCTTTCTTCCTAGAACTTATCATCAGTGGTGGCCATCTTATTTGTTTGCATGTTTGCCTGTTTGAAGTTTGTTCCCACCCCTCCCATTAGAATGGAAGCTCAGAGACCTTATCTAAATTGCTTATCCTTTGTGCCAACAACAGCACCTCACATGCAAGGGGCAATCATTAATTATGTTTTTAATGAATAAAGATTAATAAAAAAGAGAGGTTAGAAATATGTAACTCCTAAATTGGTTGATTTTCTCCAGTAAACATGGGTTTGGGGATTGACATGGGAAAACGGCTAATTCCCGTATAGAACCTTCACATATTCCTCCCAAGAGGCACAAAAGGAAACCTGAGAGGTAGTAATTCTTCACCTGACATCTATGAAGCACTCACTGCACTGCAGATATGCTTGATGTTGTGTTTACAAAGTTGTATTTGAGACAATTCTTGAAAAGAAAATTCTCATAGAATAATGGAGGAAGTCAATCTGCACAGAGAACTGTATTACAATGTATTTGTATTAGGATCTCCAGGGAATCAAAGCAATGGGATGTACACCCCACCCAATGCCAACGTGCTAGCTTGAAGACACTCAAAGGAGGCATCCCAGCAATTTTCAGGGATAAGATACAATGTTATTAACTATTATCAGCACAGTGTGTTATGGATCAACTTATACCTTCTGTCTAACTGAAAAACTTATAAAACTAAAAATTGCACGTATTTATGGTATGCAACATGAACTTTTCAAATATGTACACATGGCGAGATGGCTAAATCAAGCTAGTTAAACACACGTGTTGCTTGGGTTGAAAGAGAAAATCCTGTTAGTTCTCCTTGAGTCACATGCCCAGCCTGGCACACTTCTGGCTAGCTCACTCCTTAACAAAGGATGCTGAGAGCGTTGTAAAGGTGGAATGCACTAAGTAGGCATCTAGTGAGTTTACTACAAGAGTGCTACTTATTTTGCTAGTGGCTAAGTTTGCCAAAACCAGTCATCATGTGACCCCCGAGAATATGGCAACAATGACATTTCTTGCCACTGCTGTCAGGGTTCTTGAGAAGCCACAGCAACTTGTAGGATATTAATGCATCGTGCTTCGACACTGCTGAATTACATTTCCTCCCAAATTTGCAGTCAATTCACTTTCCTGGGATGGATTCAACTACCATCAGAAAAGAGTGTTAGTCATCTTAATAACATGAATTAATGCTGAGTCCGTCCTGCTGGACAATATCTCAATCAAAACAACAGACACTGAAATGTTCTAGACAGAAGGAGAGCATATGAGCATGGCTTCACTCAGAAATATTGCAGCTGTATTCAACGATCTGCCAGTCAAAAGAGCCTACCAGCCTATCTGAAACTTTTTGCCCATTAGAAGTGCTTTTGTTACTAAAGGGATGTCAGCAATATAATTTCAGACTCAAATAAGAAACAGAATTGCACTAATTATGGACATTTTGTGACCAGCACACTTCCAGCTGAATGATACAGTGCAAGTTGTATCTTTTTGAACCAACTGAACTCTGCCTTATGTATCAGTTTCTGAAGGATGTAATTGTTATTAATAAGACATTAACAGGATATCATTTCCTTTAACGATAATTTTATTTCCTCATAAAAGTGAGTTATTAGAACAATTAAGAACTGCTTCAGAGTCTGCCATCTAGTCATGATTCAGTGTTTTTCCCCCCATTTCTGGCATATTTGATGCTTTTGAAAATGTGCTTCCTCCTTTTTTCCCTATCCTAAGTGGTTTTAGATTATATGGGAGTCAAAAAATTGCTCCTTTGTTCTTTTTGAAGATTTTATAACAACTTGCTTTGGGGGAATGACTGTACCTTCAGGATGCAGTTATCCTTATTGTTAACTGGATCATAGAGCTTCACAGAGAAGTAGAAGGGAACCATTGTCTGTTTTGTGCCAGGCCTTATGCAGATGCCTTCAGACCATGTGCTTATTCCAGGTTAGCCTCCAAGAAGCACTGGAAAATAAGTGTTGCTCTTCCATTGTTAGAAATTAGACAGCTGAAGCTGAAGATCACATGATGACAGTGATAGTGAGTGACACTGAGGTAGGTTATCGAACTCCAAAGTCCAGCTTCTGTCTTCTAGAATGTTCCTCTTTCTCCCTCTGCCTGTGGGTGGTCCTGGTTCTACATCTCCTGATGCTGAGGATTCAGAAAAGCAGACTCTAGTCTCTGGGGAGGTCCCCTGCACCCCGCATTTACAGGGACTCAGGTGAGCCCAGGTATGAGAGAAACTTGCCTTCCAGGGAGGAGACATGGAAAGGCACTGACAAAAGCCAGTGGGGCATTCCTGGAACATCACCAGGGGCATTCAATGCAGTGCAGACTGTTCTGCTGCAGGCAATCTGCACTTTCTAAGACAGCTGAGGCCTAGGATGGCAGAGTTCACAAGGAGTGCTGAAGGCATAGCCAGAATTATCCAGGAAAGGATAACTTGTTGGTAACGCTGCTGGCTGGGCAGCGGTAGTCCTAAGTGTTAGCTGTTAATCCACACAGGCTCCTATGTTAATGCACCTTCGGAGTGTCCTTTCCTTTGTATCAGCTAAAATGTTTTTGGAGAAGGTTAAGAATGCTCAGAGGGCACCCCTGCCTGCCATCTTTATGACACAGATAAGCATGTCCCAAAGTGTTCCTGTTGGCCATTTTGACCTTTGAAAATGTTCCATGATCTTGAGTTAAGTGTGTCGTAACAATGCGTCCAGCGCCTTTCCTTCTTGAACTGTGACCTTAAACTGAGCGTGCTCAGGAATGTGCTCCTCCAAAGTGCTTTCTATATGCATATTTATAGGCTCCCCACGTAAAATCTCCTTTGCTCAAGGATGGCATTCCTTTGGAAATAAGTCCTGCGCTCTCCTTGTCTGCTGCAGGTAATAAATCTTTCTCCACTCTTTAATTTTTTTGGCTGTGCTTGTTTTGGCTGTGCATTCACCAAGATGGGGACCCATTGTGTTTGGTTGCATAAGACAGTCACCTATATGCCCAAACTTGTTAACAATGGATGCATTCCTGAGCAGGACATTTTAAAAAAGATCCTTGTTCACTGAAACACTCATTGTTAGAATCAAATTTTTTTTTTTTGCTGAGGTCTTGCCTGCACAGGACTTGCTTGTCATTTCCATGGGGTCCATTGCCTGGTCTGGCTGTGTGAGTGGTGAGTGTGCAGAGGCTACTCAATCTGAAGGACAGAGCCACTTTGGCCGCTGTGGGACTGGACCAAACCATGGGCAAAATTTACCTTCATTCTGCTCATCCTTCAGACTTCACATGGCCTTGGGTCAGGGAAGATAGATGGCAAGTTCTTGTTCCTTTCCCAAGAAAGAATTCAGGGGTGGACACAGAGGAGTCTTTGACAGGAAAGACTTACTCAAGCAAAAGCTAGGTTTTACTAAGGCAGAATTGATCATGAAACTGAAGGCAGCCATCTTTATCAAGCAGTCAAGGGCCTGGAGCCCTCAGTTGTAGGCAGTTTTATGGATAGGGTTTAACGATTATGGCAAGGATATGCAATTGTGAAGTGTTCCAATTAATGGGAGGGCATTTCTAAGAAGAAATCAGGCAGTGGTTTACCTAATAAAATGTCCCTTATTAAGCAGGATGGACCAGAATAAGGTCATGTAAGGACATGACCAATCAGAACATTGCAGGCATAGCCAACCAGAATGCTAATTAGTCTAGAAATTGAGCAATGCCCTGGAGAAAATGGATGTAAACCTCAGACCATATCACTTCTCAGGTAACCCCCTGGGGACCCTCCCTTCCTGTGGGAGCATCATTCTTTCCCTTAATAAACCTTCCTACCTCTGTGCTCACCCTGTGTTGTTCATGAAGTTCATTCGTTGGCTTCATCAGACAAGAATCCTCAACGCCAACCATTCCTCTGGCTAAACACCCAAGTCAGCAAGGTTGAGTGGAGACTTTTGGTTCTACACAAATCTCCCATATTAAAACCACAACTTTAATGAGGTCTAAATGAGGCCTTTGGCTGAGTTCTAGAGTCTGGAAAGTTTCTGTTGGGGAACTTTCTGGGGTTTGGTGGCCACTATACCAAGAAGTGGCCTCAACTGTAGTCAAGCGTTACTCCAGGACAACGGTGAAGCAGGATGCTTGGCAGAAGGTACTAAGTGCTGTGCTGCACTTGTCCCCTGGCTCCTTAGTGTTACTGCTTTTCCCTTTCTCCTTGCCTACCCCATATCACTGGGTTCTTCAGCTCTGAGTCATGGGTCCAAGGAAGAAGGACTCTGACTTCTTAGCACAAAGATTTTTTGACAACCAGATTTTGAAATATATTCTTTTCTGCAATTATGCAGCCTAAATGACAGGCAATTAACCTGAGAAAAGTAAGTCTTGTAGTAAATAAAGAGGAATAAAAGCCTCTGTTGGGGACAGAGACCCTGAGGGTGAAGACTGGGTACATGGGGTGTTCACTCAGGGGCAATTGGTCTTCCTTGGGCATTGGCACCATGGTGCTTACGGTGGGGAGTCTTCAGAGGGTGGGGAGGCAGAGGCTCCCAAGCAAAGATGCAGAGTTACCAGATTTGTGCGTGATTAGAAGGCCCCCAGCAGGGTTGAGGCTGAATTTAAGGATGAGAGAATGAGAATGAAGGATGAAAAAAAAGTTGGCAAGCAATTCAGTATTCCAGATTGAGAGAAGTAATTTAGGAGATGCTTTGGAGGAAGAATCTGCAGACTCTAATCTGACTTCTGATGAGCTCTCTTGTCTCCCTCCATGTTTCTGTCCTTGCTTTGTCTGGCCATGCCTTACATTTCTCAGTATCCTTGCATGTGCTGTTCTACCTCTGTGTTACCGATGTCATCATCCTAAATCTAGGTTCAGATCCTGCTTCTGGCTTTGTCTGATGCCCCTTCTCCTTCTGAATTCTATAAATGCATACAGCGTGCTTTGAACAAGTCAACCCACTCTATTATATTCCCCTACACCTTCCTCCCTTTTAAACAGGTTTAATGGGTTTCATATTTGAAGATAGTGTAAACATGGCAGTGCCATGTCATTATCATCATCATTTAGGTCTAGTTTGCACATATGAGTGAAAACATGCAATTTTTGGCTTTTTGAGCTTGGCCTATCTCACTCAACATGATAATATCCAATTCCATCCATTTTCTTGCAAACATCATGATTTCATTCTTATTTATGGCTTAACTATACCCCATTGTGGATGTATGCCACATTTTCCTTTTTATTATTCGGTGTTGGGCACCTGTTCTGTACATTTATATGGCAAGTTCATGGTGGGGTCTGTGTTTTCAGATTTGTTCATGGTTGCAGGTTGAGGGCCTGGCACAGGCTGGCACATAGCACACGGCACGCGCTGGACATGCAGTGCACAATGTGGAAGGCCACCTGTAATGTCAAATAGCCTGCAGAACAGGCATCCATTTTATGAGGAGAGACCATGTCACTTTGGGATATCCATGCCAAAGCCTATTAGGGAAGTTGATGCATGAATCTGGAGCACAGGGAGAATTTGTGACTAAAGATACAGATTCAGAAGCTCCTTGTACTGCCTGTTACAATTAGCTGAAGTTGATGAATTCATGGTATAAGTCAGGGGAGGATATCTTAGGACTCAGGAAAGTTGCTTACCTTCTTTGACTCCCATTTTCTCATTTGTTAGTCAATGGTGGGGGTGGGGGGAAAATGCTACTCATCTCAGGCCACAGTGGCTATTACACATCTGTGAAGATGGATGTCTACTAGGAGTTATCCCAATACGTAGCACATACAACACAAATAAAAATAGCAGCTGAATGAAGAGGTCATGAGAGGACTCCAAGGGAAATCCTTAATGACTCTGTGGGAATGATGCATTCAAAAAAAAAGAAATAAAAATGTGGGAAGACAGGTAGAAAAAAGCCAGTTGCTTTTCTTCTTAGTAGTGATTTGGAAAATGCAGCTTACTCTTAAAGTTATACTTGTGACAGTTCTTAAATAATAATGTTAAGTGGAATTTAAATATTTAAATCTTTTGAGCCATATTCTAATCCCCTACTGTTTATTATATTTCAAATGTCTAAAACTAAAGAAATATTTTGATGGAGTTATAAATTCCAAAAATTCTGTATTTGTAGCATGTCACATTATAAATGATATTGCTCAGATCTTCCCTTTATTTGATATTTGTTTTTCTTTAGTGGGAAAAATAACTTTTTCATCTATAAGTTCTGTTGAGGGCCAGCTACATTTTATTTAATTAAAAGTTAATTGATTGGAAGATGAACTTGAGAATCAGTTCCTATTACTAAAATTTCACAGTGTAAAATACTAGCTTTAGAATTTTTTTCTGGCCACAATGTATGGTCATAATTAATGGTTTGCTCAAGAGGTGACCTACAGTTTCCTGTACACATGGGCAACAAATATGAGTGGCAGGTACAAATGGTCTAGAAATGTCACCATCCATCCTTGTGATTTTTAAATCAATGGATTGTGAAATTCTTGTGTCAGAAAAATTGATTATGACTCTTTAGGCCCTACTATAAAATTATTCCTGTCATCCATATATTAAAAATACTATTTCCACTGTGTGCTTTTCATAGTAGCCTTATCCATTTAACCTTGTCTGTCAGAAGATATTATGTATGAGATTATCATATGATTGAGGCAGCAGAGTGTGGTGAGGTGGAATGTGGGCGTCTTCTACTCCCAAAGAAAGGTCTAACACTTATTAATGAAAGGAAAATTAAAACAATGATTAGAAACCATTTTTCATCTGCCAAACTGGAAGTAGAAGAGAGTAATAAAAAAAACACCTGATGGTATCAGGTCATGTGTGAGGGCATCAGTGTCCTTGTTCAGAGCTAGTGGGAGTATAATTAGGACAATTTTTGCTGAAAGTGATTTGGCCAGAATCATAAAAACGATTTAATGCTTGTATGTTCTAATTTTATGTCCAGAATTCACCCAAGAGGAGTTGCTGAAATATTTGTGCACAGATATGTGCTAAGAACCCATGATACCACAGGAGTCACGGATGATAGTAAAAATGTGTGCTAACTTCCCAGAAGCAGGATCTTATTCCATGAACCATGATATCGCCAGATGCCAGATAAAGAAAGACTTATGGCCATTAAAAAGTCACATTAAAGAAGAATGTGACTATTTAATGAAAATGAAGAATATTTCTAAGTATAAAAAGCAAAGTACAAAACAATTTTTGAATATGCATATAAACATGTATGCCTATAAACAGAGAGTATCTATAAAGGTGAAATCTTAGTTATCTCTCTTCATGGATGGAACAACTCATTTTATTATTCTTCTGTAGATTGACTGGGCTTCTTGGTAGCTGGGGGAGGGGACCATCTGCTCTAGGAGCTTGGCTGGTATTCCTCATAGGATGGTGTTTAACTCGGGACTGTCAGGCCTGGGCTGGATAGCCAAAGAAAGTGCCTCCCTCAGTTCTGGGGCTTGGTTCTCCTTCATGCAGCCTCTCCACGTGGCTAACTTAGACGTCCTACCAGCAGGGTGGTCTGGTGGAAAACACACCAGGGCAGATGTATTTTCCTTGAGAAAAGGCAGAACCTACTTGATCTGTTTATGCAGAAGCTGGCATAGATTTACACCTGCCACAAAGCATTCCTCACAAGGCTGGTTTCAGGGAAGGCTGGAGTATGCACCTTCAGGGAGAGAAGAAATCCAACCAGCCATTTTTGGAGACTCAACTACAGCCTCCATTAAAAATTTAAAAGCAGTTTTCTGCTTTACATATTTTTATGCATACTTCTGTCTGCTTAAAATTATTTAAGTAGATGTCTACTTTATCAATATCAAAAGTAAACAAAACAAAACAATTTCTGAACCCTCACTATACAAAATTATAATTGCATATTACAGGACAGTATAATAGGGTTTGAAGTCCAGGTTTATTATTTACCATGCCTTTGGGATGATTACTTACATTTATCTCATGGTTTTAGTGAGGGGAATAGTAAGATCTCACAGGACTAAAGAAGACAAGTCTGGTCTATCAATAAAGAACACTATGCCCACCTAAAAGGTGTTCAGGATATATTATTATTTTTCTTATTATTATTGACATATTTTCTTAGAACTTTGATATACGATTGACATAGTATCACTTTGCTCATATTTTCTATTCCGAACTTTGCAGAATTACACATCATTTTACTCATGAAATTGTATCAATCATCCAAACAGTAGATTTCTTTGCTCAAAAAGAAAAAAAGTTCTTTGGTTTTGTACTATTTGTTCACAGGGAAAAATTCTTCAGTCTTTTCCTTTAAGTGTTATTTATTCAAGTCTGTGTAGGCCTGTGCAGAGAACCAAGGTTTTCTCTTACAGGTCTTAATGGCACATGTACTCTTGTGAAGGGACCTCGACCTAGGACTCAGAAGAGGCAGGCTTTTATTTTGACTCTGTGGCTAAATAGCTAGTGGTTTTAAGAATGCCATTTTCCAAACACAACAAGGGGATTGGACTATGAGCACATGATAAAAGCGAGAGCACACAAGGGAGGGGTGAGGATAGGTAAGACACCTAAAAAACTAGCTAGCATTTGTTGCCCTTAACGCAGAGAAACTAAAGTAGATACCTTAAAGCAACTGAGGCCAATAGGAAAAGGGGACCAGGTACTAGAGAAAAGGTGAGATCAAAAAGAATTAACCTAGAAGGCAACACCCACGCACAGGAAATCAATGTGAGTCAATGCCCTGTATAGCTATCCTTATCTCAACCAGCAAAAACCCTTGTTCCTTCCTATTATTGCTTATACTCTCTCTACAACACAATTAGAAATAAGGGCAAAATAGTTTCTGCTGGGTATTGGAGGGGGGGAGAGGGAGGGGGCGGAGTGGGTGGTAAGGGAGGGGGTGGGGGCAGGGGGGAGAAATGAACCAAGCCTTGTATGCACATATGAATAATAAAAGAAAAATGAAAAAAAAAAAGAATGCCATTTTCTATGTTTTGTTCTGGAAAATTTAAGACACGGAAAACCAAACTCATGTGACTTCTAAATCTTCCTTCAGCTCTAAAATAGAGATTCTACAAGTTAAGTTCATGACAAGAAGAGTAGATGAAGTGTGTAATTGGAGGCTAATGTTTACAGAGGAGCTTCTATCATCTAGTGGATGGGTTAGTGATTGGGTTTTGGACACTTAGTTTCTATTTTAAATATTGCCATTGACCTGCAGGTTGACCTGAGGGAAATTAAGTCCTATCTATGCTTCAGTTCTCTTATGGATCAAAGGGCAATTTTTCTTCTTGCCTCAAAGGTTGTTATGAGATGATTATACATTCAGAGAATGACATTCTCTGAAAGGAAGAGATCTATAATGGCTATATGATACTTTATAATTAATGAAGAATCTTTAGGGGAAAGGCCTGAAGCTATACTTATTAACAGCCTAGAAATGTGTTGTTACAGTACTTGTTTGCCAACAAATCCCCAGCTTGGGTCTGTATCTAATTGTGATTAGTACTCTGTTATAACTTTGTGTGGAAGGAAACATCAGGGTTCATTAGAAAGAAGGATTTTGGAAAGATTGCTAGCAAACTCTTATTTGGAACTCTGCTTATCTCATAAAAATAAGTTTTGAGATATAGATATTAATGTCAAGTCACGTTACTTGATTTTAAATTTTTTTAAGTTTAAAAGTTGAAAAATCAAAGAGTAAAAGACATAAATAATAATGACGGTAATATTAGGTGGAAATCAATCAGCGAATCTCTGAATCTATCCATCTAATGAGATATAATTTCACATACACTAGATTGGTAACAATGAAAAATTCCAATGATACCAAGTTTTGGTGAATTTGAGGAGTAGAAGGATTCCTTTATACACTGATGTTGAGTATAAAAATCGGCATATGTACTTTTTAAGCAGTTTACTCCAAAGAAACATACATGTTTTGACCTAGTGATTCCAGTCTTGAGCACCACAGTGAAACGAGCATGTACTGTGGAGGCACCATGTCTGTGTTTATATGACCTCATTCAGCACTGCAAATCTTTGGAAACTATTGGCAAACAACAGAATGACCAAACAAATTGAGTATATTTTAGGTAACAGTGAAAATGAGCTACAGGTACACATAACAACCAGGTGAAGCTCACTAGATGACTCTATCAGTTCGCTAGGGCTGCCATAACAAAGTACCACAAACTAGGTGGCTTTAATAACAGAAAGTTATTGTCTCAATGTTTTGGAGGCGACAAGTCTAAAACCAAAGCATGGGCAAGGTCATTTTCTCCTTAGGGCTGTGGAGGAATCTGTTCTGGATTTTCTATTTGGCAGATGGATGCCAGTCTTCTCCCTGTGTCTCTTCATATCATCTTCCATCCATGCTCATGTCTGTGTCCAAATTTCCCCTTCTTATAAAGGACACTAGGCATGCTGGATTAGGGACCACCCTAATAACCCCATTTTAATTTGATTATCTCTGTAAAGGTCTTATTTCCAAATAAGGTCACATTCTGAGCTACTGGGGGTTGGGACTTCAACATGTGACTTTTGGAGGACACAATTCAGGTGTGAAAATTGTTTACATTCTACAACTGGGCTATGAGCACTCAGCTGTGCTTCCTAATCAACATGTGTATGCACATTAGTCAGCCACATTGGAGAGGATCCCATGGCTTTCAAAAGATCCTCGAGGAGATCTACAATGCAAGGAAAATTAGGGGCTTTTTGCAGAGTAAAAGTAGAATGTTCCAGCTGCAGAAGTTTATAAAAAGTAGGGCATTTCTGTTTGAAATAGTTTCTGTATCTTACCATGGGGAGTTATGTTAATAAATCATCCTGTTCACGTTCTTGTCTTTCAGAAGGATTGTATTAGTTCAGACAGAGAGTTGTCCAACTTCCCATGAAATTCTCTACTGTATCATTTGTCACCTAATATGTTTTCCTTATTGTGTGCTTTTGGACACAAGAAAGGTTTAAGACAATATGAGGGGAATCATATGGTCCATAAACTCCCTACAGTATCTGTCTTCAGCACTGTAATTTGTAGCTATGAGTGGCAAACACAGGGAGAATGACCTTGCTTGTCCGCCTCACTACTTACCTGCTGTTCTTGCGGCCGAGGAGTCTCTACTATCATTGTTTGGTTGGTGCCTACCTTGTGAGGCATCTGCCTGTTAACAATAGTGAGAGCAATTTACTTGAGACTAATTTAAACATATTCAAAGACACTGTATGGATTTTTGTGGGCCTCTGATATAGACATTTACATTCCCTTTATGAGGGATGCAATCCTTAACCCTCTTTAACCAGAGTGACAAAGAGAATGCTCTGTTGTCTCTATCTGGTTTCCATCTCTCCATCCTTGTTATGCTGGTTCTACTGGTTTGCCTGTGGATGGAAAGAACAACTTCCGAATTGGGGTGCAAGCTGCACATAGTCTCTTCCACTGGATGAAGCTCTGTACAATATAAGTAAATGCTGCAATGGGGGTGGGATCTCCAAGCCACAAAATAGCCTTTGAAGAATTTTTTTTTAAGATTGAATCCTTAATGTAAAAGTCATGATGCTGGTTTCAAAGGAAGAATGGATGTGCTCTCGTGTTCAGTGTGCAGTGATAGGTATGCAGTAGACTGTGAATGTCATGATGTCCTCATCCTTGAGAAAGCAGGAGGTGACATAGGTGGCAGCCAGGAGTCTCTGAAACATCAGCGTGGTTAACCAGGCGGCTCTTTATGTGGTAGAGCACTTTCATCTTTTTGCAGCGTTTGGTTGCAATTGTGTATGTGTGTCTCTGTGTGTGAGTCCAAGTACCTAGTGATAAGTACCTGTCCCTATCCTTAGGCTTTTCCAGATTTAGTGTAATGGGAAAAAGTAGTTTCTAAGTGCCTTTTGATGTGTCAGTAAGCCAGGTTCTCTGCTTGCTCCCTGTCCGCGGTTAAGGTAAAGTGCTGAAAAGGTGGCCAGGGATGGCTTCTGTCAGAAAAGCTCAGGGGAGGAGAGAAGGAAGATAACATTGAATGAAGCATTCCTGAGAGAGAGTAAGGGAAAGCTGCACTTTCATTGTCATGACAGATGGCTGGGAGGGTGAAGGGGTGATAGAGAAAAGAGTCCAACTCTCCCCACCCTTTTGGGCCTAATTCCTCAAACAGAGGAAACCATGGCAAAAGGATAGAAAAGCACAAGAGGCACAAAAAGAAGTGAGAATCAAAGTGGCTTTTGCTTGACTTTCTGTCTGGAAGTCTGGAACAAGCTGTGATGTCTAGGCTGAATGCTGTGGAGACTGTGCGTCACAGGTCTGTTGTCATAGGGCATCTGGTCACCGTCTACTTGCATGTTCAGTCTTTTAACCTCACTTCAGTGAAGGAAAATAACCGATCACTTGTAAGGAAATAGAATATCATTGCCCTAATTTCCATAAATTAGGGCTATAGTGAGCAGTGAGAAGAGAGATGAATAACTGAGTTCAGTTTTGGAGAAGGTGGTGCGCGTGGGCTGGAAGAGGAAATCAACGACACGGTCGAGGCCCATGTGTGTCAGAGCCCTGTACCAGCACACCACATGCCTAAAGTACAAATGCAACCTGAACTGCGCGTCGCATTTGTAACCTGTTTGAATTTTAATTCACCTTCTGTTCGTATTTACTAAATTAAAACAATTTTATTTCTAGTAACATTTATCGAGAGCCTACATTTTTGTACCTATGCTGCCTGGAGTGAAGTCCTCCAGGGAGGGTTGGGTAGGGCTTCCTCACAGACCTTGTCTCAGTGCCTTGATCCTTCAGGACTGAGCAGGGCAGGCCATAAGACTATTGCTTCCCTCCCATAGTCACCTTTTACTCCTCCACGGGTTCGGGTGGTGGTGCCAGTCCAGCAGGAACATAAGAAATAAGAATTGGATAGTGACAAAGGGAGGAGGTCAGGGGTGATGGGGTTCACCAAACACCTGCAGTTTGCTGTTGAGTTAATCATGAATCTTGCAGCTTTGTATATGCAAGGTGACTGTTGGACAACAAGGTGCTTGTCAAATTCATGCAAAGTTCCTAGCTTGCAAAATCATGCACTTTCTCATCCAACATAGTTAAACAACAAATGCACTTGCTTTACGAATGCAAAAGTTGTGTTTTAAGTGAGAAAGCTGTTTCTCAGCTGTGGAAGAGAAGGAAAATCTAAGGACTATTGTAGAAAAAATGGCAACATTATATTCTTTGTTTTAGGTTCAAGGAAAAAACTAATGTTTTAAACGTATGCAGTGCTGGAAATTATGGTACTTTAAAATGAATCACTGCAGGATTTAATCGCTGCTAATCTAGAACAAAATAAATTCCAAAAGTCTTCCTGCCGTTGACTCTGCTTAGTTTAGGATTTACTACCTTTTAGTATCCTTAGAGAGTAGGAAGTCTGAATAAATTACCTCTAGATTCTAAGCTTCTGCTTTCTAATGTGTTCTGCTTCCCTTTAATTGCTCTTGGAAGAAAGATAAATAAGTTATTTGGATGTTTTACGTTATACAGAGCACATGTTTCATTCACAGAACCTAGATACCCTGTGGAATCTTACTGTGCATCTGGGCAAAATTTGGGAGGATTCCATCCACTTGTCAAAAACTGTGCCTGATAGAGTTCACATCAGACAGTGGATGGCCAATAAATATTGCTGACTAAATGACTTGCACACTTAAGAAGAAGTTCAATCTGTCAACAGTTCTGGTTGCATTCCTGTTACAAGGCGATGTAAGTGGAGTTTTATGTGAATAGGGATAAAGATTCATGGAGCAAACCTTTGTGCTGCTGGCAGAAGACAAATGTTTTGTAGGGTGTCTGTGGAGTGCTGGGGAGCTGTGCCCTGTGCCTGCAATCTTGACACAACATGATACAGGAACCTTGTCTTAGCATTCGGGCACATATGGTATTAAGATAGAACCCCATTGCCAGCTATCACCAGCAGTAGTTGTCACATCCCTTCTGAGGCAGCATCTCACGGGCAGACTGTGATAAGGAATGAGGGTAAGACAGTTCTTACTAAGAACTTAGTCTTACTAAGGTGTGAGGCTGGATTAGTTTACTACCCGTGCTAGTCCATTTTGTGGACTGACTGCATGTGTAGGTGGAGTGTAATTTACACGATTCTACAAACACAGTATAAACCAAGACTGCGCAATCATTTCGCCAAAGGAGATGCTAGATGTTGCTTGAGGTTGCACTTTTCATCCTCACTATTTTTCCAGGTGTCTTATGGCAACTGGAGGCAGGGGATGAGCAGACATTTACATGGGATTCCCTGTCCAAATCTTATATGCTGGCCCAGGCAATCATTTAGGTATGGGTGCAAAGGGCTTGTCTGAAGAGGTGGAGTCCTGAGAGAGACTCCATCCAGAAGAAGATGACTGGCATCTTCTCCTCCCATCCCATGACATTCTAGTGACCCTTGGCTACTTTTTTTTTTTTTTACTATTTCTTAGTATATATAAACAATTTACTTCCTTTATTCCTTACATCATCATCATGTAGCTTCCTTCCACTAAAATAAAGTGGGGATTAATATCCAGTTTGCTTCTGGGACTCAGTTCCCACTACTGTGCTGAGCTCGCATGTTGACTCAGTGTCACTATGGCATCAACAAGATTTCCAACTGAGTCTGGCACCTCTCAGAACAAGGGGAGGGGACTTGTGAAGAGGAGAGATGGGTCTTACAAGGTATGGTATTGCTTGATTTGTATTGACCTAGGGTTTTACCTTGACTTTGGCCTTCAGTACAATGTGTGGACAACTCCAAGAAGGATAGGGTGGGAGAGAAGACCACTGTTCTAATTGCCCACCAAACCTATTGTGACAACTTCTCTTTTCAGCTTAAACTTATGCTTGGACCATCTATTTCTATTTTATTTTTGTGTGGTCAGATACAACTTCAGATCTACACTTTTACTAAAATTTAAGTGTATTTCTTTTAAAGGAAACTCCAAACATCCCTGGAATGGATGACTGTTTTGTGAGCAACTGGCTCATGGGACCCTTTCTAGGAAATAAGGGGATAATTACAAAATAGAGCTGTGCTTTTTATGGGCTCTGTAGTGAGGAGGAAGGGAGTGGGAAGGCATGTGCTTTGAACTTGAAATGTGAAGTGATTTTGAGATGAAATCGTTTATTTCTTGATCTGAACTTAAAACACCACAAATAAAGAACAGCAGAGCATGAGGACATGTTGCAGTGGATTTTTAAAAGTTAGGATGAGGGTCTGTGCTCTGATTCCTCAAGTGTCTATGCAGAAAGAGTCTAACAAAAGTTCAGTTGCACATAGGAAGGGCCTTGGTGCCCCACTAAAATAAAGCAAGGACTCATGCAGTTTGCTTCTGGGCTCAGCATTCAGCACTGTGGATTTTCCTATCCCCATGACTTCAGCCTCCATTCGGGTACATTTAGGGTATCTTCCCTGAGACAGGGAGCCATTATTCACAGCAGAGTTGACTGTCGTGTCTTCTAGACACTTCTAGAAGTGTGTGGCCCGAACCAAACTCCCTTGACCTGGCAGGCTTTGAGTTTCAGCTGAAACATGGTTTCTAAGGGGAGTAGGAATCTTTCAGACCAGAATTTGTTGTTAAGTTGCTGACATCCTTTGACTTGAACTAGTATAATTGGAGGCTCTACAATTATCACCTCCACTAAAGCAGAGAGACTATATGCTGCTGCTTGCCTTATAATGAGTACTTTGCAGAGGTGGTGGGAGGTGAGAGCTCAGAATATTTATGAAGCTTCTTGATTGACTCTTTTACATTTATTCTCAAGTGACAATTTCAGCTACATGCTAAGACAGCCAGATAACTATTTAAGGGAATACCTTATTTTTGGAAATGTTATTTTTTTTTCCTAAAAGGGTAAGAAACGTTAGAGACATTGTTTTTTTTTTTTTGTTCCTAGAGAACTTTGTCAGCTTGATGATGACTTGACAGGGGAAGTTTCAATAAGAACCATAGAGTGTCATCGGATTTGGGAGCTGGAAGGGATCTTAGAATCATCTGTTCCAATAGCCAGATGAATAGAAGATGAAGTGCAGACAGGTGAGTTGGTCCCTCTCAGGTCATGGTGATGTGCTGGGAAGATAAAGGAATGGAGATGATGCCTCCTGGTGCCTGGCCACTTGGATTCTTACTACTTCATTTCTTGGGTTGGTGGTTGCATTTTCCTTCCCTACTGCTGGACACTCCTCTGAGTGGCTTTGGCCTACCTGGTTCTCCCTGCCTCACTACTTGCAGTTCTCAGGAATAACTGCTGGGGATTCCGTAACCTGAGATATGAAGCCACTGGCAGACTGGGCTCTGTTCTAGTGCCCTCTGGAAATGGAATGTTATTGAGTGTTTTAGTCTCATGAACCACATCGCCTCGGGACATAAAATCCAGAGGCTTCTTTCAGGGATCCATCAGCTGTGGTATCAGTAGGACATGTACAGCTGAGAATACTTCCACTCCCCAACCCCACAGCCCTGCAGCTTTCTTGAACCTTAGGGACCTGGCTGGCAGTGAGTCCTAGGCTTCTGTTGCTCTTTACAGCTGCCTGTCCCTAAGTAATGGCCAGTCCTGTGTCACCAGTGTGAGTTCTGTCTCACCAGACTCATACAAGTTGGTAAGCAAGGGACAGAAAGTTTGCTTCACACCTATTGCCCTCCTCTACTGCTTGCTCCTTCAGACTCTTTCAATGTGTGTTAAATCTGGTCTGAAACCAGAGACCTTCCGGGAACTCCACGGGTTTGCTTCAGATGTGTTGTGAAGACACTGTCGTGTGAAATAGTCCAGATGTTTTCAGATGTGCACTTTTCAGAGGAAACAGCCCATGGTGTTCAGTATGTCCCTTCAAGAGACTCCAGGCTTGAGAAACCTCAAGAATCGCAGTAAGTAGCTTCTCCAAGAAGGAAAAGTGGGTGAGCTCTGGTCCTTTCTTTCCTTCCCTTACAGTGCTTTTTCCTAAGTGCTGATCATGTGTGTGGCTTTGTGCTGGGTCGACTGGGTCTTAGTGGTTCCAGTGAAAAAGTTAGGTACTCTTCCAGATTGGATAGCCGTCAGCTTCACTGATGGCTAGCATTCTCATTTCCTAGTTTACTCCAGGCAGCATGTTTTATTTCACCTACCTGAAGCTCCATTAGGAAAGGTGCAGTTCCAGCACCTGGTCTTCTGTATGAGCAGATAATACAGTGCTGAAAATGTTCCTGGTGTGCCTGTGCTGGGATCTTTCCATCATTGGACACTGAGACACTCATCCTCAATCCAATCTTGATATTCTTCACTGGACAGGAAGGAAATGACACTCAATGTGTGATGCCGCTCAGGAACAAAAATCCATGGGATCGTGGCTATGGCGAAGCTTGCCAATTTTCTCTACAAATGGACTTTGCAAACATCCTTGACCTGGAGGTCTTGCAGAGCATAATATGAGAACATGATTGTCGAGTGGTTTGTACTTGTAAATGTTAGATAACTTCCAGACTCCATATTTAGAGTTCACTTTAGATACTTCTGGCCTGAATTCAAACAGATGAATCAGAGACATATAGCTTTTGGTCTTGGCATCAGTTTCCTTGCCATCTAAAAAATCCTTTCAAAAGTTTATCCCTCTTTCTCCAGAATTTAAATATAAGTTGGCATCTATTAAAAATTCTACACAAATATCTCAGGGGCTGTCAGGGAGTATAAAAAATTCAAGATATATTTGTTTGTTGGGGACTTAGATTCATTTCAATCAATTAGTCAATCAATATTTATTGAAAAACTACTATTTATTGGCACCTTGGGGACAAATTTTCTGTCCCTACTAAGTTTCCTCTAGAGTAGGAGATTCATAGTTAATCTTTAAACCAATATTTAAGTAAGATAATTTCAGCTGGGCACTAGTTACTCATGCCTGTAACCATAGCTACTTGGGAGGCTGAAATTCAGAGGATCATGGTTCGAAGTCACCCCAGACAAATAGTTTGTGAGACTCTATCTCCAAAATAACCATAGCAAAGTGGACTAGAGGCATCAAATGGTAGAGTATGTACTTTGCAAATGCAAGTTCAAATCCCAGTATTGAAAAAACAAACAAACAAACAAACAAGAGTTCTTGGTAGCAAACAGCACACATTGAAACTTTGGCTAACTTAAATAAAAAGATGAATTTGGGATGTACATTGAGTAGCTTACAGAATCAACTGGAGTACTTGGTCGGGGTAGGGGAGGCAAGGTGCAGTGAAGATACTGCTGTGGAAATAATGTGCTTAGGACCCCCCTGCAGGTGCTCTCTCCATCACTCTACTGAAGTTGTGGACAGGCTACCATCAGATTCTCAAATTCAATGGCATCCATCAGCCTCTGACCCTCCATCTGAGGGTGGCCCCTCATCAGAGTCCTAAGAGACAGCACAGCATTTGGCCATGCTTACCACACATCTAATGTTCTAGCTCCTGATGGATGAGGAGAACTTTTTCCTTACAGTGAATTGAGATGTGAGGCTACAGGATATGTCAAATTATGCGTTAGAGAGTAATTGGAGGAGGTTTAGGAGCTCACCGAGGGTCTCTACAAATAGATGATATTTGAGCTGAGATACAAATGATGAGAGGAGACAGAGAGGTGAGCCCACAGAATATTCCAACCAATGTGGCCGGATGGAAAGGATCCGGCTAGAGAAAGAGACAAGAGTGAAGGAGAAGCTGGTGGGAGTATAACCAAGGAGGGGATGGGTGATAAAGGATGAATTTAGATGCTTAGTAGTATATCCTTATGCTGGACCTTGCAATTTCCTGCAAGATGTGCAATTTTTACTGTATTTGTAGCTGGAAACCATTGAATGGTACTACATTTGGGAGGGTAACTAGAGGATGCTGTGAGCTAATTTCCTCTTAACAAGGTGATTACAGCTGCATGTGGAGAACAGGATATCATAGGTCTGCAGGCAGAACTAGTGGTGGAAGGAGCAGACTATCATCAGCTTATGGGAGGAGCAAATTCAGTAGGAGTTGAGCATAGAGGTAAGGTGATATATTAGTTGCCTCTGTGGGACTACAACAAAATACCCTGGAACGTAGCTTGAAAAGAGAAAAGTTTTATTTAGCTGACAGGTTGTAGATTCAAGTCCAAGACTGGTTAGACCCATTAGTTTGGATCTCTGGTGAGGGTGGCACATCATGGTAGGAGTGCATGTCCAAGTAAGCCAACACATCTCAAACTGGAAAAGAAAGAGAGGATAAGTGAGCTCTCACAGCCCCCCTGAGGGCATACTCCAATGATCTAAAGACCTCTGATGAGGCCCTACCTCTTAAAGGTTCAAAGCCTCTCCAAATATTCACCATGGGGACCAAACCTTTACATATGGGCCTTTGGGAGACACTCATCCAAGCCATAGCAGGTGGGAATCAATAGCTCAGGTTTAGCCTGCTAAGATTCCATATCAACTGCTCCAGTGGAAATGTCAAGGATGCAGATGGATGTGTGAATCTGGACTTCAGACAAGGAGCTTGATGATTCATATTTGAGAATCCTGGTTGTGTAGATGGTATTTAAAGCCAAGAAAGAGGATGATGTCACCAGGAAGAGAGTTTAGATAGAGAAGAGGATGAGGGAAGCATGCCAGCATGTAGAGACAGAAGAAGAGGGTCTCAAAGGGGTCTGAGGAGGATAAGACTGAGGGTAGGAGAAAGCATAGTTGAGCATGGAGTCAGCAGCCTGGAGAAGTACCATTTTTTTCTGGGTATCTAGAGCATTACTTTTAAAATAAAAGAATCTGTTTGGTTTGCTTTATTTCAAATAGACATTGCTGAAATAATTTGTATATTTTAGATCACAGAGTTATTTTCTCTCCATAAATTTTATTTATTTTTATGTTGCACTTGATTCCACAAAAGGATTTAGGGCACTTTGGTATATAGTGATATTTCAGATAACCCATTAAAACAGAAAATTAAGATGAATGGGTTAGAAGAGACTGAACGCTGTGTGAACTAACATGCTAGGCTTGGTTGTCATGACTAATAGTGAGTTTAACTCAGACTCAAACTCCTAGCAGCCAACATGAAAAAGCTTATGTGATTATCTTCTGATTTGGGGGTATCTCAGTATAAGAGAGATAAAGGCTTTCTTATATCAAATGCTAAAAAGTGAGTTTATGTGAACATCAAACAACACACTTTCTATCTAAGTCAAAACCTTATTGCATGGTTGTAAGGTACCTTTCTCATCTCAAGGTCATTCCACGCTGAGGGATTTGGCCTTTCCGAACTGCATGCTATTCCCAAAGGCATCTGTAGCTGTGCCTCCCTAGGCCTGTGCAAATGTCCTCCCTCTCTGGTCCTTCCTGGTTTACCTAATAAACTCCTACAAGACAGCGTACTGGTACCACTTCTTATTCTGAGAGCTAGCTTACTTCCTTTGTGCTCTCCATGGACCTATATTGTTCTTAGCATGTATTTGCCATGATTTCTGGACTTTGTGCAGTTACTGTTGGTCTGGAAGGTTGACAGAACACAGTTCTACTTTATCTGTCTCTCTTTCGCCATAGAGTCCCTGGCATATTGAAGTAGGTATTCAACACATATTGTATAACTAAAGATGGAATTAATTATCAAGACAAATTTAGTGTATTAAATCACAGTTTTGTGTAATCAGTAATCTAGGGATAATAGCCACTTTTAAACATTCAGAATATTTTATTTTGTAACCTGCATAAAATGATGTAAGCCCATTTTCTTCAAAAGTTGGCAATAATAATTTGATTCAGGCCATTACTATGCAGAAAGACATCTCTCATTTTTGGGAGTTTCTGTGTTCAATACTGAAAAAATTATTTTAATTCATCACCTTCCAAATATAGGTCTTTTTAAAATTACTGTTGCACTGGGGGTACATTGTGACATTTACAAAAGTTCTTAAAACACATCATAGTTCGATTCATCCCCTCCACTATTCTCCTTTATCCTCCCTCCCTCCATTGCTAGAAGTTTCAACAGGTCTCTTTTTTCCATTTACATACATGTGTACACAATATTGGCACCATATTCAGCCTCCTGCATCCTCTCCACCATCCTACATCCTCTCCACATCCTCTCCATTCCCACTGGTACCAATCGCCAAGGCAGGACCTGTTCTGCCCTCCTGTTCTCTGTTTTTGTAAAAAGCAAAATGACCAAATAGGTCTTAAACCTGTGTGTGTGTATGTGGGGGGACGTCATCAACTTCTTTGACCATGATAAAGCTTAGTTCTTATGGTGTCAGAGCTACCATGGCAAGGGCAGAAGAAAGGACAGGAGCATAGGGGGTATTTGCCTGTGAGTGAGTCGTTATCCTGACACTTGCATAAGATGTATTAATTTAGAATACCTTTCTAACACTCTCGTGTTCCACTTGACAGTGAACTGTGTATATGCTATATACCTGAGTGGAATATTCAAAGAACAAAACATATATAATGTGCATATCCACAATTGCCAACTACCACAAGCAGGAGTAGTCCATGGAATAGAGCAGCAGCACTTCTATGTGAAGTGAAAAGTTGTAGATGTACTAGTTTTTTCTGCTTTGATTTTATTATTTAAGGTTATTCATGCAACTCATGTAAATATATCTTTATTGCAGAGGATTTTCAGATGCCTAAAAATAAGATGAACTCACTTATTTTGGTATAAATGGAGTGAAATTTGACAGGATGGCCATGCTACCATACCTGTTTTCATTATGATCAATAAGATGGCTAGCTTTTTGTCTGTGTCTAGATTTCTAACAAACCATGGTGACAAGTGGAATATGGTCTCCAGTGTGTCTGTTCTTCAGATGAAAGAGCACATCAGTAGAGACTGCATAATGAAAAAAGAAGGCTACTAATTTCTTTTTCAAATAACTTCATATTAACTTGATATAAATTATCTGCAGACTATTTTGCATTGAGCATCTGAAATTCCTTTTGGTAGCCAAAATCTTCATTTTTTGGTATGTGTGAGAGGGAAAATAATCTTCAGGAGAACGTGGTCTGAGGGATTGACAAGAAATTTTACTTTAACTTTCAAAAATATTGAAAAACAGAATAATCCATAGGAGAGAACACACAGATAATTTGTGGAAGATACAAAAGAAAGGGTGTAGAAATAAAATCCAATAAAAAAGTAGGTTCAAAAGCAGTCAGCACATTTTTGAAAAACATTGCAATTTATTCTTGTTTTATTTTAACTTTTTAGATATGTTTGAAGTAATCACAAACTTACAGTGAAGTTGGAAATATAGTACAAAGGGCTTTTAGTCTCCTGACTTGTTTGAGAATCAGTTGCCAACATGACAACACTCTGTCACTGTCACTCCTGAATACTTTAGGGTGTATTTGTTATATGAGAATCAAAGTTAAGAAATTAACATTGATGCATTAGAACCATGTGTTAATCATTTTTTGTCAATGTGACAAATATATATATATATATATATAGTTTTTTTTTTAAACTCAGGGCCTACACTTTGAGTCACTCCACCAGACTTTTTTTATGAAGGGGTTTTTCAAGATAAGTTCTCATGGACTATTTTGCCCGGACTGGCTTTGAACCATGATCCTCCTGATCCCTGCCTCCTGAGTTAGCTAAGATTACAGGCAGGCATGAAGCATCCACATCTGGCTGTGACAAGAATTTGAGAGAAACAATTTGAAGGAGAAAAAAGTTATTTTGGCTCATGGTGTCAGTGGTTTCATTCTGTGTAGCTTGGCCCCATCACTGGGGTTTGTGATGAGGCAGAACATCATGACTGAGATGGTGTAGCAAAATAAGGTGACTCACCTTATGGCAGTTAGGAACCCGAGACAGGAAGGGGCCCTGGGAAAAGGTATTCTTTCCCTGCACACTCGACCAGGCCCCACTTCCTAAATTTCCTATTGCTTCCCAAAATAGCTGGGGACCATGCTTTCAACACAAGAGCCTATGGAGGACATTTCATATTCAAACCATATCAGACCACCATATTCAAGTTTCACCAGTGGTACCAGGAATGCCTCTCATGGAAAAACAATCAACTGCCAATCACAGGTGTCTGATTGCAATGAGTCTTCAGTCTCCTTCAATTGAAGTTTGCTTTCCATGACCTTGAAACAGGCCAGTTATTTTGTGAAGTGTTCCTCAGCTTGGATATTTCTTTCTTCTCTTGGTCATATTCAGGTTAGCTGTCTTTGGCAGGTACAAATCCATCCAGTGTAGTGCTGTGTTCTTCCCACTGCATCCTAGAAGGTGGTGTATGGTGTCAGTTGGACCCATTACTGCTGGAGTTTACTTCTATCACTAGATGAAGTGGGGCCAGGCTTTCCCTGGAGAGCTGCTCTTTTCCATGTGAGTTAATAGGCATTTTGTAGGAGAGATATGCTAGATTATTTAGCCCTTCTCTCATCAAATTTCAGTTTATCCACTTATCATATGAGTGGGATGCAAGGCTTCCCTTTTCAGTCAATGAGTTTTACTCATTGAAGTCATATTCATTTTGATGCTCATGTGGTCTGAGATTTGACCAGAGGGTGGCCCTTCAGTCTCAGTCTGTGAGCCTTTGATATGCCTCCCTCACTGTTCTGCCTCATCATAGCTTTCCGGCACAGCAAGATGTTTTAGGTGAACCTTGTGCCTTCCCTCCTCCAGCTCTAAAAGTAATGATTTCTGCACTCAGTGCTGGCTTCTTTGAGTGTAAGAGGGCATACTTAGAAATCAAGAACTAGGCACCAACTGTGCTCATTGCTGTTGGGTTATCCCTGAGCCCAGGCCTGCTAGGGAATATGTGAATGCAAACACACACACACACACACACACACCAAGTTTATTTCCAGAACTATGTATCTGTACCTGTCTATCTATCTATCTATCTATCTATCTATCTATCTATCTATCATCTATCTATCAATCATCTATCTGTCATCTATCATTTTTTATCCATCTACAATTCACACCGATTTCTCCAATTCTAATCCAACATCACAGGGTTCATCTTTTTCCATACTTTTAACTATCTTGTCTGATGATGAGAAATCTGGGTGCCATTATCCTTATTGCCTTTACCTATTTGGACAATCCTCCTGTATATAATCGTTTTTCCATCACCATCCCTTCCTTTGCATGGAAGCACTCTCTGCTCAGGTTCCAATCACTCAATTGGCCACCCTCCTTTGCAGACATCTTCCTCATCCAACCTGAGTGGAAGCTCATTCTACTCACTGGGGCACCCTGTGCTTCATCTGACTTACTCTTCAGCTTACCCTGGCTCAAACACCACGCACTGAGTTTCTAGCACTTCCTGCTCCTTACCTTCTTCTCCTTATGGGCTATGTGCCTCACTTGGTCCCAAATCATGGCTTTCTGACTGCATTGGCTAAGAAAGAAGGAGTAGAGGATGAGAAAGTGGAAGTGGAATTAAAGCCATGCAATGAACAGCTTGGTGTGGTGGCTTCCACTTATAGTCCCAGCTCCTTGGGAGGCAGAAGTAGGAGGATGACTTGAGCTCAGGAGTTTCAGGCCAGCCTGGAAAACATAGCAAAACCCTCTCAAAAAGTCATGCAATGTAGCAAATTCTCTTAAGAGTGTCAGGCATGATCTGGGATACATGAACTCAGTGGTAACACTTTGTAACACTATCTTAAATGTGATACACCTAGAGGGCTGATTCTGTTTGATGAAAAATGAACACCAACTTATTGAGAAGAAACTAGCTGCAAATGTTGATGTGTGATACTATTGAATGCACCATGCTTGTAAATCTCAGACAGATGCTGAAGATGTTGCAGGTGGCTGGGAAGGGCAGGTGAGATGCACAGGAAGTTCTCAGCAACATGGAAGCTCTTGCAAGTTAACATATAGATTAAACAAATGAAGGCATGGAAGAGAAGCAAAGGAGACTGGGAAAGAAAAAGAAGGGGTTCATCCCACAAATACAATTCCAGATGAGACTCAAACAAAGGGAACCTTTACTTCCTTAAGGTCTTTCCTCAGATTTAACCTGGGAGGCATCATGTGATAGCTCTGTGATAGGTGGATCCCCCACCTAATACTCATGCTCTCCAGCCCCTCACTTGTCCATCTTTATAGCACATTGTATTTGCTGACATGCTACGTGCTTGTTTTCTGTCTTTTCACTTACATACCAATTCCATGAAAAAAAGGAGTTTTCTTTGTCACCATGCCTAGAAGAGTGACTGACACATATAGTTGTTAAATAAGATTGAGAGAATGAGTGAGGGGAAACACAACCAGGAAGGTAGCAGTGAACATTGGACTAAAGTAACTTAGCAGCAGGCAAGTTTTAGTAAGGACCATTAGTGAGCATTTCATACAGTGACCTCCAGGAACATCATTATAAGCTAAAATAAAGCAGAAGGGATAAAGACATAAATTTATAACAATGAGAAAAGGACAAAAAATAGTGCAATATTATAATGAAAGTAGCTTTGTTTTTGTTTCTAAAAAAAGTGATGAGGGAAAATAGAACTGATAAAAATTAAAGCTCAACCAACAGAGCCTTCTCTCTGCTTTTTGATAGGTCATTTCTAACAACAGAGACTGAGAACATTTGCCCAGCAACCCCTGCAGTCAAGGAGACCACAGAGACCATGGGGATTTGAGCAGTTTAAATATTTGAGATGGAAATGTATTAAAATATTAATATAAGGCAAGGTTCAATATGTACAAAAGAATTAGAAGTGAATAATGATAAAATCTAAGGCTCTAATTGTGTGGAATAAAAAGTTTAAACAACATCTGTTCCTGTAAGAAATCAAAAACACAGAAACAGAGAATTTAAATATCATAGAAAAATAAATATAATATGTCAACACTAAAAGGAATGCCACAGAATGATATTTAGGAAATACACGTTATTTTAAATCCCTGAATTTGTCAAAAATAAAAGAAAAGAGAAATAAATCAGGTTAAAATAGCAGAAATGAATAACAAACAAACAAAAAACCCCCAGAACTCATGCAGCAAACCCATTTATTTTGAGATAATTTAACAAAATTTATGTCTTCATTAGATTAATAAACAGTAAATGAATAAAATCAGGAAGAAGAAAGGAGTGTCATAGTTAACATAACATATAAAAGAAGAGTGTCATTTTATCAGTAGGCTAATTGATAAATGGACACCCTCATAAGAAATAACATATATTAAAATCAGTATGATAAGAAATGCAGAAATTGATGGATTGGCAAAACAAGCAAAGTAAATAAATTTGTAAAAATAACAAATAAGGGTACAGTCTTGACAAATTAATTGGAAAGTTGTTCCAAGTTAAAATTTAATTATGGTTTGAAATAGCAATTTAAACATTTGGAAATCTGGAACAATTTTGGACTCCTTTATTCTCTTAGTATGTGGAGATAGGATAACATTGTATTCAGAAAGCCACTCTGAGAAATTTGGTTTCCAAGAAGGAAACCATTCAAAATATTAACAACAGGAGGGGAGGATCCAAGATGGCAACTAGAGGGCAGAAGCAGACAGCATGAGCTCCATAAATCAAAAATTTTGCTGAGATGCTGGAGCCACACTTGGCAGAAAAAAACCACCAAGAAAAATCAAAACTCTGACACCCTGAACCCCCAGCCTGTGCAAAGCTTCTCCACACCACGTTACACTGAGAAAATAGGAGGGGTCCCACGTCACCAGATGCTGGCTCCAAACCTGCTTGGGAGATTCAGACCAACAGGTGGGCAAATAAGTGGCACGCGGTATTCCCACAGATTCTCCTGGGATAAACCAGCATAGCCCCCTGAACTGACTCCCTGCCCCTCAAAAAAAAAGGAAAACCAATTGAATAATAAACAAGGAACTGAAAAGGAATACGCAAGAGTGGGCAGGGTGCTCTGAGCACACTGGAGAAGGGGGGAGGGGCAAGGAGCTGATCTCCGCACAAACTTTCAGTAAACAAAGACTGGAAAAGCACAAGGGCCTACAGTGGCCAGGTGATAAGCTGCTGTCTGAAATAGGGCAGATAACAGTCCACAAAGCTCATATCCTGAGCCAGTGAGCAACATCCAAAGTCAAATGACACTGCAAAATTGAAAAACAGTCAGCAGACCACCACAATACGCTGACAGCAGAGGGCTGGCTGATGGATCTCTGACCTTGCGCCAGAGAAAGGGTGTGAGGCAAAGAAATAAGCCCCCAATAAACCAAAACAGTGAAAACCCAACTCCAAAGCAGGACAGCTAGTGGGCCACAGAGCTGATCTCCAGAACCTGAGGATGAGCCACACCTCACTGAAGAAGGAGCTGACTATGCAGCTGCCGCTGAAAGATAGGAAAAAACTGGCAAGTGTCCCCAACCACCTGGTGAGACTAAGACACAGTTTCTGCTTAAATACTACCACCAGGACTGGATGCTGAAGGAGTAACACCAGAACTACTGAGACTAAAATTCTACTGTTCCTGAACCTGGAATTTTTTTTTAATGTGTTTGTTTTGTTCCTTGTTTGTTTGTCCACCACCTCTCCCTGTTGATTTCTTTGGTTCTCTCTTTTCTTTCTTTCTTTCTTTCCTTAGTTTTACTATTGTAAGTTATCTAATACTAAATTACACACAGACCAGGGACAGAAACAGCACCAAGCGGAGCAATGGGAAGATGAAAAAGGGATGTAAACCATTCTCCCCCCAAAATAAATTAATGCAGGATTCAGAGGGAAATGAAGAAAATGGATACCCAGTTCCAGACTCCAACAAAACAAAGATAAATGACACCAGGGAACCCAGCGATGCCCACAAGAACATTCTGAAAGAAGAAATCCAGTAAGTAATCACTGAGAATTTCATGGAGATGTTACTAGACATTGTCAACCAAAACACACAGGAGGCATGCAAGAAATAAAGAATATGAGAAGACACAAAAACAAATAAATGAACTCATAGGAGCCCTAAATAAATACCAAAGTGAAATAGAGAGCACCATAGAGAGATAAATGAATTAAGGGTGAAAATTGACAATATTAAAGAGTAAGTAACCCATGTTATGGAAAACCTCAGAGTAAAGAATGAAACAGAAATACAAAACACAGTGGAAGGCCACTCCAGCAGACTAGAACAAGCAGAAGACAGGATCTCAGAACTTGAAGATGAAATGGAAATTAAAGGAAAAACTGAAGAGCTATTAGTCAAACAACTCAAGACCGATAAAAGGAATATGCAAGAATTCACTAAATCCATCAAAAGACCAAACCTGAGAATCATGGGCATTGAAGGAGGAGAAGAGGTGCAAACAAAAGGAATTCGTAATATATTTAGCAAAATAATAACAGAAAACTTGCCAAATCTAGAGAAAACTATGCCCATTCAAGTACAAGAAGCCTCCAGGACACCAAACAGACTTGACCAGAATAAAACTATGCCACGACATATTATCATTAAAACAACAAGCACAGAGAATAAAGAATATTGAAGGCTGTAAGAGAGAAAAAACAAGTAACTTACAAAGTAAACCCATCAAAATCACAGCAGATTTCTCAATGGAAACCTTAAAAGAAAGAAGAGCATGGAGTGAAATGGAAATAACTTCAACCCTGGGATACTCTACCCAGCAAAACTATCATTAAAAATAGATGGAGCGACGGTTTCCAAGAGGCAACTAGAGGGATGAAGCAGACAGCATGTGCTCCTTAAAGTAAAAATTTTCCTGAGATGCTGGAGACACACCAGACAGGAAAAACCACCAAGAAGAGGCAAAACTTCGACACTTCCTCACTCCCAGCCACACATAGCTCCCCCCACATCACGGTACATGGAGAAACCAGGAGGGCTCCTGTGCCGCCAGGCACTGGCTCCTAACCTGCTTGGCAGATCCACAGGTGAGCAAATAAGTGGCACGAGGTTCTCCCACAGCCACCCCTGAGAAAAATCAGCATAGCCCCTGGACAGACTGACCCCCACCCTGCAAAAAAAAATAATAAATAAGGGACTGAAAAAAATGACATATAGCAAAGAGGGTGGGACATCCTGAACTCCGGAATAAGGGGGAGGGGCACTTTCCCATGTGGCACACTCTGCAGGAGAAGGCAGGCATAGCGCCACCCCATCCAGCGTGCTTGGAGAGGTGAAGGCTTCCAACAGAGGCTGACAAGCAGCATGCTCTGCCGTAGAGTGGGGAAGGGGAACTCCCCAAGCGAACGGTAAATAAACAAGCCTGCAGAGAAGGCGGGTGTAGTGCCACCCCACCATGTCCAGTGTGCTTAGAGAGGGGAAGGCTTCCAACAGTGACTGACATGAGGCACACTCCACTGGAGAGTGGGCAGGGCACTTCCCTGAGTAAACTGCAAATAAATAAGGACTGCAATTGCAACAGGCTGGTAGGGCCATACCCTGGAGAAAAGAAAAGGGGCAGGCGTCCCAGAAAACCTTAAATAAACAAAGCCAGCTGGACTAGGTGAGTGTGATGACTCATCTCTGAGAACTGTAATAAATAAAGCCCACAGCAGCAGCCAGCTGACAGTAGGTGCCAAGTGAGCCTCACCCTCAAACAGAGCAGGTAAAGGTTCACTAAGCTGTCTCCAGATCCAACCACCTGGAGAGATAACCACAGGGCTACTGATTAAATACCAACACCAACACTGGATGCTGAAGGAACAACACCACAACTACTAAGACAGAAACGGTGTGGTTTCTGGAACTGAAACTTTTATTCTTTTATAGTTTTAGATACTTTTTCTATTTTTTTCCTTTGATGTGATAATGACAGAACTACTACTCAAACACCAACTGGATGCCAAAGAAGTAACACTAGAAACAGAACTATTAAGGCTGAAACTCTATTGCATTTGAACCCAGGTTCTTTTTTTCTTCTCCTTCTCTGTCTCTCTAATGCCTGTTTAGCTCACTGCTGATTAGTACATTATGTCTCCCTGTTTATTTCTTTGGCTCTGTATCTTTTTTTCCTTCTCCTTTCTTTTTTCTTTACCTTCTTTGCTTTCTTTCTCCTCTTACCCTTCCACTCTAGATACCATCAATTTTACTATTACTAGCTAGACAATACTAAATTGCACACAGTACAAGGACAGTAACAACAGCAAGTATAATAATTGGAAGACAGAAAAAAGATGGAAACCATTTCCCCCCAATAACAAATTAGTACAAGAACCAGAGGGAAATGAAGAAGACAGAAGCCCAGGTCCAGACTCCAATGAAACAAAGATAAACTATGACAAAGAATCCAATGAAGCACACAAGAACACACTGAAAGAAGAAATCCTGCAAGTAATCAATGAGAACATTATAGAGATGATACTGGATAGGGTCAACCAAAATGTACAGGAGACACTCAAGAAATTCCAAGACAACAAAAATAGAGAATTTGAGAAAGCACAAGAACAAATAAAAGAAACTATAGAAGCACTGTATAAACACAAAAGTGAAACAAAGAACACCATAAATAGGGAGATAAATGCACTCAGGATGAAAATAAACAATATTAAAGAGGAAGTGACCCAGGATTTAGAAAACAGAATGAAACAGAAATGCAAAACAAAATGGAAGGTCAATCCAGCAGACTAGAACAAGCAGAAGACAGAATCTCAGAACTCAAAGATGAAATGGAAATTAAAGGAAAAACTGAAAAACTACTAGCCAGACAACTCAAGACCTGTGAAAAGAAAATGCAAGAACTCACCGACTCCATCAAAAGACCAAACCTGAGAATCATGGGCATTGAAGAAGGAGAAGAGGTTCAAACAAAAGGAATTCGTAATATATTTAACAAAATAATAACAGAAAACTTCCCAAATCTAGAGAAAACTATGCCCATTCAAGTACAGGAAGCCTCCAGGACATGAAACAGACTTGACCAAAATAGAAATACCCATGACATATTATCATTAAAACAACAAGCACAGAATGTAGAGAAAGAATACTGAAGGCTGTAAGAGAGAAAAAACAAGTAACATACAAAGGTAAACCCATCAAAATCATAGCAGATTTCTCAACAGAAATATTAAAAGCAAGAAGAGCTTGGGGTGAGGTCTTCCGGGCACTGAATGAAAATAACTTCAACCCCAGGATACTCTACCCAGCAAAACTATCACTCAAAATAGATGGAGCAATAAAAGTTTTCCATGATAAGCAGAAACTAAAACAATATATGACCACAAAGCCACCTCTACAAAAGATTCTTCAAGTGATTCTACACACAGAAAATAAAAGCCAACATAACAATGAAAGGACAGGCAGCACCAAACCACAGGAGAAGAAAAGGCAAGAGAGTAGAGAATAACATCGATTTAGCTACACACAATCAAACCCTTAAACAACTAAGACAACTAAATGACAGGAATCACCACATACCAATCAGTACTAACACTCAATGTTAATGGCCTTAATTCCCCCATCAAAAGACACCGTTTGACAAATTGGATTAAAAAGGAAGATCCAACAATTTGTTGCTTACAGGAGACCCATTTCATCAATAAAAATAAGCATAGGGATAGGGTGAAAGGCTAGAAGAAGATTTACCAATCCAAAGGTCCCCGAAAACATGCAGGAGTAGCAATACTTATCTCGGACAAAGTACACTTCAAACCTACACTGATAAAATGAGACAAAGAAGGATATTCCATACTAATAAAAGGGTAAATACATCAAAAGGAAATAATAATTATCAACCTATATGCACCCAATGTCAAAGCACCCAATTTCATCAAACATACCCTCAAGGACCTAAAAACATATATAAACTCCAACACAGTGGTAGTGGGAGACTTTAATACCCCTCTATCACCAATAGATAGGTCATTCAAACAAAAAATCAATAAAGAAATCCTAGACCTAAAACATATCATAGAGCAAATGGACCTAGTTGATGTCTCCAGAACATGTCATCCAACTTCTACACAATACACATTCTTCTCAGCAGCCCATGGAACCGTCTCCAAAACTGACCATATTCTAGTGCACAAAGCAAGCCTCAGCAAATATAAGAAAACAGAAATAATGCCATGTACTCTATCTGATTATAATGTATTAAAACTAGGACTCAACAACAAAAATAATAACAAAAAACATGCAAGCAGCTGGAAACTGAACAACACGTTGCTCAGTGACCAATGGGT
Source organism: Castor canadensis (assembly GCF_047511655.1). Lineage (NCBI taxonomy): Eukaryota > Metazoa > Chordata > Mammalia > Rodentia > Castoridae > Castor > Castor canadensis. The sequence continues at coordinate 4,975,745 of NC_133389.1, forward strand.
CATTGATGAAATAAAAGAGGAAATTAAAAGGTTCCTGAAAGTTAATGAAAATGAAAACACAACCTATCAGAACCTATGGGACACAGCAAAGGCAGTCCTGAGAGGAAAGTTTACAGCCATGAGTGCGTATATTAAAAAGGCAGAAAGATCTCAAATTAATGACTTAATGTTACATCTCAAACTCCTAGAAAAATAAGAACAAGCAAATCCCAAAACAAACACAAGTAGGTAAATGATAAAAATAAGAGATGAAATCAAAGAAATAGAAACAAAAGAAAACCATACAAAGATTTAATGAAACTAAAAGTTGGTTCTTTGAAAAAATACACAAGATTGATAGACCCCTGGCAAACCTGACTAAAATGAGGAGAGAAAAAACTCAAATCAGTAAAATCAGGAATGCAAAAGGGGAGATAACAATAAACACCATAGAAGTCCAGGAAATCATCAGAGACTACTTTGAGAACCTATATTCTAATAAATATGAAAATCTTGAAGAAATGGACAGATTTCTTGATACTTATCATCATCCAAAACTGAATCAAGAGGACATTAATCACCTGAATAGATCTATAACACAAAATGAAATTGAAGCAGTGATAAAGAGTCTCCCCAAAAAGAAAAGTACAGAACCTGATGGATTCTCTACTGAATTCTATCAGATGTTTAAAGAAGAACTGATAACCAACTCTCCTTAAATTGTTCCACGAAGTAGAAAGGGAAGGAACACTGCCTAACTCATTTTATGAAGCTAGTATCACACTCATCCCAAAATCAGGCAAAGACACCTCCAAAAAGGACAACTATAGGCCAATCTCCTTAATAAACATTGATGCAAAAATCCTCAATAAAATAATGACAAACTAAATTCAACATCAGAAAGATCATTCAGCACAACCAAGTTGGCTTCATCCCAGGGATGCAGGGGTGGTTCAATATACACAAATCTATAAATGTAATAAAGCACATTAATAGAAGCAAAGACAAAAACTACTTGATCATCTCAATATATCCAGAAAAAGCCTTCAATAAGATCCAACACCACTTCATCATAAAAGCTCTAAGTAAACTAGGAATAGAAGGAATGTACCTCAACATTGTAAAGGCTATATATGACAAACCTACAGCCAACATTGTACTTAATGGTGAAAAATGAAACCATTCCCCTTAAAATCAGGAATGAGACAAGGATGCCCACTATCTCCACTCCTATTCAACATAGTACTGGAATTCCTAGCCAGAGCAATTAGGCAAGAAGAAGAAATAAAAGGAATACAAATAGGTAAAGAAACTGTCAAAATCAAAATATCTCATTTGCAGATGATATGATCCTATACCTTAAAGACCCCAAAAACTATACCCAAAAACTCCTAGACACCATTAACAGCTATAACAAGGTGGCAGGATACAAAATCAACTTACAAAGATCATTAGCTTTTCTATACACTAATAATGAACAAAAAGAGAAAGAATATATTAAAACAATTCTATTTACAATAGCTTCAAAAAAATCAAATACCTAGGAGTAAACTTAACAAAGGATGTGAATGACCTCTACAGGAGAACTACAACCCCCCAGAAGAAAGAGATAGAAGAAGACTGTAGAAGGTGGAGAGATCTCCCGTGTTCATGGATTGGTAGAATCAACACAGTAAAAATGGCTATACTACCAAAAGCAATCTACATGCTTAATGCAATTCCCATCAAAATCCCAATGACATTCATCACAGAGATTGAAAAATCTACACTAAAATTCATTTGGAAACACAAGAGACCATGAATAGCCAAGGCAATACTCAGCGAAAACAACAATGCTGGCAGTATTAAAATACCTGACTTCAAACTGTATTACAAAGCAATAGCAATAAAAACAGCATGGTACTGGCACAAAAATAGACATGAAGACCAGTGGAACAGAATAGAGGATCTGAATATGAATCCACACAACTATACCCAACTTATTTTTGACAAAGTTGCCAAAAGCATACAATGGAGAAAAGACAGCCTCTTTAAGAAATGTTGCCGGGAAAAGTGGTTATCTGTCTGCAAGAAACTGAAACTAGATCCATGTTTATCACCCTGTACTAGTATCAACTCAAAATGGACCAAGGACCTAAATATCAGACCTGAAACTCTGAAGTTAGTACAGGAAAGAGCAGGGAACACTCTGGAAGTAATCGGTATAGGCAAGGACTTCCTCAATAGAACCCCAGCAGCTCAGCAACTAAGAGAAAGGATGGACAAATGGGACTTCATAAAATTTAAAAGCTTGTGCACAACAAAAGAAATGGTCTCTACACTGAAGAGACCACCCACAGAATGGGAGAAAATATTTGCCAGCTATACATCAGACAAAGGACTGATAACCAGAATATACAGGAAACTTAAAAAACCTAAATTCTTCCAAAATCAATGAACCAATAAAGAAATGGGAAACTGAACTAAACAGAATTTTCTTAAAGAAGAAATTCAAATGGCCAAAAAAACACATGAAAAAATGCTCACCATCTCTAGCCATAAAGGAAATGCAAATCAAAACCACACTTAAGATTCCACCTCACCCCTGTTAGAATAGCCATCATCAAAAACACCACCAACAACAGGGGTTGGCGAGGATGTGGGGAAAAAGGAACCCTCTTACACTGCTGGTGGGAATGTAAGCTGGTGCAACTACTCTGGAAAAAAATTTGGAGGCTTCTTGAAAATCTAAACATAGATCTTCCATATGGACCAGCAATCCCACTCCTGGGGATATACCCAAAAGACTGTGACACAGGTTACTCCAGAGGCACCTGCACACCCATGTTTATTGCAGC